>NW_027327559.1:0-317172 GCF_047675955.1 Chlorocebus sabaeus
AAACTGGAAAGAAGCTTTCTGAGAAACTGCTCTGTGTTCTGTTAATTCATCTCATAGAGTTACATCTTTCTCTTCAAGAAGCCTTTCGCTAAGGCTGTTCTTGTGGAATTGGCAAAGGGATATTTGGAAGACCATAGAGGGCTATGGTGAAAAAGGAAATATCTTCGTTCAAAACTGGAAAGAAGCTTTCTGAGAAACTGCTCTGTGTTCTGTTAATTCATCTCACAGAGTTACATCTTTCCCTTCAAGAAGCCTTTCGCTAAGGCTGTTCTTGTGGAATTGGCAAAGGGATATTTGGAAGCCCTTAGAGGGCTATGGTGAAAAAGGAAATAACTTCCGTTCAAAACTGGAAAGAAGCTTTCTGAGAAACTGCTCTGTGTTCTGTTAATTCATCTCACAGAGTTACATCCTTTCCTTCAAGAAGCCTTTCGCTAAGGCTGTTCTTGTGGAATTGGCAAAGGGATATTTGGAAGCCCACAGAGGCCTATGGTGAAAAAGGAAATATCTTCCGTTCAAAACTGGAAAGAAGTTTTCTGAGAAACTGCTTTGTGTTCTCTTAATTCATCTCACAGAGTTACATCTTTCCCTTCAAGAAGCCTTTCGCTAAGGCTCTTCCTGTGGAATTGGTAAAGGGATATTTGGAAGCCCATAGAGGGCTATGGTGAAAAAGGAAATATCTTCCGTTCAAAACTGGAAAGAAGATTTTTGAGAAACTGCTCTGTGTTCTGTTAATTCAGCTCACAGAGTTACATCTTTCCTTCAAGAAGCCTTTCGCTAAGGCTCTTCTTGTGGAATTGGCAAAGGGATACTTGGAAGCCCATAGAGGGCTATGGTGAAAAAGGAAATATCTTCCGTTCAAAACTGGAAAGAAGCTTTCTGAGAAACTGCTCTGTGTTCTGTTAATTCATCTCACAGAGTTACATCTTTCCCTTCAAGAAGCCTTTCGCTAAGGCTGTTCTTGTGGAATTGGCAAAGGGATATTTGGAAGCCCATAGAGGGCTATGGTGAAAAAGGAAATATCTTCCGTTCAAAACTGGAAAGAAGCTTTCTCAGAAACTACTCTGTGTTCTGTTAATACATCTCAGAGAGTTACATCTTTCCCTTCAAGAAGCCTTTCGCTAAGGCTGTTCTTGTGGAATTGGCAAAGGGATATTTGGAAGCCCATAGAGGGCTATGGTGAAAAAGGAAATATCTTCCGTTCAAAACTGGAAAGAAGCTTTCTGAGAAACTGCTCTGTGTTCTGTTAATTCATCTCACAGAGATACATCTTTCCCTTCAAGAAGCCTTCCGCTAAGGCTGTTCTTGTGGAATTGGCAAAGGGATATTTGGAAGCCCATAGAGGGCTATGGTGAAAAAGGAATTATCTTCCGTTCAAAACTGGAAAGAAGCTTTCTGAGAAACTGCTCTGTGTTCTGTTAATTCATCTCACAGAGTTACATCTTTCCCTTCAAGAAGCCTTTCGCTAAGGCTGTTCTTGTGGAATTGGCAAAGGGATATTTGGAAGCCCATAGAGGGCTATGGTGAAAAAGGAATTATCTTCCGTTCAAAACTGTAAAGAAGCTTTCTGAGAAACTGCTCTGTGTTCTGTTAATTCATCTCACAGAGTTACATCTTTCCCTTCAAGAAGCCTTTCGCTAAGGCTGTTCTTGTGGAATTGGC
Source organism: Chlorocebus sabaeus (assembly GCF_047675955.1). Taxonomy (NCBI): domain Eukaryota; kingdom Metazoa; phylum Chordata; class Mammalia; order Primates; family Cercopithecidae; genus Chlorocebus; species Chlorocebus sabaeus. Next base: position 1,660 of record NW_027327559.1, read on the forward strand.
AAAGGGATATTTGGAAGCCCATAGAAGGCTATGGTGAGAAAGGAAATATCTTCCGTTCAAAACTGGAAAGAAGCTTTCTTAGATACTGCTCTGTGTTCTGTTAATTCATCTCACAGAGTTACATCTTTCCCTTGAAGAAGCCTTTCGCTAAGGCTGTTCTTGTGGAATTGGCAAAGGGGTATTTGGAAGCCCATAGAGGGCTATGGTGAAAAAGGAAATATCTTCCGTTCAAAACTGGAAAGAAGATTTCTGAGAAACTGCTCTATATTCTGTTAATTCATCTCACAGAGTTACATCTTTCCCTTCAAGAAGCCTTTAGCTAAGGCTGTTCTTGTGGAATTGGCAAATGGATATTTGGAAACCCATAGAGGGCTATGGTGAAAAAGGAAATATCTTCCGTTCAAAACTGGAAAGAAGCTTTCTGAGAAACTGCTCTGTGTTCTGTTAATTCATCTCACAGAGTTACATCTTTCCCTTCAAGAAGCCTTTCGCTAAGGCTGTTCTTGTGGAATTGGCAAAGGGATATTTGGAAGCCCATAGAGGGCTATGGTGAAAAAGGAATTATCTTCCGTTCAAAACTGTAAAGAAGCTTTCTGAGAAACTGCTCTGTGTTCTGTTAATTCATCTCACAGAGTTACATCTTTCCCTTCAAGAAGCCTTTCGCTAAGGCTGTTCTTGTGGAATTGGCAAAGGGATATTTGGAAGCCCATAGAAGGCTATGGTGAGAAAGGAAATATCTTCCGTTCAAAACTGGAAAGAAGCTTTCTTAGATACTGCTCTGTGTTCTGTTAATTCATCTCACAGAGTTACATCTTTCCCTTGAAGAAGCCTTTCGCTAAGGCTGTTCTTGTGGAATTGGCAAAGGGGTATTTGGAAGCCCATAGAGGGCTATGGTGAAAAAGGAAATATCTTCCGTTCAAAACTGGAAAGAAGATTTCTGAGAAACTGCTCTATATTCTGTTAATTCATCTCACAGAGTTACATCTTTCCCTTCAAGAAGCCTTTAGCTAAGGCTGTTCTTGTGGAATTGGCAAATGGATATTTGGAAACCCATAGAGGGCTATGGTGAAAAAGGAAATATCTTCCGTTCAAAACTGGAAAGAATCTTTCTGAGAAACTGCTCTGTGTTCTGTTAATTCATCTCACAGAGTTACATCTTTCCCTTCAAGAAGCCTTTCCATAAGGCTGTTCTTGTGGAATTGGCAAAGGGATATTTGGAAGCCCATAGAGGGCTATGGTCAAAAAGGAAATATCTTCCGTTCAAAACTGGAAAGAAGCTTTCTGAGAAACTGCTCTGTGTTCCTTTAGTTCATCTCACAGAGTTACATCTTTCCCTTCAAAAAGCCTTTCGCTAAGGCTGTTCTTGTGGAATTGGCCAAGGGATATTTGGAAGCCCATAGAGGGCTATGGTGAAAAAGGAAATATCTTCCGTTCAAAACTGGAAAGAAGCTTTCTGAGAAACTGCTCTGTGTTCTGTTAATTCATCTCACAGAGTTACATCTTTCCCTTCAAGAAGCCTTTCACTAAGGCTGTTCTTGTGGAATTGGCAAAGGCATATTTGGAAGCACATAGAGGGCTATGGTGAAAAAGGAAATATCTTCCGTTCAAAACTGGAAAGAAGCTTTCTGAGAAACTGCTCTGTGTTCTGTTAATTCATCTCACAGAGTTAAATCTTTCCCTTCAAGAACCCTTTCGCTAAGGCTGTTCTTGTGGAATTGGCAAAGGGATATTTGGAAGCCCTTAGAGGGCTATGGTGAAAAAGGAAATATCTTCCGTTCAAAACTGGAAAGAAGCTTTCTGAGAAACTGCTCTGTGTTCTTTTAATTCATCTCACAGAATTACATCTTTCCCTTCAAGAAGCCTTTCGCTAAGGCTGTTCTTGTGGAATTGGCAAAGGGATATTTGGAAGCCCATAGAGGGCTATGGTGAAAAAGGAAATATCTTCCGTTCAAAACTGGAAAGAAGCTTTCTGAGAAACTGCTCTGTGTTCTGTTAATTCATCTCATAGAGTTACATCTTTCCCTTCAAGAAGCCTTTCGCTAAGGCTGTTCTTGTGGAATTGGCAAAGGGATATTTGGAAGACCATAGAGGGCTATGGTGAAAAAGGAAATATCTTCCGTTCAAAACTGGAAAGAAGCTTTCTGAGAAACTGCTCTGTGTTCTGTTAATTCATCTCACAGAGTTACATCTTTCCCTTCAAGAAGCCTTTCGCTAAGGCTGTTCTTGTGGAATTGGCAAAGGGATATTTGGAAGCCCTTAGAGGGCTATGGTGAAAAAGGAAATATCTTCCGTTCAAAACTGGAAAGAAGCTTTCTGAGAAACTGCTCTGTGTTCTGTTAATTCATCTCACAGAGTTACATCCTTTCCTTCAAGAAGCCTTTCGCTAAGGCTGTTCTTGTGGAATTGGCAAAGGGATATTTGGAAGCCCACAGAGGCCTATGGTGAAAAAGGAAATATCTTCCGTTCAAAACTGGAAAGAAGTTTTCTGAGAAACTGCTTTGTGTTCTCTTAATTCATCTCACAGAGTTACATCTTTCCCTTCAAGAAGCCTTTCGCTAAGGCTCTTCCTGTGGAATTGGTAAAGGGATATTTGGAAGCCCATAGAGGGCTATGGTGAAAAAGGAAATATCTTCCGTTCAAAACTGGAAAGAAGATTTTTGAGAAACTGCTCTGTGTTCTGTTAATTCAGCTCACAGAGTTACATCTTTCCCTTCAAGAAGCCTTTCGCTAAGGCTGTTCTTGTGGAATTGGCAAAGGGATACTTGGAAGCCCATAGAGGGCTATGGTGAAAAAGGAAATATCTTCCGTTCAAAACTGGAAAGAAGCTTTCTGAGAAACTGCTCTGTGTTCTGTTAATTCATCTCACAGAGTTACATCTTTCCCTTCAAGAAGCCTTTCGCTAAGGCTGTTCTTGTGGAATTGGCAAAGGGATATTTGGAAGCCCATAGAGGGCTATGGTGAAAAAGGAAATATCTTCCGTTCAAAACTGGAAAGAAGCTTTCTCAGAAACTACTCTGTGTTCTGTTAATACATCTCAGAGAGTTACATCTTTCCCTTCAAGAAGCCTTTCGCTAAGGCTGTTCTTGTGGAATTGGCAAAGGGATATTTGGAAGCACATAGAGGGCTATGGTGAAAAAGGAAATATCTTCCGTTCAAAACTGGAAAGAAGCTTTCTGAGAAACTGCTCTGTGTTCTGTTAATTCATCTCACAGAGATACATCTTTCCCTTCAGGAAGCCTTCCGCTAAGGCTGTTCTTGTGGAATTGGCAAAGGGATATTTGGAAGCCCATAGAGGGCTATGGTGAAAAAGGAATTATCTTCCGTTCAAAACTGGAAAGAAGCTTTCTGAGAAACTGCTCTGTGTTCTGTTAATTCATCTCACAGAGTTACATCTTTCCCTTCAAGAAGCCTTTCGCTAAGGCTGTTCTTGTGGAATTGGCAAAGGGATATTTGGAAGCCCATAGAGGGCTATGGTGAAAAAGGAATTATCTTCCGTTCAAAACTGTAAAGAAGCTTTCTGAGAAACTGCTCTGTGTTCTGTTAATTCATCTCACAGAGTTACATCTTTCCCTTCAAGAAGCCTTTCGCTAAGGCTGTTCTTGTGGAATTGGCAAAGGGATATTTGGAAGCCCATAGAGGGCTATGGTGAGAAAGGAAATATCTTCCGTTCAAAACTGGAAAGAAGCTTTCTTAGATACTGCTCTGTGTTCTGTTAATTCATCTCACAGAGTTACATCTTTCCCTTGAAGAAGCCTTTCGCTAAGGCTGTTCTTGTGGAATTGGCAAAGGGATATTTGGAAGCCCATAGAGGGCTATGGTGAAAAAGGAAATATCTTCCGTTCAAAACTGGAAAGAAGATTTCTGAGAAACTGCTCTATATTCTGTTAATTCATCTCACAGAGTTACATCTTTCCCTTCAAGAAGCCTTTAGCTAAGGCTGTTCTTGTGGAATTGGCAAATGGATATTTGGAAACCCATAGAGGGCTATGGTGAAAAAGGAAATATCTTCCGTTCAAAACTGGAAAGAATCTTTCTGAGAAACTGCTCTGTGTTCTGTTAATTCATCTCACAGAGTTACATCTTTCCCTTCAAGAAGCCTTTCCATAAGGCTGTTCTTGTGGAATTGGCAAAGGGATATTTGGAAGCCCATAGAGGGCTATGGTCAAAAAGGAAATATCTTCCCTTCAAAACTGGAAAGAAGCTTTCTGAGAAACTGCTCTGTGTTCCTTTAGTTCATCTCACAGAGTTACATCTTTCCCTTCAAAAAGCCTTTCGCTAAGGCTGTTCTTGTGGAATTGGCCAAGGGATATTTGGAAGCCCATAGAGGGCTATGGTGAAAAAGGAAATATCTTCCGTTCAAAACTGGAAAGAAGCTTTCTGAGAAACTGCTCTGTGTTCTGTTAATTCATCTCACAGAGTTACATCTTTCCCTTCAAGAAGCCTTTCACTAAGGCTGTTCTTGTGGAATTGGCAAAGGCATATTTGGAAGCACATAGAGGGCTATGGTGAAAAAGGAAATATCTTCCGTTCAAAACTGGAAAGAAGCTTTCTGAGAAACTGCTCTGTGTTCTGTTAATTCATCTCACAGAGTTAAATCTTTCCCTTCAAGAACCCTTTCGCTAAGGCTGTTCTTGTGGAATTGGCAAAGGGATATTTGGAAGCCCTTAGAGGGCTATGGTGAAAAAGGAAATATCTTCCGTTCAAAACTGGAAAGAAGCTTTCTGAGAAACTGCTCTGTGTTCTTTTAATTCATCTCACAGAATTACATCTTTCCCTTCAAGAAGCCTTTCGCTAAGGCTGTTCTTGTGGAATTGGCAAAGGGATATTTGGAAGCCCATAGAGGGCTATGGTGAAAAAGGAAATATCTTCCGTTCAAAACTGGAAAGAAGCTTTCTGAGAAACTGCTCTCTGTTCTGTTAATTCATCTCACAGAGTTACATCTTTCCCTTCAAGAAGCCTTTCGCTAAGGCTGTTCTTGTGGAATTGGCAAAGGGATATTTGGAAGCCCATAGAGGGCAATGGTGAAAAAGGAAATATCTTCCGTTCAAAACTGGAAAGAAGCTTTCTGAGAAACTGCTCTGTGTTCTGTTAATTCATCTCACAGAGTTACATCTTTCCCTTCAAGAAGCCTTTCGCTAAGGCTGTTCTTGTGGAATTGGCAAAGGGATATTTGGAAACCCATAGAGGGCTATGGTGAAAAAGGAAATATCTTCCCTTCAAAACTGGAAAGAAGCTTTCTGAGAAACTGCTCTGTGTTCTGTTAATTCATCTCACAGAGTTACATCTTTCCCTTCAAGAAGCCTTTCGCTAAGGCTGTTCTTGTGGAATTGGCAAAGGGATATTTGGAAGCCCATAGACGGCTATGGTGAAAAAGGAAATATCTTCCGTTCAAAACTAGAAAGAAGCTTTCTGAGAAACCGCTCTGTGTTCTGTTAATTCATCTCACAGAGTTACATCTTTCCCTTCAAGAAGCCTTTCACTAAGGCTGTTCTTGTGGAATTGGCAAAGGGATATTTGGAAGCCCTTAGAGGGCTATGGTGAAAAAGGATATATCTTCCGTTCAAAACTGGAAAGAAGCTTTCTGAGAAACTGCTCTGTGTTCTGTTAATTCATCTCACAGATTTACATCTTTCCCTTCAAAAAGCCTTTTGCTAAGGCTGTTCTTGTGGAATTGGCAAAGGGATATTTGGAAGCCCATAGAGGGCTATGGTGAAAAAGGAAATATCTTCCGTTCAAAACTGGAAAGAAGGTTTCTGAGAAACTGCTGTCTGTTCTGTTAATTCATCTCACAGAGTTACATCTTTCCCTTCAAGAAGCCTTTCGCTAAGGCTGTTCTTGTGGAATTGGCAAAGGGATATTTGGAAGCCCATAGAGGGCTATGGTGAAAAAGGAAATATCTTCCGTTCAAAACTGGAAAGAAGCTTTCTGAGAAACTGCTCTGTGTTCTGTTATTTCATCTCACAGAGTTACATCCTTCCCTTCAAGAAGCCTTTCGCTAAGGCTGTTCTTGTGGAATTGGCAAAGGGATATTTGGAAGCCCACAGCGGCCTATGGTGAAAAAGGAAATATCTTCCGTTCAAAAATGGAAAGAAGCTTTCTGAGAGACTGCTCTGTGTTCTGTTAATTCATCTCACAGAGTTACATCCTTAGCTTCAAGAAGCCTTTCGCTAAGTCTGTTCTTGTGGAATTGGCTAAGGGATATTTGGAAGCCCATAGAGGGCTATGGTGAAAAAGGAAATATCTTCCGTTCAAAACTGGAAAGAAGCTTTCTGAGAAACTGCTCTGTGTTCTGTTAATTCATCTCACAGAGTTACATCTTTCCCTTCAAGAAGCCTTTCGCTAAGGCTCTTCTTCTGGAATTGGCAAAGGGATATTTGGAAGCCCATAGAGGGTTATGGTGAAAAAGGAAATATCTTCCGTTCAAAACTGGAAAGAAGCTTTCTGAGGAACTGCTCTGTGTTCTGTTAATTCATCTCACAGAGTTACATCTTTCCCTTCAAGATGCCTTTGGCTAATGATCTTCTTGTGGAATTGGCAAAGGGATATTTGGAAGCCCATAGAGGGCTCTGGTGAAAAAGGAAATATCTTCCGTTCAAAACTGGAAAGAAGCTTTCTTAGAAACTGCTCTGTGTTCTGTTAATTCATCTCACAGAGTTACATCTTTCCCTTCAAGAAGCCTTTCGCTAAGGCTGTTCTTGTGGAATTGGCAAAGGGATATTTGGAAGCCCATAGAGGGCTATGGTGAAAAAGGAAATATCTTCCGTTCAAAACTGGAAAGAAGCTTTCTGAGAAACTGCTCTGTGTTCTGTTAATTCATCTCACAGAGTTACATCTTTCCCTCAAGAAGCCTTTCGCTAAGGCTGTTCTTGTGGAATTGGCAAAGGGATATTTGGAAGCCCATAGAGGGCTATGGTGAAAAAGGAACTATCTTCCGTTCAAAACTGGAAAGAAGCTTTCTGAGAAACTGCTCTCTGTTCTGTTAATTCATCTCACAGAGTTACATCTTTCCCTTCAAGAAGCCTTTCGCTAAGGCTGTTCTTGTGGAATTGGCAAAGGGATATTTGGAAGCCCATAGAGGGCTATGGTGAAAAAGGAAATATCTTCCGTTCAAAACTGGAAAGAAGCTTTCTGAGAAACTGCTCTGTGTTCTGTTAATTCATCTCACAGAGTTACATCTTTCCCTTCAAGAAGCCTTTCGCTAAGGCTGTTCTTGTGGAATTGGCAAAGGGATATTTGGAAACCCATAGAGGGCTATGGTGAAAAAGGAAATATCTTCCCTTCAAAACTGGAAAGAAGCTTTCTGAGAAACTGCTCTGTGTTCTGTTAATTCAGCTCACAGAGTTACATCTTTCCCTTCAAGAAGCCTTTCGCTAAGGCTGTTCTTGTGGAATTGGCAAAGGGATATTTGGAAGCCCATAGACGGCTATGGTGAAAAAGGAAATATCTTCCGTTCAAAACTAGAAAGAAGCTTTCTGAGAAACCGCTCTGTGTTCTGTTAATTCATCTCACAGAGTTACATCTTTCCCTTCAAGAAGCCTTTCGCTAAGGCTGTTCTTGTGGAATTGGCAAAGGGTTATTTGGAAGCCCTTAGAGGGCTATGGTGAAAAAGGATATATCTTCCGTTCAAAACTGGAAAGAAGCTTTCTGAGAAACTGCTCTGTGTTCTGTTAATTCATCTCACAGAGTTACATCTTTCCCTTCAAGAAGCCTTTCGCTAAGGCTGTTCTTGTGGAATTGGCAAAGGGATATTTGGAAGCCCATAGAGGGCTATGGTGAAAAAGGAAATATCTTCCGTTCAAAACTGGAAAGAAGCTTTCTGAGAAACTGCTCTGTGTTCTGTTAATTCATCTCATAGAGTTACATCTTTCCCTTCAAGAAGCCTTTCGCTAAGGCTGTTCTTGTGGAATTGGCAAAGGGATATTTGGAAGACCATAGAGGGCTATGGTGAAAAAGGAAATATCTTCCGTTCAAAACTGGAAAGAAGCTTTCTGAGAAACTGCTCTGTGTTCTGTTAATTCATCTCACAGAGTTACATCTTTCCCTTCAAGAAGCCTTTCGCTAAGGCTGTTCTTGTGGAATTGGCAAAGGGATATTTGGAAGCCCTTAGAGGGCTATGGTGAAAAAGGAAATATCTTCCGTTCAAAACTGGAAAGAAGCTTTCTGAGAAACTGCTCTGTGTTCTGTTAATTCATCTCACAGAGTTACATCCTTTCCTTCAAGAAGCCTTTCGCTAAGGCTGTTCTTGTGGAATTGGCAAAGGGATATTTGGAAGCCCACAGAGGCCTATGGTGAAAAAGGAAATGTCTTCCGTTCAAAACTGGAAAGAAGTTTTCTGAGAAACTGCTTTGTGTTCTCTTAATTCATCTCACAGAGTTACATCTTTCCCTTCAAGAAGCCTTTCGCTAAGGCTCTTCCTGTGGAATTGGTAAAGGGATATTTGGAAGCCCATAGAGGGCTATGGTGAAAAAGGAAATATCTTCCGTTCAAAACTGGAAAGAAGATTTTTGAGAAACTGCTCTGTGTTCTGTTAATTCAGCTCACAGAGTTACATCTTTCCCTTCAAGAAGCCTTTCGCTAAGGCTGTTCTTGTGGAATTGGCAAAGGGATACTTGGAAGCCCATAGAGGGCTATGGTGAAAAAGGAAATATCTTCCGTTCAAAACTGGAAAGAAGCTTTCTGAGAAACTGCTCTGTGTTCTGTTAATTCATCTCACAGAGTTACATCTTTCCCTTCAAGAAGCCTTTCGCTAAGGCTGTTCTTGTGGAATTGGCAAAGGGATATTTGGAAGCCCATAGAGGGCTATGGTGAAAAAGGAAATATCTTCCGTTCAAAACTGGAAAGAAGCTTTCTCAGAAACTACTCTGTGTTCTGTTAATACATCTCAGAGAGTTACATCTTTCCCTTCAAGAAGCCTTTCGCTAAGGCTGTTCTTGTGGAATTGGCAAAGGGATATTTGGAAGCACATAGAGGGCTATGGTGAAAAAGGAAATATCTTCCGTTCAAAACTGGAAAGAAGCTTTCTGAGAAACGGCTCTGTGTTCTGTTAATTCATCTCACAGAGATACATCTTTCCCTTCAAGAAGCCTTCCGCTAAGGCTGTTCTTGTGGAATTGGCAAAGGGATATTTGGAAGCCCATAGAGGGCTATGGTGAAAAAGGAATTATCTTCCGTTCAAAACTGGAAAGAAGCTTTCTGAGAATCTGCTCTGTGTTCTGTTAATTCATCTCACAGAGTTACATCTTTCCCTTCAAGAAGCCTTTCGCTAAGGCTGTTCTTGTGGAATTGGCAAAGGGATATTTGGAAGCCCATAGAGGGCTATGGTGAAAAAGGAATTATCTTCCGTTCAAAACTGTAAAGAAGCTTTCTGAGAAACTGCTCTGTGTTCTGTTAATTCATCTCACAGAGTTACATCTTTCCCTTCAAGAAGCCTTTCGCTAAGGCTGTTCTTGTGGAATTGGCAAAGGGATATTTGGAAGCCCATAGAGGGCTATGGTGAGAAAGGAAATATCTTCCGTTCAAAACTGGAAAGAAGCTTTCTTAGATACTGCTCTGTGTTCTGTTAATTCATCTCACAGAGTTACATCTTTCCCTTGAAGAAGCCTTTCGCTAAGGCTGTTCTTGTGGAATTGGCAAAGGGATATTTGGAAGCCCATAGAGGGCTATGGTGAAAAAGGAAATATCTTCCGTTCAAAACTGGAAAGAAGATTTCTGAGAAACTGCTCTATATTCTGTTAATTCATCTCACAGAGTTACATCTTTCCCTTCAAGAAGCCTTTAGCTAAGGCTGTTCTTGTGGAATTGGCAAATGGATATTTGGAAACCCATAGAGGGCTATGGTGAAAAAGGAAATATCTTCCGTTCAAAACTGGAAAGAATCTTTCTGAGAAACTGCTCTGTGTTCTGTTAATTCATCTCACAGAGTTACATCTTTCCCTTCAAGAAGCCTTTCCATAAGGCTGTTCTTGTGGAATTGGCAAAGGGATATTTGGAAGCCCATAGAGGGCTATGGTCAAAAAGGAAATATCTTCCGTTCAAAACTGGAAAGAAGCTTTCTGAGAAACTGCTCTGTGTTCCTTTAGTTCATCTCACAGAGTTACATCTTTCCCTTCAAAAAGCCTTTCGCTAAGGCTGTTCTTGTGGAATTGGCCAAGGGATATTTGGAAGCCCATAGAGGGCTATGGTGAAAAAGGAAATATCTTCCGTTCAAAACTGGAAAGAAGCTTTCTGAGAAACTGCTCTGTGTTCTGTTAATTCATCTCACAGAGTTACATCTTTCCCTTCAAGAAGCCTTTCACTAAGGCTGTTCTTGTGGAATTGGCAAAGGCATATTTGGAAGCACATAGAGGGCTATGGTGAAAAAGGAAATATCTTCCGTTCAAAACTGGAAAGAAGCTTTCTGAGAAACTGCTCTGTGTTCTGTTAATTCATCTCACAGAGTTAAATCTTTCCCTTCAAGAACCCTTTCGCTAAGGCTGTTCTTGTGGAATTGGCAAAGGGATATTTGGAAGCCCTTAGAGGGCTATGGTGAAAAAGGAAATATCTTCCGTTCAAAACTGGAAAGAAGCTTTCTGAGAAACTGCTCTGTGTTCTTTTAATTCATCTCACAGAATTACATCTTTCCCTTCAAGAAGCCTTTCGCTAAGGCTGTTCTTGTGGAATTGGCAAAGGGATATTTGGAAGCCCATAGAGGGCTATGGTGAAAAAGGAAATATCTTCCGTTCAAAACTGGAAAGAAGCTTTCTGAGAAACTGCTCTCTGTTCTGTTAATTCATCTCACAGAGTTACATCTTTCCCTTCAAGAAGCCTTTCGCTAAGGCTGTTCTTGTGGAATTGGCAAAGGGATATTTGGAAGCCCATAGAGGGCAATGGTGAAAAAGGAAATATCTTCCGTTCAAAACTGGAAAGAAGCTTTCTGAGAAACTGCTCTGTGTTCTGTTAATTCATCTCACAGAGTTACATCTTTCCCTTCAAGAAGCCTTTCGCTAAGGCTGTTCTTGTGGAATTGGCAAAGGGATATTTGGAAACCCATAGAGGGCTATGGTGAAAAAGGAAATATCTTCCCTTCAAAACTGGAAAGAAGCTTTCTGAGAAACTGCTCTGTGTTCTGTTAATTCATCTCACAGAGTTACATCTTTCCCTTCAAGAAGCCTTTCGCTAAGGCTGTTCTTGTGGAATTGGCAAAGGGATATTTGGAAGCCCATAGACGGCTATGGTGAAAAAGGAAATATCTTCCGTTCAAAACTAGAAAGAAGCTTTCTGAGAAACCGCTCTGTGTTCTGTTAATTCATCTCACAGAGTTACATCTTTCCCTTCAAGAAGCCTTTCACTAAGGCTGTTCTTGTGGAATTGGCAAAGGGATATTTGGAAGCCCTTAGAGGGCTATGGTGAAAAAGGATATATCTTCCGTTCAAAACTGGAAAGAAGCTTTCTGAGAAACTGCTCTGTGTTCTGTTAATTCATCTCACAGATTTACATCTTTCCCTTCAAAAAGCCTTTTGCTAAGGCTGTTCTTGTGGAATTGGCAAAGGGATATTTGGAAGCCCATAGAGGGCTATGGTGAAAAAGGAAATATCTTCCGTTCAAAACTGGAAAGAAGGTTTCTGAGAAACTGCTGTCTGTTCTGTTAATTCATCTCACAGAGTTACATCTTTCCCTTCAAGAAGCCTTTCGCTAAGGCTGTTCTTGTGGAATTGGCAAAGGGATATTTGGAAGCCCATAGAGGGCTATGGTGAAAAAGGAAATATCTTCCGTTCAAAACTGGAAAGAAGCTTTCTGAGAAACTGCTCTGTGTTCTGTTATTTCATCTCACAGAGTTACATCCTTCCCTTCAAGAAGCCTTTCGCTAAGGCTGTTCTTGTGGAATTGGCAAAGGGATATTTGGAAGCCCACAGCGGCCTATGGTGAAAAAGGAAATATCTTCCGTTCAAAAATGGAAAGAAGCTTTCTGAGAGACAGCTCTGTGTTCTGTTAATTCATCTCACAGAGTTACATCTTTCCCTTCAAGAAGCCTTTCGCTAAGGCTGTTCTTGTGGAATTGGCAAAGGGATATTTGGAAGCCCATAGAGGGCTATGGTGAGAAAGGAAATATCTTCCGTTCAAAACTGGAAAGAAGCTTTCTGAGAAACTGCTCTGTGTTCTGTTAATTCATCTCACAGAGTAACATCCTTCCCTTCAAGAAGCCTTTCGCTAAGGCTGTTCTTGTGGAATTGGCAAAGGGATATTTGGAAGCCCACAGAGGCCTATGGTGAAAAAGGAAATATCTTCCGTTCAAAACTGGAAAGAAGCTTTCTGAGAAACTGCTTTGTGTTCTCTTAATTCATCTCACAGAGTTACATCTTTCCCTTCCAGAAGCCTTTCGCTAAGGCTCTTCCAGTGGAATTGGTAAAGGGATATTTGGAAGCCCATAGAGGGCTATGGTGAAAAAGGAAATATCTTCCGTTCAAAACTGGAAAGAAGATTTTTGAGAAACTGCTCTGTGTTCTGTTAATTCAGCTCACAGAGTTACATCTTTCCCTTCAAGAAGCCTTTCGCTAAGGCTGTTCTTGTGGAATTGGCAAAGGGATACTTGGAAGCCCATAGAGGGCTATGGTGAAAAAGGAAATATCTTCCGTTCAAAACTGGAAAGAAGCTTTCTGAGAAACTGCTCTGTGTTCTGTTAATTCATCTCACAGAGTTACATCTTTCCCTTCAAGAAGCCTTTCGCTAAGGCTGTTCTTGTGGAATTGGCAAAGGGATATTTGGAAGCCCATAGACGGCTATGGTGAAAAAGGAAATATCTTCCGTTCAAAACTAGAAAGAAGCTTTCTGAGAAACCGCTCTGTGTTCTGTTAATTCATCTCACAGAGTTACATCTTTCCCTTCAAGAAGCCTTTCGCTAAGGCTGTTCTTGTGGAATTGGCAAAGGGTTATTTGGAAGCCCTTAGAGGGCTATGGTGAAAAAGGATATATCTTCCGTTCAAAACTGGAAAGAAGCTTTCTGAGAAACTGCTCTGTGTTCTGTTAATTCATCTCACAGAGTTACATCTTTCCCTTCAAGAAGCCTTTCGCTAAGGCTGTTCTTGTGGAATTGGCAAAGGGATATTTGGAAGCACATAGAGGGCTATGGTGAAAAAGGAAATATCTTCCGTTCAAAACTGGAAAGAAGCTTTCTGAGAAACTGCTCTGTGTTCTGTTAATTCATCTCATAGAGTTACATCTTTCTCTTCAAGAAGCCTTTCGCTAAGGCTGTTCTTGTGGAATTGGCAAAGGGATATTTGGAAGACCATAGAGGGCTATGGTGAAAAAGGAAATATCTTCCGTTCAAAACTGGAAAGAAGCTTTCTGAGAAACTGCTCTGTGTTCTGTTAATTCATCTCACAGAGTTACATCTTTCCCTTCAAGAAGCCTTTCGCTAAGGCTGTTCTTGTGGAATTGGCAAAGGAATATTTGGAAGCCCTTAGAGGGCTATGGTGAAAAAGGAAATAACTTCCGTTCAAAACTGGAAAGAAGCTTTCTGAGAAACTGCTCTGTGTTCTGTTAATTCATCTCACAGAGTTACATCCTTTCCTTCAAGAAGCCTTTCGCTAAGGCTGTTCTTGTGGAATTGGCAAAGGGATATTTGGAAGCCCACAGAGGCCTATGGTGAAAAAGGAAATATCTTCCGTTCAAAACTGGAAAGAAGTTTTCTGAGAAACTGCTTTGTGTTCTCTTAATTCATCTCACAGAGTTACATCTTTCCCTTCAAGAAGCCTTTCGCTAAGGCTCTTCCTGTGGAATTGGTAAAGGGATATTTGGAAGCCCATAGAGGGCTATGGTGAAAAAGGAAATATCTTCCGTTCAAAACTGGAAAGAAGATTTTTGAGAAACTGCTCTGTGTTCTGTTAATTCAGCTCACAGAGTTACATCTTTCCCTTCAAGAAGCCTTTCGCTAAGGCTGTTCTTGTGGAATTGGCAAAGGGATACTTGGAAGCCCATAGAGGGCTATGGTGAAAAAGGAAATATCTTCCGTTCAAAACTGGAAAGAAGCTTTCTGAGAAACTGCTCTGTGTTCTGTTAATTCATCTCACAGAGTTACATCTTTCCCTTCAAGAAGCCTTTCGCTAAGGCTGTTCTTGTGGAATTGGCAAAGGGATATTTGGAAGCCCATAGAGGGCTATGGTGAAAAAGGAAATATCTTCCGTTCAAAACTGGAAAGAAGCTTTCTCAGAAACTACTCTGTGTTCTGTTAATACATCTCAGAGAGTTAAATCTTTCCCTTCAAGAAGCCTTTCGCTAAGGCTGTTCTTGTGGAATTGGCAAAGGGATATTTGGAAGCCCATAGAGGGCTATGGTGAAAAAGGAAATATCTTCCGTTCAAAACTGGAAAGAAGCTTTCTGAGAAACTGCTCTGTGTTCTGTTAATTCATCTCACAGAGATACATCTTTCCCTTCAAGAAGCCTTCCGCTAAGGCTGTTCTTGTGGAATTGGCAAAGGGATATTTGGAAGCCCATAGAGGGCTATGGTGAAAAAGGAATTATCTTCCGTTCAAAACTGGAAAGAAGCTTTCTGAGAAACTGCTCTGTGTTCTGTTAATTCATCTCACAGAGTTACATCTTTCCCTTCAAGAAGCCTTTCGCTAAGGCTGTTCTTGTGGAATTGGCAAAGGGATATTTGGAAGCCCATAGAGGGCTATGGTGAAAAAGGAATTATCTTCCGTTCAAAACTGTAAAGAAGCTTTCTGAGAAACTGCTCTGTGTTCTGTTAATTCATCTCACAGAGTTACATCTTTCCCTTCAAGAAGCCTTTCGCTAAGGCTGTTCTTGTGGAATTGGCAAAGGGATATTTGGAAGCCCATAGAAGGCTATGGTGAGAAAGGAAATATCTTCCGTTCAAAACTGGAAAGAAGCTTTCTTAGATACTGCTCTGTGTTCTGTTAATTCATCTCACAGAGTTACATCTTTCCCTTGAAGAAGCCTTTCGCTAAGGCTGTTCTTGTGGAATTGGCAAAGGGGTATTTGGAAGCCCATAGAGGGCTATGGTGAAAAAGGAAATATCTTCCGTTCAAAACTGGAAAGAAGATTTCTGAGAAACTGCTCTATATTCTGTTAATTCATCTCACAGAGTTACATCTTTCCCTTCAAGAAGCCTTTAGCTAAGGCTGTTCTTGTGGAATTGGCAAATGGATATTTGGAAACCCATAGAGGGCTATGGTGAAAAAGGAAATATCTTCCGTTCAAAACTGGAAAGAATCTTTCTGAGAAACTGCTCTGTGTTCTGTTAATTCATCTCACAGAGTTACATCTTTCCCTTCAAGAAGCCTTTCCATAAGGCTGTTCTTGTGGAATTGGCAAAGGGATATTTGGAAGCCCATAGAGGGCTATGGTCAAAAAGGAAATATCTTCCGTTCAAAACTGGAAAGAAGCTTTCTGAGAAACTGCTCTGTGTTCCTTTAGTTCATCTCACAGAGTTACATCTTTCCCTTCAAAAAGCCTTTCGCTAAGGCTGTTCTTGTGGAATTGGCCAAGGGATATTTGGAAGCCCATAGAGGGCTATGGTGAAAAAGGAAATATCTTCCGTTCAAAACTGGAAAGAAGCTTTCTGAGAAACTGCTCTGTGTTCTGTTAATTCATCTCACAGAGATACATCTTTCCCTTCAAGAAGCCTTCCGCTAAGGCTGTTCTTGTGGAATTGGCAAAGGGATATTTGGAAGCCCATAGAGGGCTATGGTGAAAAAGGAATTATCTTAAGTTCAAAACTGGAAAGAAGCTTTCTGAGAAACTGCTCTGTGTTCTGTTAATTCATCTCACAGAGTTACATCTTTCCCTTCAAGAAGCCTTTCGCTAAGGCTGTTCTTGTGGAATTGGCAAAGGGATATTTGGAAGCCCATAGAGGGCTATGGTGAAAAAGGAATTATCTTCCGTTCAAAACTGTAAAGAAGCTTTCTGAGAAACTGCTCTGTGTTCTGTTAATTCATCTCACAGAGTTACATCTTTCCCTTCAAGAAGCCTTTCGCTAAGGCTGTTCTTGTGGAATTGGCAAAGGGATATTTGGAAGCCCATAGAAGGCTATGGTGAGAAAGGAAATATCTTCCGTTCAAAACTGGAAAGAAGCTTTCTTAGATACTGCTCTGTGTTCTGTTAATTCATCTCACAGAGTTACATCTTTCCCTTGAAGAAGCCTTTCGCTAAGGCTGTTCTTGTGGAATTGGCAAAGGGGTATTTGGAAGCCCATAGAGGGCTATGGTGAAAAAGGAAATATCTTCCGTTCAAAACTGGAAAGAAGATTTCTGAGAAACTGCTCTATATTCTGTTAATTCATCTCACAGAGTTACATCTTTCCCTTCAAGAAGCCTTTAGCTAAGGCTGTTCTTGTGGAATTGGCAAATGGATATTTGGAAACCCATAGAGGGCTATGGTGAAAAAGGAAATATCTTCCGTTCAAAACTGGAAAGAATCTTTCTGAGAAACTGCTCTGTGTTCTGTTAATTCATCTCACAGAGTTACATCTTTCCCTTCAAGAAGCCTTTCCATAAGGCTGTTCTTGTGGAATTGGCAAAGGGATATTTGGAAGCCCATAGAGGGCTATGGTCAAAAAGGAAATATCTTCCGTTCAAAACTGGAAAGAAGCTTTCTGAGAAACTGCTCTGTGTTCCTTTAGTTCATCTCACAGAGTTACATCTTTCCCTTCAAAAAGCCTTTCGCTAAGGCTGTTCTTGTGGAATTGGCCAAGGGATATTTGGAAGCCCATAGAGGGCTATGGTGAAAAAGGAAATATCTTCCGTTCAAAACTGGAAAGAAGCTTTCTGAGAAACTGCTCTGTGTTCTGTTAATTCATCTCACAGAGTTACATCTTTCCCTTCAAGAAGCCTTTCACTAAGGCTGTTCTTGTGGAATTGGCAAAGGCATATTTGGAAGCACATAGAGGGCTATGGTGAAAAAGGAAATATCTTCCGTTCAAAACTGGAAAGAAGCTTTCTGAGAAACTGCTCTGTGTTCTGTTAATTCATCTCACAGAGTTAAATCTTTCCCTTCAAGAACCCTTTCGCTAAGGCTGTTCTTGTGGAATTGGCAAAGGGATATTTGGAAGCCCTTAGAGGGCTATGGTGAAAAAGGAAATATCTTCCGTTCAAAACTGGAAAGAAGCTTTCTGAGAAACTGCTCTGTGTTCTTTTAATTCATCTCACAGAATTACATCTTTCCCTTCAAGAAGCCTTTCGCTAAGGCTGTTCTTGTGGAATTGGCAAAGGGATATTTGGAAGCCCATAGAGGGCTATGGTGAAAAAGGAAATATCTTCCGTTCAAAACTGGAAAGAAGCTTTCTGAGAAACTGCTCTGTGTTCTGTTAATTCATCTCATAGAGTTACATCTTTCCCTTCAAGAAGCCTTTCGCTAAGGCTGTTCTTGTGGAATTGGCAAAGGGATATTTGGAAGACCATAGAGGGCTATGGTGAAAAAGGAAATATCTTCCGTTCAAAACTGGAAAGAAGCTTTCTGAGAAACTGCTCTGTGTTCTGTTAATTCATCTCACAGAGTTACATCTTTCCCTTCAAGAAGCCTTTCGCTAAGGCTGTTCTTGTGGAATTGGCAAAGGGATATTTGGAAGCCCTTAGAGGGCTATGGTGAAAAAGGAAATATCTTCCGTTCAAAACTGGAAAGAAGCTTTCTGAGAAACTGCTCTGTGTTCTGTTAATTCATCTCACAGAGTTACATCCTTTCCTTCAAGAAGCCTTTCGCTAAGGCTGTTCTTGTGGAATTGGCAAAGGGATATTTGGAAGCCCACAGAGGCCTATGGTGAAAAAGGAAATATCTTCCGTTCAAAACTGGAAAGAAGTTTTCTGAGAAACTGCTTTGTGTTCTCTTAATTCATCTCACAGAGTTACATCTTTCCCTTCAAGAAGCCTTTCGCTAAGGCTCTTCCTGTGGAATTGGTAAAGGGATATTTGGAAGCCCATAGAGGGCTATGGTGAAAAAGGAAATATCTTCCGTTCAAAACTGGAAAGAAGATTTTTGAGAAACTGCTCTGTGTTCTGTTAATTCAGCTCACAGAGTTACATCTTTCCCTTCAAGAAGCCTTTCGCTAAGGCTGTTCTTGTGGAATTGGCAAAGGGATACTTGGAAGCCCATAGAGGGCTATGGTCAAAAAGGAAATATCTTCCGTTCAAAACTGGAAAGAAGCTTTCTGAGAAACTGCTCTGTGTTCTGTTAATTCATCTCACAGAGTTACATCTTTCCCTTCAAGAAGCCTTTCGCTAAGGCTGTTCTTGTGGAATTGGCAAAGGGATATTTGGAAGCCCATAGAGGGCTATGGTGAAAAAGGAAATATCTTCCGTTCAAAACTGGAAAGAAGCTTTCTCAGAAACTACTCTGTGTTCTGTTAATACATCTCAGAGAGTTACATCTTTCCCTTCAAGAAGCCTTTCGCTAAGGCTGTTCTTGTGGAATTGGCAAAGGGATATTTGGAAGCCCATAGAGGGCTATGGTGAAAAAGGAAATATCTTCCGTTCAAAACTGGAAAGAAGCTTTCTGAGAAACTGCTCTGTGTTCTGTTAATTCATCTCACAGAGATACATCTTTCCCTTCAAGAAGCCTTCCGCTAAGGCTGTTCTTGTGGAATTGGCAAAGGGATATTTGGAAGCCCATAGAGGGCTATGGTGAAAAAGGAATTATCTTCCGTTCAAAACTGGAAAGAAGCTTTCTGAGAAACTGCTCTGTGTTCTGTTAATTCATCTCACAGAGTTACATCTTTCCCTTCAAGAAGCCTTTCGCTAAGGCTGTTCTTGTGGAATTGGCAAAGGGATATTTGGAAGCCCATAGAGGGCTATGGTGAAAAAGGAATTATCTTCCGTTCAAAACTGTAAAGAAGCTTTCTGAGAAACTGCTCTGTGTTCTGTTAATTCATCTCACAGAGTTACATCTTTCCCTTCAAGAAGCCTTTCGCTAAGGCTGTTCTTGTGGAATTGGCAAAGGGATATTTGGAAGCCCATAGAGGGCTATGGTGAGAAAGGAAATATCTTCCGTTCAAAACTGGAAAGAAGCTTTCTTAGATACTGCTCTGTGTTCTGTTAATTCATCTCACAGAGTTACATCTTTCCCTTGAAGAAGCCTTTCGCTAAGGCTGTTCTTGTGGAATTGGCAAAGGGATATTTGGAAGCCCATAGAGGGCTATGGTGAAAAAGGAAATATCTTCCGTTCAAAACTGGAAAGAAGATTTCTGAGAAACTGCTCTATATTCTGTTAATTCATCTCACAGAGTTACATCTTTCCCTTCAAGAAGCCTTTAGCTAAGGCTGTTCTTGTGGAATTGGCAAATGGATATTTGGAAACCCATAGAGGGCTATGGTGAAAAAGGAAATATCTTCCGTTCAAAACTGGAAAGAATCTTTCTGAGAAACTGCTCTGTGTTCTGTTAATTCATCTCACAGAGTTACATCTTTCCCTTCAAGAAGCCTTTCCATAAGGCTGTTCTTGTGGAATTGGCAAAGGGATATTTGGAAGCCCATAGAGGGCTATGGTCAAAAAGGAAATATCTTCCGTTCAAAACTGGAAAGAAGCTTTCTGAGAAACTGCTCTGTGTTCCTTTAGTTCATCTCACAGAGTTACATCTTTCCCTTCAAAAAGCCTTTCGCTAAGGCTGTTCTTGTGGAATTGGCCAAGGGATATTTGGAAGCCCATAGAGGGCTATGGTGAAAAAGGAAATATCTTCCGTTCAAAACTGGAAAGAAGCTTTCTGAGAAACTGCTCTGTGTTCTGTTAATTCATCTCACAGAGTTACATCTTTCCCTTCAAGAAGCCTTTCACTAAGGCTGTTCTTGTGGAATTGGCAAAGGCATATTTGGAAGCACATAGAGGGCTATGGTGAAAAAGGAAATATCTTCCGTTCAAAACTGGAAAGAAGCTTTCTGAGAAACTGCTCTGTGTTCTGTTAATTCATCTCACAGAGTTAAATCTTTCCCTTCAAGAACCCTTTCGCTAAGGCTGTTCTTGTGGAATTGGCAAAGGGATATTTGGAAGCCCTTAGAGGGCTATGGTGAAAAAGGAAATATCTTCCGTTCAAAACTGGAAAGAAGCTTTCTGAGAAACTGCTCTGTGTTCTTTTAATTCATCTCACAGAATTACATCTTTCCCTTCAAGAAGCCTTTCGCTAAGGCTGTTCTTGTGGAATTGGCAAAGGGATATTTGGAAGCCCATAGAGGGCTATGGTGAAAAAGGAAATATCTTCCGTTCAAAACTGGAAAGAAGCTTTCTGAGAAACTGCTCTCTGTTCTGTTAATTCATCTCACAGAGTTACATCTTTCCCTTCAAGAAGCCTTTCGCTAAGGCTGTTCTTGTGGAATTGGCAAAGGGATATTTGGAAGCCCATAGAGGGCAATGGTGAAAAAGGAAATATCTTCCGTTCAAAACTGGAAAGAAGCTTTCTGAGAAACTGCTCTGTGTTCTGTTAATTCATCTCACAGAGTTACATCTTTCCCTTCAAGAAGCCTTTCGCTAAGGCTGTTCTTGTGGAATTGGCAAAGGGATATTTGGAAACCCATAGAGGGCTATGGTGAAAAAGGAAATATCTTCCCTTCAAAACTGGAAAGAAGCTTTCTGAGAAACTGCTCTGTGTTCTGTTAATTCATCTCACAGAGTTACATCTTTCCCTTCAAGAAGCCTTTCGCTAAGGCTGTTCTTGTGGAATTGGCAAAGGGATATTTGGAAGCCCATAGACGGCTATGGTGAAAAAGGAAATATCTTCCGTTCAAAACTAGAAAGAAGCTTTCTGAGAAACCGCTCTGTGTTCTGTTAATTCATCTCACAGAGTTACATCTTTCCCTTCAAGAAGCCTTTCACTAAGGCTGTTCTTGTGGAATTGGCAAAGGGATATTTGGAAGCCCTTAGAGGGCTATGGTGAAAAAGGATATATCTTCCGTTCAAAACTGGAAAGAAGCTTTCTGAGAAACTGCTCTGTGTTCTGTTAATTCATCTCACAGAT
The DNA here is from genome assembly GCF_047675955.1 of Chlorocebus sabaeus. Classification (NCBI taxonomy): domain Eukaryota; kingdom Metazoa; phylum Chordata; class Mammalia; order Primates; family Cercopithecidae; genus Chlorocebus; species Chlorocebus sabaeus. The sequence continues at coordinate 22,589 of NW_027327559.1, forward strand.
TTACATCTTTCCCTTCAAGAAGCCTTTTGCTAAGGCTGTTCTTGTGGAATTGGCAAAGGGATATTTGGAAGCCCATAGAGGGCTATGGTGAAAAAGGAAATATCTTCCGTTCAAAACTGGAAAGAAGCTTTCTGAGAAACTGCTGTCTGTTCTGTTAATTCATCTCACAGAGTTACATCTTTCCCTTCAAGAAGCCTTTCGCTAAGGCTGTTCTTGTGGAATTGGCAAAGGGATATTTGGAAGCCCATAGAGGGCTATGGTGAAAAAGGAAATATCTTCCGTTCAAAACTGGAAAGAACCTTTCTGAGAAACTGCTCTGTGTTCTGTTATTTCATCTCACAGAGTTACATCCTTCACTTCAAGAAGCCTTTCGCTAAGGCTGTTCTTGTGGAATTGGCAAAGGGATATTTGGAAGCCCACAGCGGCCTATGGTGAAAAAGGAAATATCTTCCGTTCAAAACTGGAAAGAAGCTTTCTGAGAAACTGCTTTGTGTTCTCTTAATTCATCTCACAGAGTTACATCTTTCCCTTCAAGAAGCCTTTCGCTAAGGCTCTTCCTGTGGAATTGGTAAAGGGATATTTGGAAGCCCATAGAGGGCTATGGTGAAAAAGGAAATATCTTCCGTTCAAAACTGGAAAGAAGATTTTTGAGAAACTGCTCTGTGTTCTGTTAATTCAGCTCACAGAGTTACATCTTTCCCTTCAAGAAGCCTTTCGCTAAGGCTGTTCTTGTGGAATTGGCAAAGGGATACTTGGAAGCCCATAGAGGGCTATGGTGAAAAAGGAAATATCTTCCGTTCAAAACTGGAAAGAAGCTTTCTGAGAAACTGCTCTGTGTTCTGTTAATTCATCTCACAGAGTTACATCTTTCCCTTCAAGAAGCCTTTCGCTAAGGCTGTTCTTGTGGAATTGGCAAAGGGATATTTGGAAGCCCATAGAGGGCTATGGTGAGAAAGGAAATATCTTCCGTTCAAAACTGGAAAGAAGCTTTCTGAGAAACTGCTCTGTGTTCTGTTAATTCATCTCACAGAGTTACATCTTTCCCTTCAAGAAGCCTTTCGCTAAGGCTGTTCTTGTGGAATTGGCAAAGGGATATTTGGAAGCCCTTAGAGGGCTATGGTGAAAAAGGAAATATCTTCCGTTCAAAACTGGAAAGAAGCTTTCTGAGAAACTGCTCTGTGTTCTGTTAATTCATCTCACAGAGTTACATCTTTCCCTTCAAGAAGCCTTTCGCTAAGGCTGTTCTTGTGGAATTGGCAAAGGGATATTTGAAAGCCCTTAGAGGGCTATGGTGAAAAAGGAAATATCTTCCGTTCAAAACTGGAAAGAAGCTTTCTGAGAAACTGCTCTGTGTTCTGTAAATTCATCTCACAGAGTTACATCTTTCCCTTCAAGAAGCCTTTCACTAAGGCTGTTCTTGTGGAATTGGCAAAGAGATATTTGGAAACCCATAGAGGGCTATGTTGAAAAAGGAAATATCTTCAGTTCAAAAATGGAAAGAAGCTTTCTGAGAGACTGCTCTGTGTTCTGTTCATTCATCTCACAGAGTTACATCTTTCCCTTCAAGAAGCCTTTCGCTAAGGCTGTTCTTGTGGAATTGGCAAAGGGATATTTGGAAGCCCATATAGGGCTATGGTGAAAAAGGAAATATCTTCCGTTCAAAACTGGAAAGAAGCTTTCTGAGAAACTGCTCTGTGTTCTGTTAATTCATCTCACAGAGTTACATCCTTCCCTTCAAGAAGCCTTTCGCTAAGGCTGTTCTTGTGGAATTGGCAAAGGGATATTTGGAAGCCCACAGAGGCCTATGCTGAAAAAGGAAATATCTTCCGTTCAAAACTGGAAAGAAGCTTTCTGAGAAACTGCTTTGTGTTCTCTTAATTCATCTCACAGAGTTACATCTTTCCCTTCCAGAAGCCTTTCGATAAGGCTCTTCCAGTGGAATTGGTAAAGGGATATTTGGAAGCCCATAGAGGACTATGGTGAAAAAGGAAATATCTTCCGTTCAAAACTGGAAAGAAGATTTTTGAGAAACTGCTCTGTGTTCTGTTAATTCAGCTCACAGAGTTACATCTTTCCCTTCAAGAAGCCTTTCGCTAAGGCTGTTCTTGTGGAATTGGCAAAGGGATACTTGGAAGCCCATAGAGGGCTATGGTGAAAAAGGAAATCTCTTCCGTTCAAAACTGGAAAGAAGCTTTCTGAGAAACTGCTCTGTGTTCTGTTAATTCATCTCACAGAGTTACATCTTTCCCTTCAAGAAGCCTTTCGCTAAGGCTGTTCTTGTGGAATTGGCAAAGGGATATTTGGAAGCCCATAGACGGCTATGGTGAAAAAGGAAATATCTTCCGTTCAAAACTAGAAAGAAGCTTTCTGAGAAACCGCTCTGTGTTCTGTTAATTCATCTCACAGAGTTACATCTTTCCCTTCAAGAAGCCTTTCGCTAAGGCTGTTCTTGTGGAATTGGCAAAGGGTTATTTGGAAGCCCTTAGAGGGCTATGGTGAAAAAGGATATATCTTCCGTTCAAAACTGGAAAGAAGCTTTCTGAGAAACTGCTCTGTGTTCTGTTAATTCATCTCACAGAGTTACATCTTTCCCTTCAAGAAGCCTTTCGCTAAGGCTGTTCTTGTGGAATTGGCAAAGGGATATTTGGAAGCACATAGAGGGCTATGGTGAAAAAGGAAATATCTTCCGTTCAAAACTGGAAAGAAGCTTTCTGAGAAACTGCTCTGTGTTCTGTTAATTCATCTCATAGAGTTACATCTTTCCCTTCAAGAAGCCTTTCGCTAAGGCTGTTCTTGTGGAATTGGCAAAGGGATATTTGGAAGACCATAGAGGGCTATGGTGAAAAAGGAAATATCTTCCGTTCAAAACTGGAAAGAAGCTTTCTGAGAAACTGCTCTGTGTTCTGTTAATTCATCTCACAGAGTTACATCTTTCCCTTCAAGAAGCCTTTCGCTAAGGCTGTTCTTGTGGAATTGGCAAAGGGATATTTGGAAGCCCTTAGAGGGCTATGGTGAAAAAGGAAATATCTTCCGTTCAAAACTGGAAAGAAGCTTTCTGAGAAACTGCTCTGTGTTCTGTTAATTCATCTCACAGAGTTACATCCTTTCCTTCAAGAAGCCTTTCGCTAAGGCTGTTCTTGTGGAATTGGCAAAGGGATATTTGGAAGCCCACAGAGGCCTATGGTGAAAAAGGAAATATCTTCCGTTCAAAACTGGAAAGAAGTTTTCTGAGAAACTGCTTTGTGTTCTCTTAATTCATCTCACAGAGTTACATCTTTCCCTTCAAGAAGCCTTTCGCTAAGGCTCTTCCTGTGGAATTGGTAAAGGGATATTTGGAAGCCCATAGAGGGCTATGGTGAAAAAGGAAATATCTTCCGTTCAAAACTGGAAAGAAGATTTTTGAGAAACTGCTCTGTGTTCTGTTAATTCAGCTCACAGAGTTACATCTTTCCCTTCAAGAAGCCTTTCGCTAAGGCTGTTCTTGTGGAATTGGCAAAGGGATACTTGGAAGCCCATAGAGGGCTATGGTGAAAAAGGAAATATCTTCCGTTCAAAACTGGAAAGAAGCTTTCTGAGAAACTGCTCTGTGTTCTGTTAATTCATCTCACAGAGTTACATCTTTCCCTTCAAGAAGCCTTTCGCTAAGGCTGTTCTTGTGGAATTGGCAAAGGGATATTTGGAAGCCCATAGAGGGCTATGGTGAAAAAGGAAATATCTTCCGTTCAAAACTGGAAAGAAGCTTTCTCAGAAACTACTCTGTGTTCTGTTAATACATCTCAGAGAGTTACATCTTTCCCTTCAAGAAGCCTTTCGCTAAGGCTGTTCTTGTGGAATTGGCAAAGGGATATTTGGAAGCCCATAGAGGGCTATGGTGAAAAAGGAAATATCTTCCGTTCAAAACTGGAAAGAAGCTTTCTGAGAAACTGCTCTGTGTTCTGTTAATTCATCTCACAGAGATACATCTTTCCCTTCAAGAAGCCTTCCGCTAAGGCTGTTCTTGTGGAATTGGCAAAGGGATATTTGGAAGCCCATAGAGGGCTATGGTGAAAAAGGAATTATCTTCCGTTCAAAACTGGAAAGAAGCTTTCTGAGAAACTGCTCTGTGTTCTGTTAATTCATCTCACAGAGTTACATCTTTCCCTTCAAGAAGCCTTTCGCTAAGGCTGTTCTTGTGGAATTGGCAAAGGGATATTTGGAAGCCCATAGAGGGCTATGGTGAAAAAGGAATTATCTTCCGTTCAAAACTGTAAAGAAGCTTTCTGAGAAACTGCTCTGTGTTCTGTTAATTCATCTCACAGAGTTACATCTTTCCCTTCAAGAAGCCTTTCGCTAAGGCTGTTCTTGTGGAATTGGCAAAGGGATATTTGGAAGCCCATAGAAGGCTATGGTGAGAAAGGAAATATCTTCCGTTCAAAACTGGAAAGAAGCTTTCTTAGATACTGCTCTGTGTTCTGTTAATTCATCTCACAGAGTTACATCTTTCCCTTGAAGATGCCTTTCGCTAAGGCTGTTCTTGTGGAATTGGCAAAGGGGTATTTGGAAGCCCATAGAGGGCTATGGTGAAAAAGGAAATATCTTCCGTTCAAAACTGGAAAGAAGCTTTCTGAGAAACTGCTCTATATTCTGTTAATTCATCTCACAGAGTTACATCTTTCCCTTCAAGAAGCCTTTAGCTAAGGCTGTTCTTGTGGAATTGGCAAATGGATATTTGGAAACCCATAGAGGGCTATGGTGAAAAAGGAAATATCTTCCGTTCAAAACTGGAAAGAATCTTTCTGAGAAACTGCTCTGTGTTCTGTTAATTCATCTCACAGAGTTACATCTTTCCCTTCAAGAAGCCTTTCCATAAGGCTGTTCTTGTGGAATTGGCAAAGGGATATTTGGAAGCCCATAGAGGGCTATGGTCAAAAAGGAAATATCTTCCGTTCAAAACTGGAAAGAAGCTTTCTGAGAAACTGCTCTGTGTTCCTTTAGTTCATCTCACAGAGTTACATCTTTCCCTTCAAAAAGCCTTTCGCTAAGGCTGTTCTTGTGGAATTGGCCAAGGGATATTTGGAAGCCCATAGAGGGCTATGGTGAAAAAGGAAATATCTTCCGTTCAAAACTGGAAAGAAGCTTTCTGAGAAACTGCTCTGTGTTCTGTTAATTCATCTCACAGAGATACATCTTTCCCTTCAAGAAGCCTTCCGCTAAGGCTGTTCTTGTGGAATTGGCAAAGGGATATTTGGAAGCCCATAGAGGGCTATGGTGAAAAAGGAATTATCTTCCGTTCAAAACTGGAAAGAAGCTTTCTGAGAAACTGCTCTGTGTTCTGTTAATTCATCTCACAGAGTTACATCTTTCCCTTCAAGAAGCCTTTCGCTAAGGCTGTTCTTGTGGAATTGGCAAAGGGATATTTGGAAGCCCATAGAGGGCTATGGTGAAAAAGGAATTATCTTCCGTTCAAAACTGTAAAGAAGCTTTCTGAGAAACTGCTCTGTGTTCTGTTAATTCATCTCACAGAGTTACATCTTTCCCTTCAAGAAGCCTTTCGCTAAGGCTGTTCTTGTGGAATTGGCAAAGGGATATTTGGAAGCCCATAGAAGGCTATGGTGAGAAAGGAAATATCTTCCGTTCAAAACTGGAAAGAAGCTTTCTTAGATACTGCTCTGTGTTCTGTTAATTCATCTCACAGAGTTACATCTTTCCCTTGAAGAAGCCTTTCTCTAAGGCTGTTATTGTGGAATTGGCAAAGGGGTATTTGGAAGCCCATAGAGGGCTATGGTGAAAAAGGAAATATCTTCCGTTCAAAACTGGAAAGAAGATTTCTGAGAAACTGCTCTATATTCTGTTAATTCATCTCACAGAGTTACATCTTTCCCTTCAAGAAGCCTTTAGCTAAGGCTGTTCTTGTGGAATTGGCAAATGGATATTTGGAAACCCATAGAGGGCTATGGTGAAAAAGGAAATATCTTCCGTTCAAAACTGGAAAGAATCTTTCTGAGAAACTGCTCTGTGTTCTGTTAATTCATCTCACAGAGTTACATCTTTCCCTTCAAGAAGCCTTTCCATAAGGCTGTTCTTGTGGAATTGGCAAAGGGATATTTGGAAGCCCATAGAGGGCTATGGTCAAAAAGGAAATATCTTCCGTTCAAAACTGGAAAGAAGCTTTCTGAGAAACTGCTCTGTGTTCCTTTAGTTCATCTCACAGAGTTACATCTTTCCCTTCAAAAAGCCTTTCGCTAAGGCTGTTCTTGTGGAATTGGCCAAGGGATATTTGGAAGCCCATAGAGGGCTATGGTGAAAAAGGAAATATCTTCCGTTCAAAACTGGAAAGAAGCTTTCTGAGAAACTGCTCTGTGTTCTGTTAATTCATCTCACAGAGTTACATCTTTCCCTTCAAGAAGCCTTTCACTAAGGCTGTTCTTGTGGAATTGGCAAAGGCATATTTGGAAGCACATAGAGGGCTATGGTGAAAAAGGAAATATCTTCCGTTCAAAACTGGAAAGAAGCTTTCTGAGAAACTGCTCTGTGTTCTGTTAATTCATCTCACAGAGTTAAATCTTTCCCTTCAAGAACCCTTTCGCTAAGGCTGTTCTTGTGGAATTGGCAAAGGGATATTTGGAAGCCCTTAGAGGGCTATGGTGAAAAAGGAAATATCTTCCGTTCAAAACTGGAAAGAAGCTTTCTGAGAAACTGCTCTGTGTTCTTTTAATTCATCTCACACAATTACATCTTTCCCTTCAAGAAGCCTTTCGCTAAGGCTGTTCTTGTGGAATTGGCAAAGGGATATTTGGAAGCCCATAGAGGGCTATGGTGAAAAAGGAAATATCTTCCGTTCAAAACTGGAAAGAAGCTTTCTGAGAAACTGCTCTCTGTTCTGTTAATTCATCTCACAGAGTTACATCTTTCCCTTCAAGAAGCCTTTCGCTAAGGCTGTTCTTGTGGAATTGGCAAAGGGATATTTGGAAGCCCATAGAGGGCAATGGTGAAAAAGGAAATATCTTCCGTTCAAAACTGGAAAGAAGCTTTCTGAGAAACTGCTCTGTGTTCTGTTAATTCATCTCACAGAGTTACATCTTTCCCTTCAAGAAGCCTTTCGCTAAGGCTGTTCTTGTGGAATTGGCAAAGGGATATTTGGAAACCCATAGAGGGCTATGGTGAAAAAGGAAATATCTTCCCTTCAAAACTGGAAAGAAGCTTTCTGAGAAACTGCTCTGTGTTCTGTTAATTCATCTCACAGAGTTACATCTTTCCCTTCAAGAAGCCTTTCGCTAAGGCTGTTCTTGTGGAATTGGCAAAGGGATATTTGGAAGCCCATAGACGGCTATGGTGAAAAAGGAAATATCTTCCGTTCAAAACTAGAAAGAAGCTTTCTGAGAAACCGCTCTGTGTTCTGTTAATTCATCTCACAGAGTTACATCTTTCCCTTCAAGAAGCCTTTCGCTAAGGCTGTTCTTGTGGAATTGGCAAAGGGATATTTGGAAGCCCTTAGAGGGCTATGGTGAAAAAGGATATATCTTCCGTTCAAAACTGGAAAGAAGCTTTCTGAGAAACTGCTCTGTGTTCTGTTAATTCATCTCACAGATTTACATCTTTCCCTTCAAGAAGCCTTTCGCTAAGGCTGTTCTTGTGGAATTGGCAAAGGGATATTTGGAAGCCCATAGAGGGCTATGGTGAAAAAGGAAATATCTTCCGTTCAAAACTGGAAAGAAGCTTTCTGAGAAACTGCTGTCTGTTCTGTTAATTCATCTCACAGAGTTACATCTTTCCCTTCAAGAAGCCTTTCGCTAAGGCTGTTCTTGTGGAATTGGCAAAGGGATATTTGGAAGCCCATAGAGGGCTATGGTGAAAAAGGAAATATCTTCCGTTCAAAACTGGAAAGAACCTTTCTGAGAAACTGCTCTGTGTTCTGTTATTTCATCTCACAGAGTTACATCTTTCCCTTCAAGAAGCCTTTCGCTAAGGCTGTTCTTGTGGAATTGGCAAAGGGATATTTGGAAGCCCATAGAGGGCTATGGTGAAAAAGGAAATATCTTCCGTTCAAAACTGGAAAGAACCTTTCTGAGAAACTGCTCTGTGTTCTGTTATTTCATCTCACAGAGTTACATCCTTCCCTTCAAGAAGCCTTTCGCTAAGGCTGTTCTTGTGGAATTGGCAAAGGGATATTTGGAAGCCCACAGAGGCCTATGGTGAAAAAGGAAATATCTTCCGTTCAAAACTGGAAAGAAGCTTTCTGAGAAACTGCTTTGTGTTCTCTTAATTCATCTCACAGAGTTACATCTTTCCCTTCAAGAAGCCTTTCGCTAAGGCTCTTCCTGTGGAATTGGTAAAGGGATATTTGGAAGCCCATAGAGGGCTATGGTGAAAAAGGAAATATCTTCCGTTCAAAACTGGAAAGAAGATTTTTGAGAAACTGCTCTGTGTTCTGTTAATTCATCTCACAGAGTTACATCTTTCCCTTCAAGAAGCCTTTCGCTAAGGCTGTTCTTGTGGAATTGGCAAAGGGATACTTGGAAGCCCATAGAGGGCTATGGTGAAAAAGGAAATATCTTCCCTTCAAAACTGGAAAGAAGCTTTCTGAGAAACTGCTCTGTGTTCTGTTAATTCATCTCACAGAGTTACATCTTTCCCTTCAAGAAGCCTTTCGCTAAGGCTGTTCTTGTGGAATTGGCAAAGGGATATTTGGAAGCCCATAGAGGGCTATGGTGAAAAAGGAAATATCTTCCGTTCAAATCTGGAAAGAAGCTTTCTGAGAAACTGCTCTGTGTTCTGTTAATTCATCTCACAGAGTTACATCTTTCCCTTCAAGAAGCCTTTCGCTAAGGCTGTTCTTGTGGAATTGGCAAAGGGATACTTGGAAGCCCATAGAGGGCTATGGTGAAAAAGGAAATATCTTCCGTTCAAAACTGGAAAGAAGCTTTCTGAGAAACTGCTCTGTGTTCTGTTAATTCATCTCACAGAGTTACATCTTTCCCTTCAAGAAGCCTTTCCATAAGGCTGTTCTTGTGGAATTGTCAAAGGGATATTTGGAAGCCCATAGAGGGCTATGGTGAAAAAGGAAATATCTTCCGTTCAAAACTGGAAAGAAGCTTTCTGAGAAACTGCTCTGTGTTCTGTTAATTCACCTCACAGGGTTACATCTTTCCCTTCAAGAAGCCTTTCGCTAAGGCTGTTCTTGTGGAATTGTCAAAGGGATATTTGGAAGCCCATAGAGGGCTATAGTGAAAAAGGAAATATCTTCCGTTCAAAACTGGAAAGAAGCTTTCTGAGGAACTGCTCTGTGTTCTGTTAATTCATCTCACAGAGTTACATCTTTCCCTTCAAGAAGCCTTTCGCTAAGGCTGTTCTTGTGGAATTGGCAAACTGATATTTGAAAGCCCATAGAGGGCTATGGTGAAAAAGGAAATATCTTCCGCTCAAAACTGGAAAGAAGCTTTCTGAGGAACTGCTCTGTGTTCTGTTAATTCATCTCACAGAGTTACATCTTTCCCTTCAAGATGCCTTTGGCTGAGGATCTTCTTGTGGAATTGGCAAAGGGATATTTGGAAGCCCATAGAGGGCTATGGTGAAAAAGGAAATATCTTCCGTTCAAAACTGGAAAGAAGATTTTTGAGAAACTGCTCTGTGTTCTGTTAATTCAGCTCACAGAGTTACATCTTTCCCTTCAAGAAGCCTTTCGCTAAGGCTGTTCTTGTGGAATTGGCAAAGGGATACTTGGAAGCCCATAGAGGGCTATGGTGAAAAAGGAAATATCTTCCGTTCAAAACTGGAAAGAAGCTTTCTGAGAAACTGCTCTGTGTTCTGTTAATTCATCTCACAGAGTTACATCTTTCCCTTCAAGAAGCCTTTCGCTAAGGCTGTTCTTGTGGAATTGGCAAAGGGATATTTGGAAGCCCATAGAGGGCTATGGTGAGAAAGGAAATATCTTCCGTTCAAAACTGGAAAGAAGCTTTCTGAGAAACTGCTCTGTGTTCTGTTAATTCATCTCACAGAGTTACATTTTTCCCTTCAAGAAGCCTTTCGCTAAGGCTGTTCTTGTGGAATTGGCAAAGGGATATTTGGAAGCCCTTAGAGGGCTATGGTGAAAAAGGAAATATCTTCCGTTCAAAACTGGAAAGAAGCTTTCTGAGAAACTGCTCTGTGTTCTGCTAATTCATCTCACAGAGTTACATCTTTCCCTTCAAGAAGCCTTTCGCTAAGGCTGTTCTTGTGGAATTGGCAAAGGGATATTTGAAAGCCCTTAGAGGGCTATGGTGAAAAAGGAAATATCTTCCGTTCAAAACTGGAAAGAAGCTTTCTGAGAAACTGCTCTGTGTTCTGTAAATTCATCTCACAGAGTTACCTCTTTCCCTTCAAGAAGCCTTTCGCTAAGGCTGTTCTTGTGGAATTGGCAAAGAGATATTTGGAAACCCATAGAGGGCTATGTTGAAAAAGGAAATATCTTCCGTTCAAAAATGGAAAGAAGCTTTCTGAGAAACTGCTCTGTGTTCTGTTAATTCATCTCACAGAGTTACATCTTTCCCTTCAAGAAGCCTTTCGCTAAGGCTGTTCTTGTGGAATTGGCAAAGGGATATTTGGAAGCCCATAGAGGGCTATGGTGAAAAAGGAAATATCTTCCGTTCAAAACTGGAAAGAAGCTTTCTCAGAAACTACTCTGTGTTCTGTTAATACATCTCAGAGAGTTACATCTTTCCCTTCAAGAAGCCTTTCGCTAAGGCTGTTCTTGTGGAATTGGCAAAGGGATATTTGGAAGCCCATAGAGGGCTATGGTGAAAAAGGAAATATCTTCCGTTCAAAACTGGAAACAAGCTTTCTGTGAAACTGCTCTGTGTTCTGTTAATTCATCTCACAGAGTTACATCTTTCCCTTCAAGAAGCCTTTCGCTAAGGCTGTTCTTGTGGAATTGGCAAAGGGACATTTGGAAGCCCATAGAGGGCTATGGTGAAAAAGGAAATATCTTCCGTTCAAAACTGGAAAGAAGCTTTCTGAGAAACTGCTCTGTGTTCTGTTAATTCATCTCACAGAGTTACATCTTTCCCTTCAAGAAGCCTTTCCATAAGGCTGTTCTTGTGGAATTGTCAAAGGGATATTTGGAAGCCCATAGAGGGCTATGGTGAAAAAGGAAATATCTTCCGTTCAAAACTGGAAAGAAGCTTTCTGAGAAACTGCTCTGTGTTCTGTTAATTCACCTCACAGGGTTACATCTTTCCCTTCAAGAAGCCTTTCGCTAAGGCTGTTCTTGTGGAATTGTCAAAGGGATATTTGGAAGCCCATAGAGGGCTATAGTGAAAAAGGAAATATCTTCCGTTCAAAACTGGAAAGAAGCTTTCTGAGGAACTGCTCTGTGTTCTGTTAATTCATCTCACAGAGTTACATCTTTCCCTTCAAGAAGCCTTTCGCTAAGGCTGTTCTTGTGGAATTGGCAAACTGATATTTGAAAGCCCATAGACGGCTATGGTGAAAAAGGAAATATCTTCCGCTCAAAACTGGAAAGAAGCTTTCTGAGGAACTGCTCTGTGTTCTGTTAATTCATCTCACAGAGTTACATCTTTCCCTTCAAGATGCCTTTGGCTAAGGATCTTCTTGTGGAATTGGCAAAGGGATATTTGGAAGCCCATAGAGGGCTATGGTGAAAAAGGAAATATCTTCCGTTAAAAACTGGAAAGAAGATTTTTGAGAAACTGCTCTGTGTTCTGTTAATTCAGCTCACAGAGTTACATCTTTCCCTTCAAGAAGCCTTTCGCTAAGGCTGTTCTTGTGGAATTGGCAAAGGGATACTTGGAAGCCCATAGAGGGCTATGGTGAAAAAGGAAATATCTTCCGTTCAAAACTGGAAAGAAGCTTTCTGAGAAACTGCTCTGTGTTCTGTTAATTCATCTCACAGAGTTACATCTTTCCCTTCAAGAAGCCTTTCGCTAAGGCTGTTCTTGTGGAATTGGCAAAGGGATATTTGGAAGCCCATAGAGGGCTATGGTGAGAAAGGAAATATCTTCCGTTCAAAACTGGAAAGAAGCTTTCTGAGAAACTGCTCTGTGTTCTGTTAATTCATCTCACAGAGTTACATTTTTCCCTTCAAGAAGCCTTTCGCTAAGGCTGTTCTTGTGGAATTGGCAAAGGGATATTTGGAAGCCCTTAGAGGGCTATGGTGAAAAAGGAAATATCTTCCGTTCAAAACTGGAAAGAAGCTTTCTTATAAACTACTCTGTTGTTCTGTTAATACATGTCAGAGAGTTACATCTTTCCCTTCAAGAAGCCTTTCGCTAAGGCTGTTCTTGTGGAATTGGCAAAGGGATATTTGGAAGCCCATAGAGGGCTATGGTGAAAAAGGAAATATCTTCCGTTCAAAACTGGAAAGAAGCTTTCTGAGGAACTGCTCTGTGTTCTGTTAATTCATCTCACAGAGTTACATCTTTCCCTTCAAGAAGCCTTTCGCTAAGGCTGTTCTTGTGGAATTGGCAAACTGATATTTGAAAGCCCATAGAGGGCTATGGTGAAAAAGGAAATATCTTCCGCTCAAAACTGGAAAGAAGCTTTCTGAGGAACTGCTCTGTGTTCTGTTAATTCATCTCACAGAGTTACATCTTTCCCTTCAAGATGCCTTTGGCTAAGGATCTTCTTGTGGAATTGGCAAAGGGATATTTGGAAACCCATAGAGGGCTATGGTGAAAAAGGAAATATCTTCCCTTCAAAACTGGAAAGAAGCTTTCTGAGAAACTGCTCTGTGTTTTGTTAATTCATCTCACAGAGTTACATCTTTCCCTTCAAGAAGCCTTTCGCTAAGGCTGTTCTTGTGGAATTGGCAAAGGGATATTTGGAAGCCCATAGAGGGCTATGGTGAAAAAGGAAATATCTTCCGTTCAAATCTGGAAAGAAGCTTTCTGAGAAACTGCTCTGTGTTCTGTTAATTCATCTCACAGAGTTACATCTTTCCCTTCAAGAAGCCTTTCGCTAAGGCTGTTCTTGTGGAATTGGCAAAGGGATACTTGGAAGCCCATAGAGGGCTATGGTGAAAAAGGAAATATCTTCCGTTCAAAACTGGAAAGAAGCTTTCTGAGAAACTGCTCTGTGTTCTGTTAATTCATCTCACAGAGTTACATCTTTCCCTTCAAGAAGCCTTTCCATAAGGCTGTTCTTGTGGAATTGTCAAAGGGATATTTGGAAGCCCATAGAGGGCTATGGTGAAAAAGGAAATATCTTCCGTTCAAAACTGGAAAGAAGCTTTCTGAGAAACTGCTCTGTGTTCTGTTAATTCACCTCACAGGGTTACATCTTTCCCTTCAAGAAGCCTTTCGCCAAGGCTGTTCTTGTGGAATTGTCAAAGGGATATTTGGAAGCCCATAGAGGGCTATGGTGAAAAATTAAATATCTTCCGTTCAAAACTGGAAAGAAGCTTTCTGAGGAACTGCTCTGTGTTCTGTTAATTCATCTCACAGAGTTACATCTTTCCCTTCAAGAAGCCTTTCGCTAAGGCTGTTCTTGTGGAATTGGCAAAGGGATATTTGGAAGCCCATAGAGGGCTATGGTGAAAAAGGAAATATCTTCCGCTCAAAACTGGAAAGAAGCTTTCTGAGAAACTGCTCTGTGTTCCTTTAGTTCATCTCACAGAGTTACATCTTTCCCTTCAAAAAGCCTTTCGCTAAGGCTGTTCTTGTGGAATTGGCCAAGGGATATTTGGAAGCCCATAGAGGGCTATGGTGAAAAAGGAAATATCTTCCGTTCAAAACTGGAAAGAAGCTTTCTGAGAAACTGCTCTGTGTTCTGTTAATTCATCTCACAGAGTTACATCTTTCCCTTCAAGAAGCCTTTCACTAAGGCTGTTCTTGTGGAATTGGCAAAGGCATATTTGGAAGCACATAGAGGGCTATGGTGAAAAAGGAAATATCTTCCGTTCAAAACTGGAAAGAAGCTTTCTGAGAAACTGCTCTGTGTTCTGTTAATTCATCTCACAGAGTTAAATCTTTCCCTTCAAGAACCCTTTCGCTAAGGCTGTTCTTGTGGAATTGGCAAAGGGATATTTGGAAGCCCTTAGAGGGCTATGGTGAAAAAGGAAATATCTTCCGTTCAAAACTGGAAAGAAGCTTTCTGAGAAACTGCTCTGTGTTCCTTTAGTTCATCTCACAGAGTTACATCTTTCCCTTCAAAAAGCCTTTCGCTAAGGCTGTTCTTGTGGAATTGGCCAAGGGATATTTGGAAGCCCATAGAGGGCTATGGTGAAAAAGGAAATATCTTCCGTTCAAAACTGGAAAGAAGCTTTCTGAGAAACTGCTCTGTGTTCTGTTAATTCATCTCACAGAGTTACATCTTTCCCTTCAAGAAGCCTTTCACTAAGGCTGTTCTTGTGGAATTGGCAAAGGCATATTTGGAAGCACATAGAGGGCTATGGTGAAAAAGGAAATATCTTCCGTTCAAAACTGGAAAGAAGCTTTCTGAGAAACTGCTCTGTGTTCTGTTAATTCATCTCACAGAGTTAAATCTTTCCCTTCAAGAACCCTTTCGCTAAGGCTGTTCTTGTGGAATTGGCAAAGGGATATTTGGAAGCCCTTAGAGGGCTATGGTGAAAAAGGAAATATCTTCCGTTCAAAACTGGAAAGAAGCTTTCTGAGAAACTGCTCTGTGTTCTTTTAATTCATCTCACAGAATTACATCTTTCCCTTCAAGAAGCCTTTCGCTAAGGCTGTTCTTGTGGAATTGGCAAAGGGATATTTGGAAGCCCATAGAGGGCTATGGTGAAAAAGGAAATATCTTCCGTTCAAAACTGGAAAGAAGCTTTCTGAGAAACTGCTCTGTGTTCTGTTAATTCATCTCATAGAGTTACATCTTTCCCTTCAAGAAGCCTTTCGCTAAGGCTGTTCTTGTGGAATTGGCAAAGGGATATTTGGAAGACCATAGAGGGCTATGGTGAAAAAGGAAATATCTTCCGTTCAAAACTGGAAAGAAGCTTTCTGAGAAACTGCTCTGTGTTCTGTTAATTCATCTCACAGAGTTACATCTTTCCCTTCAAGAAGCCTTTCGCTAAGGCTGTTCTTGTGGAATTGGCAAAGGGATATTTGGAAGCCCTTAGAGGGCTATGGTGAAAAAGGAAATATCTTCCGTTCAAAACTGGAAAGAAGCTTTCTGAGAAACTGCTCTGTGTTCTGTTAATTCATCTCACAGAGTTACATCCTTTCCTTCAAGAAGCCTTTCGCTAAGGCTGTTCTTGTGGAATTGGCAAAGGGATATTTGGAAGCCCACAGAGGCCTATGGTGAAAAAGGAAATATCTTCCGTTCAAAACTGGAAAGAAGTTTTCTGAGAAACTGCTTTGTGTTCTCTTAATTCATCTCACAGAGTTACATCTTTCCCTTCAAGAAGCCTTTCGCTAAGGCTCTTCCTGTGGAATTGGTAAAGGGATATTTGGAAGCCCATAGAGGGCTATGGTGAAAAAGGAAATATCTTCCGTTCAAAACTGGAAAGAAGATTTTTGAGAAACTGCTCTGTGTTCTGTTAATTCAGCTCACAGAGTTACATCTTTCCCTTCAAGAAGCCTTTCGCTAAGGCTGTTCTTGTGGAATTGGCAAAGGGATACTTGGAAGCCCATAGAGGGCTATGGTGAAAAAGGAAATATCTTCCGTTCAAAACTGGAAAGAAGCTTTCTGAGAAACTGCTCTGTGTTCTGTTAATTCATCTCACAGAGTTACATCTTTCCCTTCAAGAAGCCTTTCGCTAAGGCTGTTCTTGTGGAATTGGCAAAGGGATATTTGGAAGCCCATAGAGGGCTATGGTGAAAAAGGAAATATCTTCCGTTCAAAACTGGAAAGAAGCTTTCTCAGAAACTACTCTGTGTTCTGTTAATACATCTCAGAGAGTTACATCTTTCCCTTCAAGAAGCCTTTCGCTAAGGCTGTTCTTGTGGAATTGGCAAAGGGATATTTGGAAGCCCATAGAGGGCTATGGTGAAAAAGGAAATATCTTCCGTTCAAAACTGGAAAGAAGCTTTCTGAGAAACTGCTCTGTGTTCTGTTAATTCATCTCACAGAGATACATCTTTCCCTTCAAGAAGCCTTCCGCTAAGGCTGTTCTTGTGGAATTGGCAAAGGGATATTTGGAAGCCCATAGAGGGCTATGGTGAAAAAGGAATTATCTTCCGTTCAAAACTGGAAAGAAGCTTTCTGAGAAACTGCTCTGTGTTCTGTTAATTCATCTCACAGAGTTACATCTTTCCCTTCAAGAAGCCTTTCGCTAAGGCTGTTCTTGTGGAATTGGCAAAGGGATATTTGGAAGCCCATAGAGGGCTATGGTGAAAAAGGAATTATCTTCCGTTCAAAACTGTAAAGAAGCTTTCTGAGAAACTGCTCTGTGTTCTGTTAATTCATCTCACAGAGTTACATCTTTCCCTTCAAGAAGCCTTTCGCTAAGGCTGTTCTTGTGGAATTGGCAAAGGGATATTTGGAAGCCCATAGAGGGCTATGGTGAGAAAGGAAATATCTTCCGTTCAAAACTGGAAAGAAGCTTTCTTAGATACTGCTCTGTGTTCTGTTAATTCATCTCACAGAGTTACATCTTTCCCTTGAAGAAGCCTTTCGCTAAGGCTGTTCTTGTGGAATTGGCAAAGGGATATTTGGAAGCCCATAGAGGGCTATGGTGAAAAAGGAAATATCTTCCGTTCAAAACTGGAAAGAAGATTTCTGAGAAACTGCTCTATATTCTGTTAATTCATCTCACAGAGTTACATCTTTCCCTTCAAGAAGCCTTTAGCTAAGGCTGTTCTTGTGGAATTGGCAAATGGATATTTGGAAACCCATAGAGGGCTATGGTGAAAAAGGAAATATCTTCCGTTCAAAACTGGAAAGAATCTTTCTGAGAAACTGCTCTGTGTTCTGTTAATTCATCTCACAGAGTTACATCTTTCCCTTCAAGAAGCCTTTCCATAAGGCTGTTCTTGTGGAATTGGCAAAGGGATATTTGGAAGCCCATAGAGGGCTATGGTCAAAAAGGAAATATCTTCCGTTCAAAACTGGAAAGAAGCTTTCTGAGAAACTGCTCTGTGTTCCTTTAGTTCATCTCACAGAGTTACATCTTTCCCTTCAAAAAGCCTTTCGCTAAGGCTGTTCTTGTGGAATTGGCCAAGGGATATTTGGAAGCCCATAGAGGGCTATGGTGAAAAAGGAAATATCTTCCGTTCAAAACTGGAAAGAAGCTTTCTGAGAAACTGCTCTGTGTTCTGTTAATTCATCTCACAGAGTTACATCTTTCCCTTCAAGAAGCCTTTCACTAAGGCTGTTCTTGTGGAATTGGCAAAGGCATATTTGGAAGCACATAGAGGGCTATGGTGAAAAAGGAAATATCTTCCGTTCAAAACTGGAAAGAAGCTTTCTGAGAAACTGCTCTGTGTTCTGTTAATTCATCTCACAGAGTTAAATCTTTCCCTTCAAGAACCCTTTCGCTAAGGCTGTTCTTGTGGAATTGGCAAAGGGATATTTGGAAGCCCTTAGAGGGCTATGGTGAAAAAGGAAATATCTTCCGTTCAAAACTGGAAAGAAGCTTTCTGAGAAACTGCTCTGTGTTCTTTTAATTCATCTCACAGAATTACATCTTTCCCTTCAAGAAGCCTTTCGCTAAGGCTGTTCTTGTGGAATTGGCAAAGGGATATTTGGAAGCCCATAGAGGGCTATGGTGAAAAAGGAAATATCTTCCGTTCAAAACTGGAAAGAAGCTTTCTGAGAAACTGCTCTCTGTTCTGTTAATTCATCTCACAGAGTTACATCTTTCCCTTCAAGAAGCCTTTCGCTAAGGCTGTTCTTGTGGAATTGGCAAAGGGATATTTGGAAGCCCATAGAGGGCAATGGTGAAAAAGGAAATATCTTCCGTTCAAAACTGGAAAGAAGCTTTCTGAGAAACTGCTCTGTGTTCTGTTAATTCATCTCACAGAGTTACATCTTTCCCTTCAAGAAGCCTTTCGCTAAGGCTGTTCTTGTGGAATTGGCAAAGGGATATTTGGAAACCCATAGAGGGCTATGGTGAAAAAGGAAATATCTTCCCTTCAAAACTGGAAAGAAGCTTTCTGAGAAACTGCTCTGTGTTCTGTTAATTCATCTCACAGAGTTACATCTTTCCCTTCAAGAAGCCTTTCGCTAAGGCTGTTCTTGTGGAATTGGCAAAGGGATATTTGGAAGCCCATAGACGGCTATGGTGAAAAAGGAAATATCTTCCGTTCAAAACTAGAAAGAAGCTTTCTGAGAAACCGCTCTGTGTTCTGTTAATTCATCTCACAGAGTTACATCTTTCCCTTCAAGAAGCCTTTCACTAAGGCTGTTCTTGTGGAATTGGCAAAGGGATATTTGGAAGCCCTTAGAGGGCTATGGTGAAAAAGGATATATCTTCCGTTCAAAACTGGAAAGAAGCTTTCTGAGAAACTGCTCTGTGTTCTGTTAATTCATCTCACAGATTTACATCTTTCCCTTCAAGAAGCCTTTTGCTAAGGCTGTTCTTGTGGAATTGGCAAAGGGATATTTGGAAGCCCATAGAGGGCTATGGTGAAAAAGGAAATATCTTCCGTTCAAAACTGGAAAGAAGCTTTCTGAGAAACTGCTGTCTGTTCTGTTAATTCATCTCACAGAGTTACATCTTTCCCTTCAAGAAGCCTTTCGCTAAGGCTGTTCTTGTGGAATTGGCAAAGGGATATTTGGAAGCCCATAGAGGGCTATGGTGAAAAAGGAAATATCTTCCGTTCAAAACTGGAAAGAACCTTTCTGAGAAACTGCTCTGTGTTCTGTTATTTCATCTCACAGAGTTACATCCTTCACTTCAAGAAGCCTTTCGCTAAGGCTGTTCTTGTGGAATTGGCAAAGGGATATTTGGAAGCCCACAGCGGCCTATGGTGAAAAAGGAAATATCTTCCGTTCAAAACTGGAAAGAAGCTTTCTGAGAAACTGCTTTGTGTTCTCTTAATTCATCTCACAGAGTTACATCTTTCCCTTCAAGAAGCCTTTCGCTAAGGCTCTTCCTGTGGAATTGGTAAAGGGATATTTGGAAGCCCATAGAGGGCTATGGTGAAAAAGGAAATATCTTCCGTTCAAAACTGGAAAGAAGATTTTTGAGAAACTGCTCTGTGTTCTGTTAATTCAGCTCACAGAGTTACATCTTTCCCTTCAAGAAGCCTTTCGCTAAGGCTGTTCTTGTGGAATTGGCAAAGGGATACTTGGAAGCCCATAGAGGGCTATGGTGAAAAAGGAAATATCTTCCGTTCAAAACTGGAAAGAAGCTTTCTGAGAAACTGCTCTGTGTTCTGTTAATTCATCTCACAGAGTTACATCTTTCCCTTCAAGAAGCCTTTCGCTAAGGCTGTTCTTGTGGAATTGGCAAAGGGATATTTGGAAGCCCATAGAGGGCTATGGTGAGAAAGGAAATATCTTCCGTTCAAAACTGGAAAGAAGCTTTCTGAGAAACTGCTCTGTGTTCTGTTAATTCATCTCACAGAGTTACATCTTTCCCTTCAAGAAGCCTTTCGCTAAGGCTGTTCTTGTGGAATTGGCAAAGGGATATTTGGAAGCCCTTAGAGGGCTATGGTGAAAAAGGAAATATCTTCCGTTCAAAACTGGAAAGAAGCTTTCTGAGAAACTGCTCTGTGTTCTGTTAATTCATCTCACAGAGTTACATCTTTCCCTTCAAGAAGCCTTTCGCTAAGGCTGTTCTTGTGGAATTGGCAAAGGGATATTTGAAAGCCCTTAGAGGGCTATGGTGAAAAAGGAAATATCTTCCGTTCAAAACTGGAAAGAAGCTTTCTGAGAAACTGCTCTGTGTTCTGTAAATTCATCTCACAGAGTTACATCTTTCCCTTCAAGAAGCCTTTCACTAAGGCTGTTCTTGTGGAATTGGCAAAGAGATATTTGGAAACCCATAGAGGGCTATGTTGAAAAAGGAAATATCTTCAGTTCAAAAATGGAAAGAAGCTTTCTGAGAGACTGCTCTGTGTTCTGTTCATTCATCTCACAGAGTTACATCTTTCCCTTCAAGAAGCCTTTCGCTAAGGCTGTTCTTGTGGAATTGGCAAAGGGATATTTGGAAGCCCATATAGGGCTATGGTGAAAAAGGAAATATCTTCCGTTCAAAACTGGAAAGAAGCTTTCTGAGAAACTGCTCTGTGTTCTGTTAATTCATCTCACAGAGTTACATCCTTCCCTTCAAGAAGCCTTTCGCTAAGGCTGTTCTTGTGGAATTGGCAAAGGGATATTTGGAAGCCCACAGAGGCCTATGCTGAAAAAGGAAATATCTTCCGTTCAAAACTGGAAAGAAGCTTTCTGAGAAACTGCTTTGTGTTCTCTTAATTCATCTCACAGAGTTACATCTTTCCCTTCCAGAAGCCTTTCGATAAGGCTCTTCCAGTGGAATTGGTAAAGGGATATTTGGAAGCCCATAGAGGACTATGGTGAAAAAGGAAATATCTTCCGTTCAAAACTGGAAAGAAGATTTTTGAGAAACTGCTCTGTGTTCTGTTAATTCAGCTCACAGAGTTACATCTTTCCCTTCAAGAAGCCTTTCGCTAAGGCTGTTCTTGTGGAATTGGCAAAGGGATACTTGGAAGCCCATAGAGGGCTATGGTGAAAAAGGAAATCTCTTCCGTTCAAAACTGGAAAGAAGCTTTCTGAGAAACTGCTCTGTGTTCTGTTAATTCATCTCACAGAGTTACATCTTTCCCTTCAAGAAGCCTTTCGCTAAGGCTGTTCTTGTGGAATTGGCAAAGGGATATTTGGAAGCCCATAGACGGCTATGGTGAAAAAGGAAATATCTTCCGTTCAAAACTAGAAAGAAGCTTTCTGAGAAACCGCTCTGTGTTCTGTTAATTCATCTCACAGAGTTACATCTTTCCCTTCAAGAAGCCTTTCGCTAAGGCTGTTCTTGTGGAATTGGCAAAGGGTTATTTGGAAGCCCTTAGAGGGCTATGGTGAAAAAGGATATATCTTCCGTTCAAAACTGGAAAGAAGCTTTCTGAGAAACTGCTCTGTGTTCTGTTAATTCATCTCACAGAGTTACATCTTTCCCTTCAAGAAGCCTTTCGCTAAGGCTGTTCTTGTGGAATTGGCAAAGGGATATTTGGAAGCACATAGAGGGCTATGGTGAAAAAGGAAATATCTTCCGTTCAAAACTGGAAAGAAGCTTTCTGAGAAACTGCTCTGTGTTCTGTTAATTCATCTCATAGAGTTACATCTTTCCCTTCAAGAAGCCTTTCGCTAAGGCTGTTCTTGTGGAATTGGCAAAGGGATATTTGGAAGACCATAGAGGGCTATGGTGAAAAAGGAAATATCTTCCGTTCAAAACTGGAAAGAAGCTTTCTGAGAAACTGCTCTGTGTTCTGTTAATTCATCTCACAGAGTTACATCTTTCCCTTCAAGAAGCCTTTCGCTAAGGCTGTTCTTGTGGAATTGGCAAAGGGATATTTGGAAGCCCTTAGAGGGCTATGGTGAAAAAGGAAATATCTTCCGTTCAAAACTGGAAAGAAGCTTTCTGAGAAACTGCTCTGTGTTCTGTTAATTCATCTCACAGAGTTACATCCTTTCCTTCAAGAAGCCTTTCGCTAAGGCTGTTCTTGTGGAATTGGCAAAGGGATATTTGGAAGCCCACAGAGGCCTATGGTGAAAAAGGAAATATCTTCCGTTCAAAACTGGAAAGAAGTTTTCTGAGAAACTGCTTTGTGTTCTCTTAATTCATCTCACAGAGTTACATCTTTCCCTTCAAGAAGCCTTTCGCTAAGGCTCTTCCTGTGGAATTGGTAAAGGGATATTTGGAAGCCCATAGAGGGCTATGGTGAAAAAGGAAATATCTTCCGTTCAAAACTGGAAAGAAGATTTTTGAGAAACTGCTCTGTGTTCTGTTAATTCAGCTCACAGAGTTACATCTTTCCCTTCAAGAAGCCTTTCGCTAAGGCTGTTCTTGTGGAATTGGCAAAGGGATACTTGGAAGCCCATAGAGGGCTATGGTGAAAAAGGAAATATCTTCCGTTCAAAACTGGAAAGAAGCTTTCTGAGAAACTGCTCTGTGTTCTGTTAATTCATCTCACAGAGTTACATCTTTCCCTTCAAGAAGCCTTTCGCTAAGGCTGTTCTTGTGGAATTGGCAAAGGGATATTTGGAAGCCCATAGAGGGCTATGGTGAAAAAGGAAATATCTTCCGTTCAAAACTGGAAAGAAGCTTTCTCAGAAACTACTCTGTGTTCTGTTAATACATCTCAGAGAGTTACATCTTTCCCTTCAAGAAGCCTTTCGCTAAGGCTGTTCTTGTGGAATTGGCAAAGGGATATTTGGAAGCCCATAGAGGGCTATGGTGAAAAAGGAAATATCTTCCGTTCAAAACTGGAAAGAAGCTTTCTGAGAAACTGCTCTGTGTTCTGTTAATTCATCTCACAGAGATACATCTTTCCCTTCAAGAAGCCTTCCGCTAAGGCTGTTCTTGTGGAATTGGCAAAGGGATATTTGGAAGCCCATAGAGGGCTATGGTGAAAAAGGAATTATCTTCCGTTCAAAACTGGAAAGAAGCTTTCTGAGAAACTGCTCTGTGTTCTGTTAATTCATCTCACAGAGTTACATCTTTCCCTTCAAGAAGCCTTTCGCTAAGGCTGTTCTTGTGGAATTGGCAAAGGGATATTTGGAAGCCCATAGAGGGCTATGGTGAAAAAGGAATTATCTTCCGTTCAAAACTGTAAAGAAGCTTTCTGAGAAACTGCTCTGTGTTCTGTTAATTCATCTCACAGAGTTACATCTTTCCCTTCAAGAAGCCTTTCGCTAAGGCTGTTCTTGTGGAATTGGCAAAGGGATATTTGGAAGCCCATAGAAGGCTATGGTGAGAAAGGAAATATCTTCCGTTCAAAACTGGAAAGAAGCTTTCTTAGATACTGCTCTGTGTTCTGTTAATTCATCTCACAGAGTTACATCTTTCCCTTGAAGATGCCTTTCGCTAAGGCTGTTCTTGTGGAATTGGCAAAGGGGTATTTGGAAGCCCATAGAGGGCTATGGTGAAAAAGGAAATATCTTCCGTTCAAAACTGGAAAGAAGCTTTCTGAGAAACTGCTCTATATTCTGTTAATTCATCTCACAGAGTTACATCTTTCCCTTCAAGAAGCCTTTAGCTAAGGCTGTTCTTGTGGAATTGGCAAATGGATATTTGGAAACCCATAGAGGGCTATGGTGAAAAAGGAAATATCTTCCGTTCAAAACTGGAAAGAATCTTTCTGAGAAACTGCTCTGTGTTCTGTTAATTCATCTCACAGAGTTACATCTTTCCCTTCAAGAAGCCTTTCCATAAGGCTGTTCTTGTGGAATTGGCAAAGGGATATTTGGAAGCCCATAGAGGGCTATGGTCAAAAAGGAAATATCTTCCGTTCAAAACTGGAAAGAAGCTTTCTGAGAAACTGCTCTGTGTTCCTTTAGTTCATCTCACAGAGTTACATCTTTCCCTTCAAAAAGCCTTTCGCTAAGGCTGTTCTTGTGGAATTGGCCAAGGGATATTTGGAAGCCCATAGAGGGCTATGGTGAAAAAGGAAATATCTTCCGTTCAAAACTGGAAAGAAGCTTTCTGAGAAACTGCTCTGTGTTCTGTTAATTCATCTCACAGAGATACATCTTTCCCTTCAAGAAGCCTTCCGCTAAGGCTGTTCTTGTGGAATTGGCAAAGGGATATTTGGAAGCCCATAGAGGGCTATGGTGAAAAAGGAATTATCTTCCGTTCAAAACTGGAAAGAAGCTTTCTGAGAAACTGCTCTGTGTTCTGTTAATTCATCTCACAGAGTTACATCTTTCCCTTCAAGAAGCCTTTCGCTAAGGCTGTTCTTGTGGAATTGGCAAAGGGATATTTGGAAGCCCATAGAGGGCTATGGTGAAAAAGGAATTATCTTCCGTTCAAAACTGTAAAGAAGCTTTCTGAGAAACTGCTCTGTGTTCTGTTAATTCATCTCACAGAGTTACATCTTTCCCTTCAAGAAGCCTTTCGCTAAGGCTGTTCTTGTGGAATTGGCAAAGGGATATTTGGAAGCCCATAGAAGGCTATGGTGAGAAAGGAAATATCTTCCGTTCAAAACTGGAAAGAAGCTTTCTTAGATACTGCTCTGTGTTCTGTTAATTCATCTCACAGAGTTACATCTTTCCCTTGAAGAAGCCTTTCTCTAAGGCTGTTATTGTGGAATTGGCAAAGGGGTATTTGGAAGCCCATAGAGGGCTATGGTGAAAAAGGAAATATCTTCCGTTCAAAACTGGAAAGAAGATTTCTGAGAAACTGCTCTATATTCTGTTAATTCATCTCACAGAGTTACATCTTTCCCTTCAAGAAGCCTTTAGCTAAGGCTGTTCTTGTGGAATTGGCAAATGGATATTTGGAAACCCATAGAGGGCTATGGTGAAAAAGGAAATATCTTCCGTTCAAAACTGGAAAGAATCTTTCTGAGAAACTGCTCTGTGTTCTGTTAATTCATCTCACAGAGTTACATCTTTCCCTTCAAGAAGCCTTTCCATAAGGCTGTTCTTGTGGAATTGGCAAAGGGATATTTGGAAGCCCATAGAGGGCTATGGTCAAAAAGGAAATATCTTCCGTTCAAAACTGGAAAGAAGCTTTCTGAGAAACTGCTCTGTGTTCCTTTAGTTCATCTCACAGAGTTACATCTTTCCCTTCAAAAAGCCTTTCGCTAAGGCTGTTCTTGTGGAATTGGCCAAGGGATATTTGGAAGCCCATAGAGGGCTATGGTGAAAAAGGAAATATCTTCCGTTCAAAACTGGAAAGAAGCTTTCTGAGAAACTGCTCTGTGTTCTGTTAATTCATCTCACAGAGTTACATCTTTCCCTTCAAGAAGCCTTTCACTAAGGCTGTTCTTGTGGAATTGGCAAAGGCATATTTGGAAGCACATAGAGGGCTATGGTGAAAAAGGAAATATCTTCCGTTCAAAACTGGAAAGAAGCTTTCTGAGAAACTGCTCTGTGTTCTGTTAATTCATCTCACAGAGTTAAATCTTTCCCTTCAAGAACCCTTTCGCTAAGGCTGTTCTTGTGGAATTGGCAAAGGGATATTTGGAAGCCCTTAGAGGGCTATGGTGAAAAAGGAAATATCTTCCGTTCAAAACTGGAAAGAAGCTTTCTGAGAAACTGCTCTGTGTTCTTTTAATTCATCTCACACAATTACATCTTTCCCTTCAAGAAGCCTTTCGCTAAGGCTGTTCTTGTGGAATTGGCAAAGGGATATTTGGAAGCCCATAGAGGGCTATGGTGAAAAAGGAAATATCTTCCGTTCAAAACTGGAAAGAAGCTTTCTGAGAAACTGCTCTCTGTTCTGTTAATTCATCTCACAGAGTTACATCTTTCCCTTCAAGAAGCCTTTCGCTAAGGCTGTTCTTGTGGAATTGGCAAAGGGATATTTGGAAGCCCATAGAGGGCAATGGTGAAAAAGGAAATATCTTCCGTTCAAAACTGGAAAGAAGCTTTCTGAGAAACTGCTCTGTGTTCTGTTAATTCATCTCACAGAGTTACATCTTTCCCTTCAAGAAGCCTTTCGCTAAGGCTGTTCTTGTGGAATTGGCAAAGGGATATTTGGAAACCCATAGAGGGCTATGGTGAAAAAGGAAATATCTTCCCTTCAAAACTGGAAAGAAGCTTTCTGAGAAACTGCTCTGTGTTCTGTTAATTCATCTCACAGAGTTACATCTTTCCCTTCAAGAAGCCTTTCGCTAAGGCTGTTCTTGTGGAATTGGCAAAGGGATATTTGGAAGCCCATAGACGGCTATGGTGAAAAAGGAAATATCTTCCGTTCAAAACTAGAAAGAAGCTTTCTGAGAAACCGCTCTGTGTTCTGTTAATTCATCTCACAGAGTTACATCTTTCCCTTCAAGAAGCCTTTCGCTAAGGCTGTTCTTGTGGAATTGGCAAAGGGATATTTGGAAGCCCTTAGAGGGCTATGGTGAAAAAGGATATATCTTCCGTTCAAAACTGGAAAGAAGCTTTCTGAGAAACTGCTCTGTGTTCTGTTAATTCATCTCACAGATTTACATCTTTCCCTTCAAGAAGCCTTTCGCTAAGGCTGTTCTTGTGGAATTGGCAAAGGGATATTTGGAAGCCCATAGAGGGCTATGGTGAAAAAGGAAATATCTTCCGTTCAAAACTGGAAAGAAGCTTTCTGAGAAACTGCTGTCTGTTCTGTTAATTCATCTCACAGAGTTACATCTTTCCCTTCAAGAAGCCTTTCGCTAAGGCTGTTCTTGTGGAATTGGCAAAGGGATATTTGGAAGCCCATAGAGGGCTATGGTGAAAAAGGAAATATCTTCCGTTCAAAACTGGAAAGAACCTTTCTGAGAAACTGCTCTGTGTTCTGTTATTTCATCTCACAGAGTTACATCTTTCCCTTCAAGAAGCCTTTCGCTAAGGCTGTTCTTGTGGAATTGGCAAAGGGATATTTGGAAGCCCATAGAGGGCTATGGTGAAAAAGGAAATATCTTCCGTTCAAAACTGGAAAGAACCTTTCTGAGAAACTGCTCTGTGTTCTGTTATTTCATCTCACAGAGTTACATCCTTCCCTTCAAGAAGCCTTTCGCTAAGGCTGTTCTTGTGGAATTGGCAAAGGGATATTTGGAAGCCCACAGAGGCCTATGGTGAAAAAGGAAATATCTTCCGTTCAAAACTGGAAAGAAGCTTTCTGAGAAACTGCTTTGTGTTCTCTTAATTCATCTCACAGAGTTACATCTTTCCCTTCAAGAAGCCTTTCGCTAAGGCTCTTCCTGTGGAATTGGTAAAGGGATATTTGGAAGCCCATAGAGGGCTATGGTGAAAAAGGAAATATCTTCCGTTCAAAACTGGAAAGAAGATTTTTGAGAAACTGCTCTGTGTTCTGTTAATTCATCTCACAGAGTTACATCTTTCCCTTCAAGAAGCCTTTCGCTAAGGCTGTTCTTGTGGAATTGGCAAAGGGATACTTGGAAGCCCATAGAGGGCTATGGTGAAAAAGGAAATATCTTCCCTTCAAAACTGGAAAGAAGCTTTCTGAGAAACTGCTCTGTGTTCTGTTAATTCATCTCACAGAGTTACATCTTTCCCTTCAAGAAGCCTTTCGCTAAGGCTGTTCTTGTGGAATTGGCAAAGGGATATTTGGAAGCCCATAGAGGGCTATGGTGAAAAAGGAAATATCTTCCGTTCAAATCTGGAAAGAAGCTTTCTGAGAAACTGCTCTGTGTTCTGTTAATTCATCTCACAGAGTTACATCTTTCCCTTCAAGAAGCCTTTCGCTAAGGCTGTTCTTGTGGAATTGGCAAAGGGATACTTGGAAGCCCATAGAGGGCTATGGTGAAAAAGGAAATATCTTCCGTTCAAAACTGGAAAGAAGCTTTCTGAGAAACTGCTCTGTGTTCTGTTAATTCATCTCACAGAGTTACATCTTTCCCTTCAAGAAGCCTTTCCATAAGGCTGTTCTTGTGGAATTGTCAAAGGGATATTTGGAAGCCCATAGAGGGCTATGGTGAAAAAGGAAATATCTTCCGTTCAAAACTGGAAAGAAGCTTTCTGAGAAACTGCTCTGTGTTCTGTTAATTCACCTCACAGGGTTACATCTTTCCCTTCAAGAAGCCTTTCGCTAAGGCTGTTCTTGTGGAATTGTCAAAGGGATATTTGGAAGCCCATAGAGGGCTATAGTGAAAAAGGAAATATCTTCCGTTCAAAACTGGAAAGAAGCTTTCTGAGGAACTGCTCTGTGTTCTGTTAATTCATCTCACAGAGTTACATCTTTCCCTTCAAGAAGCCTTTCGCTAAGGCTGTTCTTGTGGAATTGGCAAACTGATATTTGAAAGCCCATAGAGGGCTATGGTGAAAAAGGAAATATCTTCCGCTCAAAACTGGAAAGAAGCTTTCTGAGGAACTGCTCTGTGTTCTGTTAATTCATCTCACAGAGTTACATCTTTCCCTTCAAGATGCCTTTGGCTGAGGATCTTCTTGTGGAATTGGCAAAGGGATATTTGGAAGCCCATAGAGGGCTATGGTGAAAAAGGAAATATCTTCCGTTCAAAACTGGAAAGAAGATTTTTGAGAAACTGCTCTGTGTTCTGTTAATTCAGCTCACAGAGTTACATCTTTCCCTTCAAGAAGCCTTTCGCTAAGGCTGTTCTTGTGGAATTGGCAAAGGGATACTTGGAAGCCCATAGAGGGCTATGGTGAAAAAGGAAATATCTTCCGTTCAAAACTGGAAAGAAGCTTTCTGAGAAACTGCTCTGTGTTCTGTTAATTCATCTCACAGAGTTACATCTTTCCCTTCAAGAAGCCTTTCGCTAAGGCTGTTCTTGTGGAATTGGCAAAGGGATATTTGGAAGCCCATAGAGGGCTATGGTGAGAAAGGAAATATCTTCCGTTCAAAACTGGAAAGAAGCTTTCTGAGAAACTGCTCTGTGTTCTGTTAATTCATCTCACAGAGTTACATTTTTCCCTTCAAGAAGCCTTTCGCTAAGGCTGTTCTTGTGGAATTGGCAAAGGGATATTTGGAAGCCCTTAGAGGGCTATGGTGAAAAAGGAAATATCTTCCGTTCAAAACTGGAAAGAAGCTTTCTGAGAAACTGCTCTGTGTTCTGCTAATTCATCTCACAGAGTTACATCTTTCCCTTCAAGAAGCCTTTCGCTAAGGCTGTTCTTGTGGAATTGGCAAAGGGATATTTGAAAGCCCTTAGAGGGCTATGGTGAAAAAGGAAATATCTTCCGTTCAAAACTGGAAAGAAGCTTTCTGAGAAACTGCTCTGTGTTCTGTAAATTCATCTCACAGAGTTACCTCTTTCCCTTCAAGAAGCCTTTCGCTAAGGCTGTTCTTGTGGAATTGGCAAAGAGATATTTGGAAACCCATAGAGGGCTATGTTGAAAAAGGAAATATCTTCCGTTCAAAAATGGAAAGAAGCTTTCTGAGAAACTGCTCTGTGTTCTGTTAATTCATCTCACAGAGTTACATCTTTCCCTTCAAGAAGCCTTTCGCTAAGGCTGTTCTTGTGGAATTGGCAAAGGGATATTTGGAAGCCCATAGAGGGCTATGGTGAAAAAGGAAATATCTTCCGTTCAAAACTGGAAAGAAGCTTTCTCAGAAACTACTCTGTGTTCTGTTAATACATCTCAGAGAGTTACATCTTTCCCTTCAAGAAGCCTTTCGCTAAGGCTGTTCTTGTGGAATTGGCAAAGGGATATTTGGAAGCCCATAGAGGGCTATGGTGAAAAAGGAAATATCTTCCGTTCAAAACTGGAAACAAGCTTTCTGTGAAACTGCTCTGTGTTCTGTTAATTCATCTCACAGAGTTACATCTTTCCCTTCAAGAAGCCTTTCGCTAAGGCTGTTCTTGTGGAATTGGCAAAGGGACATTTGGAAGCCCATAGAGGGCTATGGTGAAAAAGGAAATATCTTCCGTTCAAAACTGGAAAGAAGCTTTCTGAGAAACTGCTCTGTGTTCTGTTAATTCATCTCACAGAGTTACATCTTTCCCTTCAAGAAGCCTTTCCATAAGGCTGTTCTTGTGGAATTGTCAAAGGGATATTTGGAAGCCCATAGAGGGCTATGGTGAAAAAGGAAATATCTTCCGTTCAAAACTGGAAAGAAGCTTTCTGAGAAACTGCTCTGTGTTCTGTTAATTCACCTCACAGGGTTACATCTTTCCCTTCAAGAAGCCTTTCGCTAAGGCTGTTCTTGTGGAATTGTCAAAGGGATATTTGGAAGCCCATAGAGGGCTATAGTGAAAAAGGAAATATCTTCCGTTCAAAACTGGAAAGAAGCTTTCTGAGGAACTGCTCTGTGTTCTGTTAATTCATCTCACAGAGTTACATCTTTCCCTTCAAGAAGCCTTTCGCTAAGGCTGTTCTTGTGGAATTGGCAAACTGATATTTGAAAGCCCATAGACGGCTATGGTGAAAAAGGAAATATCTTCCGCTCAAAACTGGAAAGAAGCTTTCTGAGGAACTGCTCTGTGTTCTGTTAATTCATCTCACAGAGTTACATCTTTCCCTTCAAGATGCCTTTGGCTAAGGATCTTCTTGTGGAATTGGCAAAGGGATATTTGGAAGCCCATAGAGGGCTATGGTGAAAAAGGAAATATCTTCCGTTAAAAACTGGAAAGAAGATTTTTGAGAAACTGCTCTGTGTTCTGTTAATTCAGCTCACAGAGTTACATCTTTCCCTTCAAGAAGCCTTTCGCTAAGGCTGTTCTTGTGGAATTGGCAAAGGGATACTTGGAAGCCCATAGAGGGCTATGGTGAAAAAGGAAATATCTTCCGTTCAAAACTGGAAAGAAGCTTTCTGAGAAACTGCTCTGTGTTCTGTTAATTCATCTCACAGAGTTACATCTTTCCCTTCAAGAAGCCTTTCGCTAAGGCTGTTCTTGTGGAATTGGCAAAGGGATATTTGGAAGCCCATAGAGGGCTATGGTGAGAAAGGAAATATCTTCCGTTCAAAACTGGAAAGAAGCTTTCTGAGAAACTGCTCTGTGTTCTGTTAATTCATCTCACAGAGTTACATTTTTCCCTTCAAGAAGCCTTTCGCTAAGGCTGTTCTTGTGGAATTGGCAAAGGGATATTTGGAAGCCCTTAGAGGGCTATGGTGAAAAAGGAAATATCTTCCGTTCAAAACTGGAAAGAAGCTTTCTTATAAACTACTCTGTTGTTCTGTTAATACATGTCAGAGAGTTACATCTTTCCCTTCAAGAAGCCTTTCGCTAAGGCTGTTCTTGTGGAATTGGCAAAGGGATATTTGGAAGCCCATAGAGGGCTATGGTGAAAAAGGAAATATCTTCCGTTCAAAACTGGAAAGAAGCTTTCTGAGGAACTGCTCTGTGTTCTGTTAATTCATCTCACAGAGTTACATCTTTCCCTTCAAGAAGCCTTTCGCTAAGGCTGTTCTTGTGGAATTGGCAAACTGATATTTGAAAGCCCATAGAGGGCTATGGTGAAAAAGGAAATATCTTCCGCTCAAAACTGGAAAGAAGCTTTCTGAGGAACTGCTCTGTGTTCTGTTAATTCATCTCACAGAGTTACATCTTTCCCTTCAAGATGCCTTTGGCTAAGGATCTTCTTGTGGAATTGGCAAAGGGATATTTGGAAACCCATAGAGGGCTATGGTGAAAAAGGAAATATCTTCCCTTCAAAACTGGAAAGAAGCTTTCTGAGAAACTGCTCTGTGTTTTGTTAATTCATCTCACAGAGTTACATCTTTCCCTTCAAGAAGCCTTTCGCTAAGGCTGTTCTTGTGGAATTGGCAAAGGGATATTTGGAAGCCCATAGAGGGCTATGGTGAAAAAGGAAATATCTTCCGTTCAAATCTGGAAAGAAGCTTTCTGAGAAACTGCTCTGTGTTCTGTTAATTCATCTCACAGAGTTACATCTTTCCCTTCAAGAAGCCTTTCGCTAAGGCTGTTCTTGTGGAATTGGCAAAGGGATACTTGGAAGCCCATAGAGGGCTATGGTGAAAAAGGAAATATCTTCCGTTCAAAACTGGAAAGAAGCTTTCTGAGAAACTGCTCTGTGTTCTGTTAATTCATCTCACAGAGTTACATCTTTCCCTTCAAGAAGCCTTTCCATAAGGCTGTTCTTGTGGAATTGTCAAAGGGATATTTGGAAGCCCATAGAGGGCTATGGTGAAAAAGGAAATATCTTCCGTTCAAAACTGGAAAGAAGCTTTCTGAGAAACTCCTCTGTGTTCTGTTAATTCACCTCACAGGGTTACATCTTTCCCTTCAAGAAGCCTTTCGCCAAGGCTGTTCTTGTGGAATTGTCAAAGGGATATTTGGAAGCCCATAGAGGGCTATGGTGAAAAATTAAATATCTTCCGTTCAAAACTGGAAAGAAGCTTTCTGAGGAACTGCTCTGTGTTCTGTTAATTCATCTCACAGAGTTACATCTTTCCCTTCAAGAAGCCTTTCGCTAAGGCTGTTCTTGTGGAATTGGCAAACTGATATTTGAAAGCCCATAGAGGGCTATGGTGAAAAAGGAAATATCTTCCGCTCAAAACTGGAAAGAAGCTTTCTGAGGAACTGCTCTGTGTTCTGTTAATTCATCTCACAGAGTTACATCTTTCCCTTCAAGATGCCTTTGGCTAAGGATCTTCTTGTGGAATTGGCAAAGGGATATTTGGAAGCCCATAGAGGGCTATGGTGAAAAAGGAAATATCTTCCGTTCAAAACTGGAAAGAAGCTTTCTGAGAAACTGCTCTGTGTTCTGTTAATTCATCTCACAGAGTTACATCTTTCCCTTCAAGAAGCCTTTCGCTAAGGCTGTTCTTGTGGAATTGGCAAAGGGATATTTGGAAGCCCATAGAGGGCTATGGGGAAAAAGGAAATATCTTCCGTTCATAACTGGAAAGAAGCCTTCTGAGGAACTGCTCTGTGTTCTGTTAATTCATCTCACAGAGTTACATCTTTCCCTTCAAGATGCCTTTGGCTAAGGCTGTTCTTGTGGAATTGGCAAAGGGATATTTGGAAGCCCATAGAGGGCTATGGTGAAAAAGGAAATATCTTCCGTTCAAAACTGGAAAGAAGCTTTCTGAGAAGCTGCTCTGTGTTCTGTTCATTCATCTCACAGAGCTACATCTTTCCCTTCAAGAAGCCTTTCGCTAAGGCTGTTCTTGTGGAATTGGCAAAGGGATATTTGGAAGCCCATAGAGGGCTATGGTGAAAAAGGAAATATCTTCCGTTCAAAACTTTAAAGAAGCTTTCTGAGAAACTGCTCTGTGTTCTGTTAATTCATCTCACAGAGTTACATCTTTCCCTTCAAGACGCCTTTCACTAAGGCTGTTCTTGAGGAATTGGCAAAGGGATATTTGGAAGCCCATAGAGGGCTATGGTGAAAAAGGAAATATCTTCCGTTCATAACTGGAAAGAAGCTTTCTGAGAAACTGCTCTGTGTTCTGTTAATTCATCTCACAGAGTTACATCTTTCCCTTCAAGAAGCCTTTCGCTAAGGCTGTTCTTGTGGAATTGGCAAACTGATATTTGAAAGCCCATAGAGGGCTATGGTGAAAAAGGAAATATCTTCCGTTCAAAACTGGAAAGAAGCTTTCTGAGGAACTGCTCTGTGTTCTGTTAATTCATCTCACAGAGTTACATCTTTACCTTCAAGATGCCTTTGGCTAAGGATCTTCTTGTGGAATTGGCAAAGGGATATTTGGAAGCCCATAGAGGGCTATGGTGAAAAAGTAAATATCTTCCGTTCAAATCTGGAAAGAAGCTTTCTGAGAAACTGCTCTGTGTTCTGTTAATTCATCTCACAGAGTTACATCCTTCCCTTCAAGAAGCCTTTCGCTAAGGCTGTTCTTGTGGAATTGGCAAAAGGATACTTGGAATCCCATAGAGGGCTATGGTGAAAAAGGAAATATCTTCCGTTCAAAACTGGAAAGAAGCTTTCTGAGAAAATGCCCTGTGTTCTGTTAATTCATCTCACAGAGTTACATCTTTCCCTTGAAGAAGCCTTTCGCTAAGGCTGTTCTTGTGGAATTGGCAAAGGGATATTTGGAAGCCCATAGAGGGCTATGGTGAAAAAGGAAATATCTTCCGTTCAAAACTGGAAAGAAGCTTTCTGAGAAACTTCTCTGTGTTCTGTTAATTCATCTCACAGAGTTACATCTTTACCTTCAAGAAGCCTTTCGCTAAGGCTGTTCTTGTGGAATTGGCAAAGGGATATTTGGAAGCCCATAGAGGGCTATGGTGAAAAAGGAAATATCTTCCGTTCAAAACTGGAAAGAAGCTTTCTGAGAAACTGCTCTGTGTTCTGTTAATTCATCTCACAGAGTTACATCTTTCCCTTCAAGAAGCCTTTCGCTAAGGCTGTTCTTGTGGAATTGGCAAAGGGATATTTGGAAGCCCATAGAGGGCTATGGTGAAAAAGGAAATATCTTCCGTTCAAAACTGGAAAGAAGCTTTCTGAGAAACTGCTCTGTGTTCTGTTAATTCATCTCACAGAGTTACATCTTTCCCTTCAAGAACCCTTTCGCTAAGGCTGTTCTTGTGGAATTGGCAAAGGGATATTTGGAAGCCCATAGAGGGCTATGGTGAAAAAGGAAATATCTTCCGTTCAAAACTGGAAAGAAGCTTTCTGAGAAACTGTTCTGTGTTCTGTTATTTCATCTTACAGAGTTGCATCTTTCCCTTCAAGAAGCCTTTCGCTAAGGTTGCTCTTGTGGAGTCGGCATAGGGATATTTGGAAGCCCATAGAGGGCTATGGTGAAAAAGGAAATATCTTCCTTTCAAAACTGGAAAGAAGCTTTCTGAGAAACTGCTCTGTGTTCTGTTAATTCATCTCACAGAGTTACATCTTTCCCTTCAAGAAGCCTTTCGCTAAGGCTGTTCTTGTGGAATTGGCAAAGGAATATTTGGAAGCCCATAGAAGGCTATGGTGAAAAAGGAAATATCTTCCGTTCAAAACTGGAAAGAAGCTTTCTGAGAAACTGCTCTGTGTTCTGTTATTTCATCTCACACAGTTTCATCTTTCCCTTCAAAAGCCTTTCGCTAAGGCTGTCTTGTGGAATTGGCAAAGGGATATTTGGAAGCCCATAGAGGGCTATGGTGAAAAAGGAAATATCTTCCGTTCAAAACTGGAAAGAAGCTTTCTGAGAAACTGCTCTGTGTTCTGTTAATTCATCTCACAGAGTTACATCTTTCCCTTCAAGAAGCCTTTCGCTAATGCTGCTCTTGTGGAATTGGCAAAGGGATATTTGGAAGCCCATAGAGGGCTATGGTGAAAAAGGAAATATCTTCTGTTCAAAACTGGAAACAAGCTTTCTGAGAAACTGCTGTCTGTTCTGTGAATTCATCTCACAGAGTTACATTTTTCCCTTCAAGAAGCCTTACGCTAAGGCTGTTCTTGTGGAATTGGCAAAGGGATATTTGGAAGCCCATAGAGGGCTCTGTTGAAAAAGGAAATATCTTCCGTTCAAAACTGGAAAGAAGCTTTCTGAGAAACTGCTCTCTGTTCTGTTAATTCATCTCACAGAGTTACATCTTTCCCTTCAAGAAGCCTTTCCATAAGGCTGTTCTTGTGGAATTGGCAAAGGGATATTTGGAAGCCCATAGAGGGCTATGGTGAAAAAGGAAATATCTTCCGTTCAAAACTGGAAAGAAGCTTTCTGAGAAACTGCTCTGTGTTCTGTTAATTCATCTCACAGAGTTACATCTTTCCCTTCAAGAAGCCTTTCGCTAAGGCTGTTCTTGTGGAATTGGCAAAGGGATATTTGGAAGCCCATAGAGGGCTATGGTGAAAAAGGAAATATCTTCCGTTCAAAACTGGAAAGAAGCTTTCTGAGAAACTGCTCTGTGTTCTGTTAATTCATCTCACAGGGTTACATCTTTCCCTTCAAGAAGCCTTTCGCTAAGGCTGTTCTTGTGGAATTGGCAAAGGGATATTTGGAAGCCCATAGAGGGCTATGGTGAAAAAGGAAATATCTTCCGTTCAAAACTAGAAAGAAACTTTCTGAGAAACTGCTCTGTGTTCTGTTAATTCATCTCACAGAGTTACATCTTTCCCTTCAAGAAGCCTTTCGCTAAGGCTGTTCTTGTGGATTTGGCAAAGGGATATTTGGAAGCCCATAGAGGGCTATGGTGAAAAAGGAAATATCTTCCGTTCAAAACTGGAAAGAAGCTTTCTGAGAAACTGCTCTGTGTTCTGTTAATTCATCTCACAGAGTTACATCTTTCCCTTCAAGAAGCCTTTCGCTAATGCTGTTCTTTTAGAATTGGCAAACTGATATTTGGAAGCCCTTAGAGGGCTATGGTGAAAAAGGAAATATCTTCTTTTCAAAACTGGAAAGAAGCTTTCTGAAAAACTGCTCTGTGTTCTGTTAATTCATCTAACAGAGTTACATATTTCCCTTCAAGAACCCTTTCGCTAAGGCTGTTCTTGTGGAATTGGCAAAGGGATATTTGGAAGCCCATAGAGGGCTATGGTGAAAAAGGAAATATCTTCCGTTCAAAACTGGAAAGAAGCTTTCTGAGGAACTGCTCTGTGTTCTGTTAATTCATCTCACAGAGTTACATCTTTCCCTTCAAGAAGCCTTTCGCTAAGGCTGTTCTTGTGGAATTGGCAAACTGATATTTGAAAGCCCATAGAGGGCTATGGTGAAAAAGGAAATATCTTCCGCTCAAAACTGGAAAGAAGCTTTCTGAGGAACTGCTCTGTGTTCTGTTAATTCATCTCACAGAGTTACATCTTTCCCTTCAAGATGCCTTTGGCTAAGGATCTTCTTGTGGAATTGGCAAAGGGATATTTGGAAACCCATAGAGGGCTATGGTGAAAAAGGAAATATCTTCCCTTCAAAACTGGAAAGAAGCTTTCTGAGAAACTGCTCTGTGTTTTGTTAATTCATCTCACAGAGTTACATCTTTCCCTTCAAGAAGCCTTTCGCTAAGGCTGTTCTTGTGGAATTGGCAAAGGGATATTTGGAAGCCCATAGAGGGCTATGGTGAAAAAGGAAATATCTTCCGTTCAAAACTGGAAACAAGCTTTCTGAGAAACTGCTGTCTGTTCTGTGAATTCATCTCACAGAGTTACATTTTTCCCTTCAAGAAGCCTTACGCTAAGGCTGTTCTTGTGGAATTGGCAAAGGGATATTTGGAAGCCCATAGAGGGCTCTGTTGAAAAAGGAAATATCTTCCGTTCAAAACTGGAAAGAAGCTTTCTGAGAAACTGCTCTCTGTTCTGTTAATTCATCTCACAGAGTTACATCTTTCCCTTCAAGAAGCCTTTCCATAAGGCTGTTCTTGTGGAATTGGCAAAGGGATATTTGGAAGCCCATAGAGGGCTATGGTGAAAAAGGAAATATCTTCCGTTCAAAACTGGAAAGAAGCCTTCTGAGAAACTGCTCTGTGTTCTGTTAATTCATCTCACAGAGTTACATCTTTCCCTTCAAGAAGCCTTTCGCTAAGGCTGTTCTTGTGGAATTGGCAAAGGGATATTTGGAAGCCCATAGAGGGCTATGGTGAAAAAGGAAATATCTTCCGTTCAAAACTGGAAAGAAGCTTTCTGAGAAACTGCTCTGTGTTCTGTTAATTCATCTCACAGGGTTACATCTTTCCCTTCAAGAAGCCTTTCGCTAAGGCTGTTCTTGTGGAATTGGCAAAGGGATATTTGGAAGCCCATAGAGGGCTATGGTGAAAAAGGAAATATCTTCCGTTCAAAACTAGAAAGAAACTTTCTGAGAAACTGCTCTGTGTTCTGTTAATTCATCTCACAGAGTTACATCTTTCCCTTCAAGAAGCCTTTCGCTAAGGCTGTTCTTGTGGATTTGGCAAAGGGATATTTGGAAGCCCATAGAGGGCTATGGTGAAAAAGGAAATATCTTCCGTTCAAAACTGGAAAGAAGCTTTCTGAGAAACTGCTCTGTGTTCTGTTAATTCATCTCACAGAGTTACATCTTTCCCTTCAAGAAGCCTTTCGCTAATGCTGTTCTTTTGGAATTGGCAAACTGATATTTGGAAGCCCTTAGAGGGCTATGGTGAAAAAGGAAATATCTTCTTTTCAAAACTGGAAAGAAGCTTTCTGAAAAACTGCTCTGTGTTCTGTTAATTCATCTAACAGAGTTACATATTTCCCTTCAAGAACCCTTTCGCTAAGGCTGTTCTTGTGGAATTGGCAAAGGGATATTTGGAAGCCCATAGAGGGCTATGGTGAAAAAGGAAATATCTTCCGTTCAAAACTGGAAAGAAGCTTTCTGAGGAACTGCTCTGTGTTCTGTTAATTCATCTCACAGAGTTACATCTTTCCCTTCAAGAAGCCTTTCGCTAAGGCTGTTCTTGTGGAATTGGCAAACTGATATTTGAAAGCCCATAGAGGGCTATGGTGAAAAAGGAAATATCTTCCGCTCAAAACTGGAAAGAAGCTTTCTGAGGAACTGCTCTGTGTTCTGTTAATTCATCTCACAGAGTTACATCTTTCCCTTCAAGATGCCTTTGGCTAAGGATCTTCTTGTGGAATTGGCAAAGGGATATTTGGAAACCCATAGAGGGCTATGGTGAAAAAGGAAATATCTTCCCTTCAAAACTGGAAAGAAGCTTTCTGAGAAACTGCTCTGTGTTTTGTTAATTCATCTCACAGAGTTACATCTTTCCCTTCAAGAAGCCTTTCGCTAAGGCTGTTCTTGTGGAATTGGCAAAGGGATATTTGGAAGCCCATAGAGGGCTATGGTGAAAAAGGAAATATCTTCCGTTCAAATCTGGAAAGAAGCTTTCTGAGAAACTGCTCTGTGTTCTGTTAATTCATCTCACAGAGTTACATCTTTCCCTTCAAGAAGCCTTTCGCTAAGGCTGTTCTTGTGGAATTGGCAAAGGGATACCTGGAAGCCCATAGAGGGCTATGGTGAAAAAGGAAATATCTTCCGTTCAAAACTGGAAAGAAGCTTTCTGAGAAACTGCTCTGTGTTCTGTTAATTCATCTCACAGAGTTACATCTTTCCCTTCAAGAAGCCTTTCCATAAGGCTGTTCTTGTGGAATTGTCAAAGGGATATTTGGAAGCCCATAGAGGGCTATGGTGAAAAAGGAAATATCTTCCGTTCAAAACTGGAAAGAAGCTTTCTGAGAAACTGCTCTGTGTTCTGTTAATTCACCTCACAGAGTTACATCTTTCCCTTCAAGAAGCCTTTCGCCAAGGCTGTTCTTGTGGAATTGGCAAAGGGATATTTGGAAGCCCATAGAGGGCTATGGTGAAAAAGGAAATATCTTCCGTTCAAAACTGGAAAGAAGCTTTCTGAGGAACTGCTCTGTGTTCTGTTAATTCATCTCACAGAGTTACATCTTTCCCTTCAAGAAGCCTTTCGCTAAGGCTGTTCTTGTGGAATTGGCAAACTGATATTTGAAAGCCCATAGAGGGCTATGGTGAAAAAGGAAATATCTTCCGCTCAAAACTGGAAAGAAGCTTTCTGAGGAACTGCTCTGTGTTCTGTTAATTCATCTCACAGAGTTACATCTTTCCCTTCAAGATGCCTTTGGCTAAGGATCTTCTTGTGGAATTGGCAAAGGGATATTTGGAAGCCCATAGAGGGCTATGGTGAAAAAGGAAATATCTTCCGTTCAAAACTGGAAAGAAGCTTTCTGAGAAACTGCTCTGTGTTCTGTTAATTCATCTCACAGAGTTACATCTTTCCCTTCAAGAAGCCTTTCGCTAAGGCTGTTCTTGTGGAATTGGCAAAGGGATATTTGGAAGCCCATAGAGGGCTATGGGGAAAAAGGAAATATCTTCCGTTCATAACTGGAAAGAAGCCTTCTGAGGAACTGCTCTGTGTTCTGTTAATTCATCTCACAGAGTTACATCTTTCCCTTCAAGATGCCTTTGGCTAAGGCTGTTCTTGTGGAATTGGCAAAGGGATATTTGGAAGCCCATAGAGGGCTATGGTGAAAAAGGAAATATCTTCCGTTCAAAACTGGAAAGAAGCTTTCTGAGAAGCTGCTCTGTGTTCTGTTCATTCATCTCACAGAGCTACATCTTTCCCTTCAAGAAGCCTTTCGCTAAGGCTGTTCTTGTGGAATTGGCAAAGGGATATTTGGAAGCCCATAGAGGGCTATGGTGAAAAAGGAAATATCTTCCGTTCAAAACTTTAAAGAAGCTTTCTGAGAAACTGCTCTGTGTTCTGTTAATTCATCTCACAGAGTTACATCTTTCCCTTCAAGACGCCTTTCACTAAGGCTGTTCTTGAGGAATTGGCAAAGGGATATTTGGAAGCCCATAGAGGGCTATGGTGAAAAAGGAAATATCTTCCGTTCATAACTGGAAAGAAGCTTTCTGAGAAACTGCTCTGTGTTCTGTTAATTCATCTCACAGAGTTACATCTTTCCCTTCAAGAAGCCTTTCGCTAAGGCTGTTCTTGTGGAATTGGCAAACTGATATTTGAAAGCCCATAGAGGGCTATGGTGAAAAAGGAAATATCTTCCGTTCAAAACTGGAAAGAAGCTTTCTGAGGAACTGCTCTGTGTTCTGTTAATTCATCTCACAGAGTTACATCTTTACCTTCAAGATGCCTTTGGCTAAGGATCTTCTTGTGGAATTGGCAAAGGGATATTTGGAAGCCCATAGAGGGCTATGGTGAAAAAGTAAATATCTTCCGTTCAAATCTGGAAAGAAGCTTTCTGAGAAACTGCTCTGTGTTCTGTTAATTCATCTCACAGAGTTACATCCTTCCCTTCAAGAAGCCTTTCGCTAAGGCTGTTCTTGTGGAATTGGCAAAAGGATACTTGGAATCCCATAGAGGGCTATGGTGAAAAAGGAAATATCTTCCGTTCAAAACTGGAAAGAAGCTTTCTGAGAAAATGCCCTGTGTTCTGTTAATTCATCTCACAGAGTTACATCTTTCCCTTGAAGAAGCCTTTCGCTAAGGCTGTTCTTGTGGAATTGGCAAAGGGATATTTGGAAGCCCATAGAGGGCTATGGTGAAAAAGGAAATATCTTCCGTTCAAAACTGGAAAGAAGCTTTCTGAGAAACTTCTCTGTGTTCTGTTAATTCATCTCACAGAGTTACATCTTTACCTTCAAGAAGCCTTTCGCTAAGGCTGTTCTTGTGGAATTGGCAAAGGGATATTTGGAAGCCCATAGAGGGCTATGGTGAAAAAGGAAATATCTTCCGTTCAAAACTGGAAAGAAGCTTTCTGAGAAACTGCTCTGTGTTCTGTTAATTCATCTCACAGAGTTACATCTTTCCCTTCAAGAAGCCTTTCGCTAAGGCTGTTCTTGTGGAATTGGCAAAGGGATATTTGGAAGCCCATAGAGGGCTATGGTGAAAAAGGAAATATCTTCCGTTCAAAACTGGAAAGAAGCTTTCTGAGAAACTGCTCTGTGTTCTGTTAATTCATCTCACAGAGTTACATCTTCCCCTTCAAGAACCCTTTCGCTAAGGCTGTTCTTGTGGAATTGGCAAA
Source organism: Chlorocebus sabaeus (assembly GCF_047675955.1). Taxonomy (NCBI): domain Eukaryota; kingdom Metazoa; phylum Chordata; class Mammalia; order Primates; family Cercopithecidae; genus Chlorocebus; species Chlorocebus sabaeus. The sequence continues at coordinate 63,410 of NW_027327559.1, forward strand.
GGGATATTTGGAAGCCCATAGAGGGCTATGGTGAAAAAGGAAATATCTTCCGTTCAAAACTGGAAAGAAGCTTTCTGAGAAACTGTTCTGTGTTCTGTTATTTCATCTTACAGAGTTGCATCTTTCCCTTCAAGAAGCCTTTCGCTAAGGTTGCTCTTGTGGAGTCGGCATAGGGATATTTGGAAGCCCATAGAGGGCTATGGTGAAAAAGGAAATATCTTCCTTTCAAAACTGGAAAGAAGCTTTCTGAGAAACTGCTCTGTGTTCTGTTAATTCATCTCACAGAGTTACATCTTTCCCTTCAAGAAGCCTTTCGCTAAGGCTGTTCTTGTGGAATTGGCAAAGGAATATTTGGAAGCCCATAGAAGGCTATGGTGAAAAAGGAAATATCTTCCGTTCAAAACTGGAAAGAAGCTTTCTGAGAAACTGCTCTGTGTTCTGTTATTTCATCTCACACAGTTTCATCTTTCCCTTCAAAAGCCTTTCGCTAAGGCTGTCTTGTGGAATTGGCAAAGGGATATTTGGAAGCCCATAGAGGGCTATGGTGAAAAAGGAAATATCTTCCGTTCAAAACTGGAAAGAAGCTTTCTGAGAAACTGCTCTGTGTTCTGTTAATTCATCTCACAGAGTTACATCTTTCCCTTCAAGAAGCCTTTCGCTAATGCTGCTCTTGTGGAATTGGCAAAGGGATATTTGGAAGCCCATAGAGGGCTATGGTGAAAAAGGAAATATCTTCCGTTCAAAACTGGAAACAAGCTTTCTGAGAAACTGCTGTCTGTTCTGTGAATTCATCTCACAGAGTTACATTTTTCCCTTCAAGAAGCCTTACGCTAAGGCTGTTCTTGTGGAATTGGCAAAGGGATATTTGGAAGCCCATAGAGGGCTCTGTTGAAAAAGGAAATATCTTCCGTTCAAAACTGGAAAGAAGCTTTCTGAGAAACTGCTCTCTGTTCTGTTAATTCATCTCACAGAGTTACATCTTTCCCTTCAAGAAGCCTTTCCATAAGGCTGTTCTTGTGGAATTGGCAAAGGGATATTTGGAAGCCCATAGAGGGCTATGGTGAAAAAGGAAATATCTTCCGTTCAAAACTGGAAAGAAGCTTTCTGAGAAACTGCTCTGTGTTCTGTTAATTCATCTCACAGAGTTACATCTTTCCCTTCAAGAAGCCTTTCGCTAAGGCTGTTCTTGTGGAATTGGCAAAGGGATATTTGGAAGCCCATAGAGGGCTATGGTGAAAAAGGAAATATCTTCCGTTCAAAACTGGAAAGAAGCTTTCTGAGAAACTGCTCTGTGTTCTGTTAATTCATCTCACAGAGTTACATCTTTCCCTTCAAGAAGCCTTTCGCTAAGGCTGTTCTTGTGGAATTGGCAAAGGGATATTTGGAAGCCCATAGAGGGCTATGGTGAAAAAGGAAATATCTTCCGTTCAAAACTAGAAAGAAACTTTCTGAGAAACTGCTCTGTGTTCTGTTAATTCATCTCACAGAGTTACATCTTTCCCTTCAAGAAGCCTTTCGCTAAGGCTGTTCTTGTGGATTTGGCAAAGGGATATTTGGAAGCCCATAGAGGGCTATGGTGAAAAAGGAAATGTCTTCCGTTCAAAACTAGAAAGAAGCTTTCTGAGAAACTGCTCTGTGTTCTGTTAATTCATCTCACAGAGTTACATCTTTCCCTTCAAGAAGCCTTTCGCTAATGCTGTTCTTTTGGAATTGGCAAACTGATATTTGGAAGCCCTTAGAGGGCTATGGTGAAAAAGGAAATATCTTCTTTTCAAAACTGGAAAGAAGCTTTCTGAAAAACTGCTCTGTGTTCTGTTAATTCATCTAACAGAGTTACATATTTCCCTTCAAGAACCCTTTCGCTAAGGCTGTTCTTGTGGAATTGGCAAAGGGATATTTGGAAGCCCATAGAGGGCTACGGTGAAAAAGGAAATATCTTCCGTTCAAAAATGGAAAGAAGCTTTCTGAGAAACTGCTCTGTTTTCTGTTAATTCATCTCACAGAGCTACATCTTTCCCTTCAAGAAGCCTTTCGCTAAGGCTGTTCTTGTGGAATTGGCAAAGGGATATTTGGAAGCCCATAGAGGGCTATGGTGAAAAAGGAAATATCTTCCGTTCAAAACTGGAAAGAAGCTTTCTGAGAAACTGCTCTGTGTTCTGTTAATTCATCTCACAGAGTTACATCTTTCCCTTCAAGACGCCTTTCACTAAGGCTGTTCTTGAGGAATTGGCAAAGGGATATTTGGAAGCCCATAGAGGGCTATGGTGAAAAAGGAAATATCTTCCGTTCAAAACTGGAAAGAAGCTTTCTGAGAAACTGCTGTCTGTTCTGTTAATTCATCTCACAGAGTTACATGTTTCCCTTCAAGAAGCCTTTCGCTAAGGCTGTTCTTGTGGAATTGGCAAAGGGATATTTGGAAACCCATAGAGGGCTATGGTGAAAAAGGAAATATCTTCCCTTCAAAACTGGAAAGAAGTTTTCTGAGAAACTGCTCTGTGTTCTGTTAATTCATCTCACAGAGTTACATCTTTCCCTTCAAGAAGCCTTTCGCTAAGGCTGTTCTTGTGGAATTGGCAAAGGGATATTTGGAAGCCCATAGACGGCTATGGTGAAAAAGGAAATATCTTCCGTTCAAAACTAGAAAGAAGCTTTCTGAGAAACCGCTCTGTGTTCTGTTAATTCATCTCACAGAGTTACATCTTTCCCTTCAAGAAGCCTTTCGCTAAGGCTGTTCTTGTGGAATTGGCAAAGGGATATTTGGAAGCCCTTAGAGGGCTATGGTGAAAAAGGATATATCTTCCGTTCAAAACTGGAAAGAAGCTTTCTGAGAAACTGCTCTGTGTTCTGTTAATTCATCTCACAGAGTTACATCTTTCCCTTCAAGAAGCCTTTCGCTAAGGCTGTTCTTGTGGAATTGGCAAAGGAATATTTGGAAGCCCATAGAAGGCTATGGTGAAAAAGGAAATATCTTCCGTTCAAAACTGGAAAGAAGCTTTCTGAGAAACTGCTCTGTGTTCTGTTATTTCGTCTCACACAGTTTCATCTTTCCCTTCAAAAGCCTTTCGCTAAGGCTGTCTTGTGGAATTGGCAAAGGGATATTTGGAAGCCCATAGAGGGCTATGGTGAAAAAGGAAATATCTTCCGTTCAAAACTGGAAAGAAGCTTTCTGAGAAACTGCTCTGTGTTCTGTTAATTCATCTCACAGAGTTACATCTTTCCCTTCAAGAAGCCTTTCGCTAAGGCTGCTCTTGTGGAATTGTCAAAGGGATATTTGGAAGCCCATAGAGGGCTATGATGAAAAAGGAAATATCTTCCGTTCAAAACTGGAAACAAGCTTTCTGAGAAACTGCTGTCTGTTCTGTGAATTCATCTCACAGAGTTACATTTTTCCCTTCAAGAAGCCTTACGCTAAGGCTGTTCTTGTGGAATTGGCAAAGGGATATTTGGAAGCCCATAGAGGGCTCTGTTGAAAAAGGAAATATCTTCCGTTCAAAACTGGAAAGAAGCTTTCTGAGAAACTGCTCTGTGTTCTGTTAATTCATCTCACAGAGTTACATCTTTCCCTTCAAGAAGCCTTTCCATAAGGCTGTTCTTGTGGAATTGGCAAAGGGATATTTGGAAGCCCATAGAGGGCTATGGTGAAAAAGGAAATATCTTCCGTTCAAAACTGGAAAGAAGCTTTCTGAGAAACTGCTCTGTGTTCTGTTAATTCATCTCACAGAGTTACATCTTTCCCTTCAAGAAGCCTTTCGCTAAGGCTGTTCTTGTGGAATTGGCAAAGGGATATTTGGAAGCCCATAGAGGGCTATGGTGAAAAAGGAAATATCTTCCGTTCAAAACTGGAAAGAAGCTTTCTGAGAAACTGCTCTGTGTTCTGTTAATTCATCTCACAGAGTTACATCTTTCCCTTCAAGAAGCCTTTCGCTAAGGCTGTTCTTGTGGAATTGGCAAAGGGATATTTGGAAGCCCATAGAGGGCTATGGTGAAAAAGGAAATATCTTCCGTTCAAAACCAGAAAGAAACTTTCTGAGAAACTGCTCTGTGTTCTGTTAATTCATCTCACAGAGTTACATCTTTCCCTTCAAGAAGCCTTTCGCTAAGGCTGTTCTTGTGGATTTGGCAAAGGGATATTTGGAAGCCCATAGAGGGCTATGGTGAAAAAGGAAATATCTTCCGTTCAAAACTGGAAAGAAGCTTTCTGAGAAACTGCTCTGTGTTCTGTTAATTCATCTCACAGAGTTACATCTTTCCCTTCAAGAAGCCTTTCGCTAATGCTGTTCTTTTGGAATTGGCAAACTGATATTTGGAAGCCCATAGAGGGCTATGGTGAAAAAGGAAATATCTTCTTTTCAAAACTGGAAAGAAGCTTTCTGAAAAACTGCTCTGTGTTCTGTTAATTCATCTAACAGAGTTACATATTTCCCTTCAAGAACCCTTTCGCTAAGGCTGTTCTTGTGGAATTGGCAAAGGGATATTTGGAAGCCCATAGAGGGCTACGGTGAAAAAGGAAATATCTTCCGTTCAAAACTGGAAAGAAGCTTTCTGAGAAACTGCTCTGTTTTCTGTTAATTCATCTCACAGAGCTACATCTTTCCCTTCAAGAAGCCTTTCGCTAAGGCTGTTCTTGTGGAATTGGCAAAGGGATATTTGGAAGCTCATAGAGGGCTATGGTGAAAAAGGAAATATCTTCCGTTCAAAACTGGAAAGAAGCTTTCTGAGAAACTGCTCTGTGTTCTGTTAATTCATCTCACAGAGTTACATCTTTCCCTTCAAGACGCCTTTCACTAAGGCTGTTCTTGAGGAATTGGCAAAGGGATATTTGGAAGCCCATAGAGGGCTATGGTGAAAAAGGAAATATCTTCCGTTCAAAACTGGAAAGAAGCTTTCTGAGAAACTGCTGTCTGTTCTGTTAATTCATATCACAGAGTTACATCTTTCCCTTCAAGAAGCCTTTCGCTAAGGCTGTTCTTGTGGAATTGGCAAACTGATATTTGAAAGCCCATAGAGGGCTATGGTGAAAAAGGAAATATCTTCCGTTCAAAACTGGAAAGAAGCTTTCTGAGGAACTGCTCTGTGTTCTGTTAATTCATCTCACAGAGTTACATCTTTACCTTCAAGATGCCTTTGGCTAAGGATCTTCTTGTGGAATTGGCAAAGGGATATTTGGAAGCCCATAGAGGGCTATGGTGAAAAAGTAAATATCTTCCGTTCAAATCTGGAAAGAAGCTTTCTGAGAAACTGCTCTGTGTTCTGTTAATTTATCTCACAGAGTTACATCTTTCCCTTCAAGAAGCCTTTCGCTAAGGCTGTTCTTGTGGAATTGGCAAAAGGATACTTGGAATCCCATAGAGGGCTATGGTGAAAAAGGAAATATCTTCCGTTCAAAACTGGAAAGAAGCTTTCTGAGAAAATGCTCTGTGTTCTGTTAATTCATCTCACAGAGTTACATCTTTCCCTTTAAGAAGCCTTTCGCTAAGGCTGTTCTGGTGGAATTGGCAAAGGGATATTTGGAAGCCCATAGAGGGCTATGGTGAAAATGGAAATATCTTCCGTTCAAAACTGGAAAGAAGCTTTCTGAGAAACTGCTCTGTGTTCTGTTAATTCATCTCACAGAGTTACATCTTTCCCTTGAAGAAGCCTTTCGCTAAGGCTGTTCTTGTGGAATTGGCAAAGGGATATTTGGAAGCCCATAGAGGGCTATGGTGAAAAAGGAAATATCTTCCGTTCAAAACTGGAAAGAAGCTTTCTCAGAAACTACTCTGTGTTCTGTTAATACATCTCAGAGAGTTACATCTTTCCCTTCAAGAAGCCTTTCGCTAAGGCTGTTCTTGTGGAATTGGCAAAGGGATATTTGGAAGCCCATAGAGGGCTATGGTGAAAAAGGAAATATCTTCCGTTCAAAACTGGAAAGAAGCTTTCTGAGAAACTGCTCTGTGTTCTGTTAATTCATCTCACAGAGATACATCTTTCCCTTCAAGAAGCCTTCCGCTAAGGCTGTTCTTGTGGAATTGGCAAAGGGATATTTGGAAGCCCATAGAGGGCTATGGTGAAAAAGGAATTATCTTCCGTTCAAAACTGGAAAGAAGCTTTCTGAGAAACTGCTCTGTGTTCTGTTAATTCATCTCACAGAGTTACATCTTTCCCTTCAAGAAGCCTTTCGCTAAGGCTGTTCTTGTGGAATTGGCAAAGGGATATTTGGAAGCCCTTAGAGGGCTATGGTGAAAAAGGAATTATCTTCCGTTCAAAACTGTAAAGAAGCTTTCTGAGAAACTGCTCTGTGTTCTGTTAATTCATCTCACAGAGTTACATCTTTCCCTTCAAGAAGCCTTTCGCTAAGGCTGTTCTTGTGGAATTGGCAAAGGGATATTTGGAAGCCCATAGAGGGCTATGGTGAGAAAGGAAATATCTTCCGTTCAAAACTGGAAAGAAGCTTTCTTAGATACTGCTCTGTGTTCTGTGAATTCATCTCACAGAGTTACATCTTTCCCTTGAAGAAGCCTTTCGCTAAGGCTGTTCTTGTGGAATTGGCAAAGGGATATTTGGAAGCCCATAGAGGGCTATGGTGAAAAAGGAAATATCTTCCGTTCAAAACTGGAAAGAAGATTTCTGAGAAACTGCTCTATATTCTGTTAATTCATCTCACAGAGTTACATCTTTCCCTTCAAGAAGCCTTTAGCTAAGGCTGTTCTTGTGGAATTGGCAAATGGATATTTGGAAACCCATAGAGGGCTATGGTGAAAAAGGAAATATCTTCCGTTCAAAACTGGAAAGAATCTTTCTGAGAAACTGCTCTGTGTTCTGTTAATTCATCTCACAGAGTTACATCTTTCCCTTCAAGAAGCCTTTCCATAAGGCTGTTCTTGTGGAATTGGCAAAGGGATATTTGGAAGCCCATAGAGGGCTATGGTCAAAAAGGAAATATCTTCCGTTCAAAACTGGAAAGAAGCTTTCTGAGAAACTGCTCTGTGTTCCTTTAGTTCATCTCACAGAGTTACATCTTTCCCTTCAAAAAGCCTTTCGCTAAGGCTGTTCTTGTGGAATTGGCCAAGGGATATTTGGAAGCCCATAGAGGGCTATGGTGAAAAAGGAAATATCTTCCGTTCAAAACTGGAAAGAAGCTTTCTGAGAAACTGCTCTGTGTTCTGTTAATTCATCTCACAGAGTTACATCTTTCCCTTCAAGAAGCCTTTCACTAAGGCTGTTCTTGTGGAATTGGCAAAGGCATATTTGGAAGCACATAGAGGGCTATGGTGAAAAAGGAAATATCTTCCGTGCAAAACTGGAAAGAAGCTTTCTGAGAAACTGCTCTGTGTTCTGTTAATTCATCTCACAGAGTTAAATCTTTCCCTTCAAGAACCCTTTCGCTAAGGCTGTTCTTGTGGAATTGGCAAAGGGATATTTGGAAGCCCTTAGAGGGCTATGGTGAAAAAGGAAATATCTTCCGTTCAAAACTGGAAAGAAGCTTTCTGAGAAACTGCTCTGTGTTCTTTTAATTCATCTCACAGAATTACATCTTTCCCTTCAAGAAGCCTTTCGCTAAGGCTGTTCTTGTGGAATTGGCAAAGGGATATTTGGAAGCCCATAGAGGGCTATGGTGAAAAAGGAAATATCTTCCGTTCAAAACTGGAAAGAAGCTTTCTGAGAAACTGCTCTCTGTTCTGTTAATTCATCTCACAGAGTTACATCTTTCCCTTCAAGAAGCCTTTCGCTAAGGCTGTTCTTGTGGAATTGGCAAAGGGATATTTGGAAGCCCTTAGAGGGCAATGGTGAAAAAGGAAATATCTTCCGTTCAAAACTGGAAAGAAGCTTTCTGAGAAACTGCTCTGTGTTCTGTTAATTCATCTCACAGAGTTACATCTTTCCCTTCAAGAAGCCTTTCGCTAAGGCTGTTCTTGTGGAATTGGCAAAGGGATATTTGGAAACCCATAGAGGGCTATGGTGAAAAAGGAAATATCTTCCCTTCAAAACTGGAAAGAAGCTTTCTGAGAACCTGCTCTGTGTTCTGTTAATTCATCTCACAGAGTTACATCTTTCCCTTCAAGAAGCCTTTCGCTAAGGCTGTTCTTGTGGAATTGGCAAAGGGATATTTGGAAGCCCATAGACGGCTATGGTGAAAAAGGAAATATCTTCCGTTCAAAACTAGAAAGAAGCTTTCTGAGAAACCGCTCTGTGTTCTGTTAATTCATCTCACAGAGTTACATCTTTCCCTTCAAGAAGCCTTTCGCTAAGGCTGTTCTTGTGGAATTGGCAAAGGGATATTTGGAAGCCCTTAGAGGGCTATGGTGAAAAAGGATATATCTTCCGTTCAAAACTGGAAAGAAGCTTTCTGAGAAACTGCTCTGTGTTCTGTTAATTCATCTCACAGATTTACATCTTTCCCTTCAAGAAGCCTTTTGATAAGGCTGTTCTTGTGGAATTGGCAAAGGGATATTTGGAAGCCCATAGAGGGCTATGGTGAAAAAGGAAATATCTTCCGTTCAAAACTGGAAAGAAGCTTTCTGAGAAACCGCTCTGTGTTCTGTTAATTCATCTCACAGAGTTACATCTTTCCCTTCAAGAAGCCTTTCGCTAAGGCTGTTCTTGTGGAATTGGCAAAGGGATATTTGGAAGCCCACAGAGTCCTATGGTGAAAAAGGAAATATCTTCCGTTCAAAACTGGAAAGAAGCTTTCTGAGAAACTGCTTTGTGTTCTCTTAATTCATCTCACAGAGTTACATCTTTCCCTTCAAGAAGCCTTTCTCTAAGGCTCTTCCTGTGGAATTGGTAAAGGGATATTTGGAAGCCCATAGAGGGCTATGGTGAAAAAGGAAATATCTTCCGTTCAAAACTGGAAAGAAGATTTTTGAGAAACTGCTCTGTGTTCTGTTAATTCAGCTCACAGAGTTACATCTTTCCCTTCAAGAAGGCTTTCGCTAAGGCTGTTCTTGTGGAATTGGCAAAGGGATACTTGGAAGCCCATAGAGGGCTATGGTGAATAAGGAAATATCTTCCGTTCAAAACTGGAAAGAAGCTTTCTGAGAAACTGCTCTGTGTTCTGTTAATTCATCTCACAGAGTTACATCTTTCCCTTCAAGAAGCCTTTTGCTAAGGCTGTTCTTGTGGAATTGGCAAAGGGATATTTGGAAGCCCATAGAGGGCTATGGTGAGAAAGGAAATATCTTCCGTTCAAAACTGGAAAGAAGCTTTCTGAGAAACTGCTCTGTGTTCTGTTAATACATCTCAGAGAGTTACATCTTTCCCTTCAAGAAGCCTTTCGCTAAGGCTGTTCTTGTGGAATTGGCAAAGGGATATTTGGAAGCCCTTAGAGGGCTATGGTGAAAAAGGAAATATCTTCCGTTCAAAACTGGAAAGAAGCTTTCTGAGAAACTGCTCTGTGTTCTGTTAATTCATCTCACAGAGTTACATCTTTCCCTTCAAGAAGCCTTTCGCTAAGGCTGTTCTTGTGGAATTGGCAAAGGGATATTTGAAAGCCCTTAGAGGGCTATGGTGAAAAAGGAAATATCTTCCGTTCAAAACTGGAAAGAAGCTTTCTGAGAAACTGCTCTGTGTTCTGTAAATTCATCTCACAGAGTTACATCTTTCCCTTCAAGAAGCCTTTCGCTAAGGCTGTTCTTGTGGAATTGGCAAAGAGATATTTGGAAACCCATAGAGGGCTATGTTGAAAAAGGAAATATCTTCAGTTCAAAAATGGAAAGAAGATTTCTGAGAAACTGCTCTGTGTTCTGTTAATTCATCTCACAGAGTTACATCTTTCCCTTCAAGAAGCCTTTCGCTAAGGCTGTTCTTGTGGAATTGGCAAAGGGATATTTGGAAGCCCATGTAGGGCTATGGTGAAAAAGGAAATATCTTCCGTTCAAAACTGGAAAGAAGCTTTCTGAGAAACTGCTCTGTGTTCTGTTAATTCATCTCACAGAGTTACATCCTTCCCTTCAAGAAGCCTTTCGCTAAGGCTGTTCTTGTGGAATTGGCAAAGAGATATTTGGAAGCCCATAGAGGGCTATGTTGAAAAAGGAAATATCTTCCGTTCCAAAATGGAAAGAAGGTTTCTGAGAAACTGCTCTGTGTTCTGTTAATTCATCTCACAGAGTTACATCTTTCCCTTCAAGAAGCCTTTCGCTAAGGCTGTTCTTGTGGAATTGGCAAAGGGATATTTGGAAGCCCATAGAGGGCTATGGTGAAAAAGGAAATATCTTCCGTTCAACACTGGAAAGAAGCTTTCTTATAAACTACTCTGTTGTTCTGTTAATACATGTCAGAGAGTTACATCTTTCCCTTCAAGAAGCCTTTCGCTAAGGCTGTTCTTGTGGAATTGGCAAAGGGATATTTGGAAGCCCATAGAGGGCTATGGTGAAAAAGGAAATATCTTCCGTTCAAAACTGGAAAGAAGCTTTCTGAGGAACTGCTCTGTGTTCTGTTAATTCATCTCACAGAGTTACATCTTTCCCTTCAAGAAGCCTTTCGCTAAGGCTGTTCTTGTGGAATTGGCAAACTGATATTTGAAAGCCCATAGAGGGCTATGGTGAAAAAGGAAATATCTTCCGCTCAAAACTGGAAAGAAGCTTTCTGAGGAACTGCTCTGTGTTCTGTTAATTCATCTCACAGAGTTACATCTTTCCTTTCAAGATGCCTTTGGCTAAGGATCTTCTTGTGGAATTGGCAAAGGGATATTTGGAAACCCATAGAGGGCTATGGTGAAAAAGGAAATATCTTCCCTTCAAAACTGGAAAGAAGCTTTCTGAGAAACTGCTCTGTGTTCTGTTAATTCATCTCACAGAGTTACATCTTTCCCTTCAAGAAGCCTTTCGCTAAGGCTGTTCTTGTGGAATTGGCAAAGGGATATTTGGAAGCCCATAGAGGGCTATGGTGAAAAAGGAAATATCTTCCGTTCAAATCTGGAAAGAAGCTTTCTGAGAAACTGCTCTGTGTTCTGTTAATTCATCTCACAGAGTTACATCTTTCCCTTCAATAAGCCTTTCCTTAAGGCTGTTCTTGTGGAATTGGCAAAGGGATACTTGGAAGCCCATAGAGGGCTATGGTGAAAAAGGAAATATCTTCCGTTCAAAACTGGAAAGAAGCTTTCTGAGAAACTGCTCTGTGTTCTGTTAATTCATCTCACAGAGTTACATCTTTCCCTTCAAGAAGCCTTTCCATAAGGCTGTTCTTGTGGAATTGTCAAAGGGATATTTGGAAGCATATAGAGGGCTATGGTGAAAAAGGAAATATCTTCCGTTCAAAACTGGAAAGAAGGTTTCTGAGAAACTGCTCTGTGTTCTGTTAATTCACCTCACAGGGTTACATCTTTCCCTTCAAGAAGCCTTTCGCTAAGGCTGTTCTTGTGGAATTGGCAAAGGGATATTTGGAAGCCCATAGAGGGCTATGGGGAAAAAGGAAATATCTTCCGCTCAAAACTGGAAAGAAGCTTTCTGAGGAACTGCTCTGTGTTCTGTTAATTCATCTCACAGAGTTACATCTTTCCCTTCAAGATGCCTTTGGCTAAGGATCTTCTTGTGGAATTGGCAAAGGGATATTTGGAAGCCCATAGAGGGCTATGGTGAAAAAGGAAATATCTTCCGTTCAAAACTGGAAAGAAGCTTTCTGAGAAACTGCTCTGTGTTCTGTTAATTCATCTCACAGAGTTACATCTTTCCCTTCAAGAAGCCTTTCGCTAAGGCTGTTCTTGTGGAATTGGCAAAGGGATATTTGGAAGCCCATAGAGGGCTATGGGGAAAAAGGAAATATCTTCCGTTCATAACTGGAAAGAAGCCTTCTGAGGAACTGCTCTGTGTTCTGTTAATTCATCTCACAGAGTTACATCTTTCCCTTCAAGATGCCTTTGGCTAAGGCTGTTCTTGTGGAATTGGCAAAGGGATATTTGGAAGCCCATAGAGGGCTATGGTGAAAAAGGAAATATCTTCCGTTCAAAACTGGAAAGAAGCTTTCTGAGAAGCTGCTCTGTGTTCTGTTCATTCATCTCACAGAGCTACATCTTTCCCTTCAAGAAGCCTTTCGCTAAGGCTGTTCTTGTGGAATTGGCAAAGGGATATTTGGAAGCCCATAGAGGGCTATGGTGAAAAAGGAAATATCTTCCGTTCAAAACTTTAAAGAAGCTTTCTGAGAAACTGCTCTGTGTTCTGTTAATTCATCTCACAGAGTTACATCTTTCCCTTCAAGACGCCTTTCACTAAGGCTGTTCTTGAGGAATTGGCAAAGGGATATTTGGAAGCCCATAGAGGGCTATGGTGAAAAAGGAAATATCTTCCGTTCATAACTGGAAAGAAGCTTTCTGAGAAACTGCTCTGTGTTCTGTTAATTCATCTCACAGAGTTACATCTTTCCCTTCAAGAAGCCTTTCGCTAAGGCTGTTGTTGTGGAATTGGCAAACTGATATTTGAAAGCCCATAGAGGGCTATGGTGAAAAAGGAAATATCTTCCGTTCAAAACTGGAAAGAAGCTTTCTGAGGAACTGCTCTGTGTTCTGTTAATTCATCTCACAGAGTTACATCTTTACCTTCAAGATGCCTTTTGCTAAGCATCTTCTTGTGGAATTGGCAAAGGGATATTTGGAAGCCCATAGAGGGCTATGGTGAAAAAGTAAATATCTTCCGTTCAAATCTGGAAAGAAGCTTTCTGAGAAACTGCTCTGTGTTCTGTTAATTCATCTCACAGAGTTACATATTTCCCTTCAAGAACCCTTTCGCTAAGGCTGTTCTTGTGGAATTGGCAAAGGGATATTTGGAAGCCCATAGAGGGCTACGGTGAAAAAGGAAATATCTTCCGTTCAAAACTGGAAAGAAGCTTTCTGAGAAACTGCTCTGTTTTCTGTTAATTCATCTCACAGAGTTACATCTTTCCCTTCAAGACGCCTTTCACTAAGGCTGTTCTTGAGGAATTGGCAAAGGGATATTTGGAAGCCCATAGAGGGCTATGGTGAAAAAGGAAATATCTTCCGTTCAAAACTGGAAAGAAGCTTTCTGAGAAACTGCTGTCTGTTCTGTTAATTCATCTCACAGAGTTACATCTTTCCCTTCAAGAAGCCTTTCGCTAAGGCTGTTCTTGTGGAATTGGCAAACTGATATTTGGAAGCCCATAGAGGGCTATGGTGAAAAAGGAAATAACTTCCGTTCAAAACTGGAAAGAAGCTTTCTGAGAAACTGCTCTGTGTTCTGTTAATTCATCTCACAGAGTTACATCTTTCCCTTCAAGAAGCCTTTCGCTAAGGCTGCTCTTGTGGAATTGGCAAAGGGATATTTGGAAGCCCATAGAGGGCTATGGTGAAAAAGGAAATATCTTCCGTTCAAAACTGGAAAGAAGCTTTCTGAGAAACTGCTCTGTGTTCTGTTAATTCATCTCACAGAGTTACATCTTTCCCTTCAAGAACCCTTTCGCTAAGGCTGTTCTTGTGGAATTGGCAAAGGGATATTTGGAAGCCCATAGAGGGCTATGGTGAAAAAGGAAATATCTTCCGTTCAAAACTGGAAAGAAGCTTTCTGAGAAACTGTTCTGTGTTCTGTTATTTCATCTTACAGAGTTGCATCTTTCCCTTCAAGAAGCCTTTCGCTAAGGTTGCTCTTGTGGAGTCGGCATAGGGATATTTGGAAGCCCATAGAGGGCTATGGTGAAAAAGGAAATATCTTCCTTTCAAAACTGGAAAGAAGCTTTCTGAGAAACTGCTCTGTGTTCTGTTAATTCATCTCACAGAGTTACATCTTTCCCTTCAAGAAGCCTTTCGCTAAGGCTGTTCTTGTGGAATTGGCAAAGGAATATTTGGAAGCCCATAGAGGGCTATGGTGAAAAAGGAAATATCTTCCGTTCAAAACTGGAAAGAAGCTTTCTGAGAAACTGCTCTGTGTTCTGTTATTTCATCTCACACAGTTTCATCTTTCCCTTCAAAAGCCTTTCGCTAAGGCTGTCTTGTGGAATTGGCAAAGGGATATTTGGAAGCCCATAGAGGGCTATGGTGAAAAAGGAAATATCTTCCGTTCAAAACTGGAAAGAAGCTTTCTGAGAAACTGCTCTGTGTTCTGTTAATTCATCTCACAGAGTTACATCTTTCCCTTCAAGAAGCCTTTCGCTAAGGCTGTTCTTGTGGAATTGGCAAAGGGATATTTGGAAGCCCATAGAGGGCTATGGGGAAAAAGGAAATATCTTCCGTTCATAACTGGAAAGAAGCCTTCTGAGGAACTGCTCTGTGTTCTGTTAATTCATCTCACAGAGTTACATCTTTCCCTTCAAGATGCCTTTGGCTAAGGCTGTTCTTGTGGAATTGGCAAAGGGATATTTGGAAGCCCATAGAGGGCTATGGTGAAAAAGGAAATATCTTCCGTTCAAAACTGGAAAGAAGCTTTCTGAGAAGCTGCTCTGTGTTCTGTTCATTCATCTCACAGAGCTACATCTTTCCCTTCAAGAAGCCTTTCGCTAAGGCTGTTCTTGTGGAATTGGCAAAGGGATATTTGGAAGCCCATAGAGGGCTATGGTGAAAAAGGAAATATCTTCCGTTCAAAACTTTAAAGAAGCTTTCTGAGAAACTGCTCTGTGTTCTGTTAATTCATCTCACAGAGTTACATCTTTCCCTTCAAGACGCCTTTCACTAAGGCTGTTCTTGAGGAATTGGCAAAGGGATATTTGGAAGCCCATAGAGGGCTATGGTGAAAAAGGAAATATCTTCCGTTCATAACTGGAAAGAAGCTTTCTGAGAAACTGCTCTGTGTTCTGTTAATTCATCTCACAGAGTTACATCTTTCCCTTCAAGAAGCCTTTCGCTAAGGCTGTTGTTGTGGAATTGGCAAACTGATATTTGAAAGCCCATAGAGGGCTATGGTGAAAAAGGAAATATCTTCCGTTCAAAACTGGAAAGAAGCTTTCTGAGGAACTGCTCTGTGTTCTGTTAATTCATCTCACAGAGTTACATCTTTACCTTCAAGATGCCTTTTGCTAAGCATCTTCTTGTGGAATTGGCAAAGGGATATTTGGAAGCCCATAGAGGGCTATGGTGAAAAAGTAAATATCTTCCGTTCAAATCTGGAAAGAAGCTTTCTGAGAAACTGCTCTGCGTTCTGTTAATTCATCTCACAGAGTTACATATTTCCCTTCAAGAACCCTTTCGCTAAGGCTGTTCTTGTGGAATTGGCAAAGGGATATTTGGAAGCCCATAGAGGGCTACGGTGAAAAAGGAAATATCTTCCGTTCAAAACTGGAAAGAAGCTTTCTGAGAAACTGCTCTGTTTTCTGTTAATTCATCTCACAGAGTTACATCTTTCCCTTCAAGACGCCTTTCACTAAGGCTGTTCTTGAGGAATTGGCAAAGGGATATTTGGAAGCCCATAGAGGGCTATGGTGAAAAAGGAAATATCTTCCGTTCAAAACTGGAAAGAAGCTTTCTGAGAAACTGCTGTCTGTTCTGTTAATTCATCTCACAGAGTTACATCTTTCCCTTCAAGAAGCCTTTCGCTAAGGCTGTTCTTGTGGAATTGGCAAACTGATATTTGGAAGCCCATAGAGGGCTATGGTGAAAAAGGAAATAACTTCCGTTCAAAACTGGAAAGAAGCTTTCTGAGAAACTGCTCTGTGTTCTGTTAATTCATCTCACAGAGTTACATCTTTCCCTTCAAGAAGCCTTTCGCTAAGGCTGCTCTTGTGGAATTGGCAAAGGGATATTTGGAAGCCCATAGAGGGCTATGGTGAAAAAGGAAATATCTTCCGTTCAAAACTGGAAAGAAGCTTTCTGAGAAACTGCTCTGTGTTCTGTTAATTCATCTCACAGAGTTACATCTTTCCCTTCAAGAACCCTTTCGCTAAGCCTGTTCTTGTGGAATTGGCAAAGGGATATTTGGAAGCCCATAGAGGGCTATGGTGAAAAAGGAAATATCTTCCGTTCAAAACTGGAAAGAAGCTTTCTGAGAAACTGTTCTGTGTTCTGTTATTTCATCTTACAGAGTTGCATCTTTCCCTTCAAGAAGCCTTTCGCTAAGGTTGCTCTTGTGGAGTCGGCATAGGGATATTTGGAAGCCCATAGAGGGCTATGGTGAAAAAGGAAATATCTTCCTTTCAAAACTGGAAAGAAGCTTTCTGAGAAACTGCTCTGTGTTCTGTTAATTCATCTCACAGAGTTACATCTTTCCCTTCAAGAAGCCTTTCGCTAAGGCTGTTCTTGTGGAATTGGCAAAGGAATATTTGGAAGCCCATAGAGGGCTATGGTGAAAAAGGAAATATCTTCCGTTCAAAACTGGAAAGAAGCTTTCTGAGAAACTGCTCTGTGTTCTGTTATTTCATCTCACACAGTTTCATCTTTCCCTTCAAAAGCCTTTCGCTAAGGCTGTCTTGTGGAATTGGCAAAGGGATATTTGGAAGCCCATAGAGGGCTATGGTGAAAAAGGAAATATCTTCCGTTCAAAACTGGAAAGAAGCTTTCTGAGAAACTGCTCTGTGTTCTGTTAATTCATCTCACAGAGTTACATCTTTCCCTTCAAGAAGCCTTTCGCTAAGGCTGTTCTTGTGGAATTGGCAAAAGGATACTTGGAATCCCATAGAGGGCTATGGTGAAAAAGGAAATATCTTCCGTTCAAAACTGGAAAGAAGCTTTCTGAGAAAATGCTCTGTGTTCTGTTAATTCATCTCACAGAGTTACATCTTTCCCTTTAAGAAGCCTTTCGCTAAGGCTGTTCTTGTGGAATTGGCAAAGGGATATTTGAAAGCCCATAGAGGGCTATGGTGAAAAAGGAAATATCTTCCGTTCAAAACTAGAAAGAAGCTTTCTGAGAAACTGCTCTGTGTTCTGTTAATTCATCTAACAGAGTTACATCTTTCCCTTCAAGAAGCCTTTCGCTAAGGCTGTTCTTGTGGAATTGGCAAAGGGATATTTGGAAGCCCATAGAGGGCTATGGTGAAAAAGGAAATATCTTCCGTTCAAAACTAGAAAGAAACTTTCAGAGAAACTGCTCTGTGTTCTGTTAATTCATCTCACAGAGTTACATCTTTCCCTTCAAGAAGCCTTTCGCTAAGGCTGTTCTTGTGGATTTGGCAAAGGGATATTTGGAAGCCCTTAGAGGGCTATGGTGAAAAAGGAAATATCTTCCGTTCAAAACTGGAAAGAAGCTTTCTGAGAAATTGCTCTGTGTTCTGTTAATTCATCTCACAGAGTTACATCTTTCCCTTCAAGAAGCCTTTCGCTAATGCTGTTCTTTTGGAATTGGCAAACTGATATTTGGAAGCCCTTAGAGGGCTATGGTGAAAAAGGAAATATCTTCTTTTCAAAACTGGAAAGAAGCTTTCTGAAAAACTGCTCTGTGTTCTGTTAATTCATCTAACAGAGTTACATATTTCCCTTCAAGAACCCTTTCGCTAAGGCTGTTCTTGTGGAATTGGCAAAGGGATATTTGGAAGCCCATAGAGGGCTACGGTGAAAAAGGAAATATCTTACGTTCAAAACTGGAAAGAAGCTTTCTGAGAAACTGCTCTGTTTTCTGTTAATTCATCTCACAGAGTTACATCTTTCCCTTCAAGAAGCAATTCGCTAAGGCTGTTCTTGTGGAATTGGCAAAGGGATATTTGGAAGCCCATAGAGGGCTATGGTGAAAAAGGAAATATCTTCCGTTCAAAACTGGAAAGAAGCTTTCTGAGAAACTGCTCTGTGTTCTGTTAATTCATCTCACAGAGCTACATCTTTCCCTTCAAGAAGCCTTTCTCTAAGGCTGTTCTTGTGGAATTGGCAAAGGGATATTTGGAAGCCCATAGAGGGCTATGGTGAAAAAGGAAATATCTTCCGTTCAAAACTGGAAAGAAGCTTTCTGAGAAACTGCTCTGTGTTCTGTTAATTCATCTCACAGAGTTACATCTTTCCCTTCAAGAAGCCTTTCACTAAGGCTGTTCTTGAGGAATTGGCAAAGGGATATTTGGAAGCCCATAGAGGGCTATGGTGAAAAAGGAAATATCTTCCGTTCAAAACTGGAAAGAAGCTCTCTGAGAAACTGCTCTGTGTTCTGTTAATTCATCTCACAGAGTTACATCTTTCCCTTCAAGAAGCCCTTCGCTAAGGCTTTTCTTGTGGAATTGGCAAACTGATATTTGAAAGCCCATAGAGGGCTATGGTGAAAAAGGAAATATCTTCCGTTCAAAACTGGAAAGAAGCTTTCTGAGGAACTGCTCTGTGTTCTGTTAATTCATCTCACAGAGTTACATCTTTCCCTTCAAGATGCCTTTGGCTAAGGATCTTCTTGTGGAATTGGCAAAGGGATATTTGGAAGCCCATAGAGGGCTATGGTGAAAAAGGAAATATCTTCCGTTCAAATCTAGAAAGAAGCTTTCTGAGAAACTGGTCTGTGTTCTGTTAATTCATCTCACAGAGTTACATCTTTCCCTTCAAGAAGCCTTTCGCTAAGGCTGTTCTTGTGGAATTGGCAAAAGGATACTTGGAAGCCCATAGAGGGCTATGGTGAAAAAGGAAATATCTTCCGTTCAAAATTGGAAAGAAGCTTTCTGAGAAACTGCTCTGTGTTCTGTTAATTCATCTCACAGAGTTACATCTTTCCCTTCAAGAAGCCTTTCGCTAAGGCTGTTCTGGTGGAATTGGCAAAGGGATATTTGGAAGCCCATAGAGGGCTATGGTGAAAAAGGAAATATCTTCCGTTCAAAACTGGAAAGAAGCTTTCTGAGAAACTGCTCTGTGTTCTGTTAATTCATCTCACAGAGTTACATCTTTCCCTTCAAGAAGCCTTTCGCTAAGGCTGTTCTTGTGGAATTGGCAAAGGGATATTTGGAAGCCCATAGAGGGCTATGGTGAAAAAGGAAATATCTTCCGTTCAAAACTGGAAAGAAGCTTTCTGAGAAACTGTTCTGTGTTCTGTTATTTCATCTTACAGAGTTGCATCTTTCCCTTCAAGAAGCCTTTCGCTAAGGTTGCTCTTGTGGAGTCGGCATAGGGATATTTGGAAGCCCATAGAGGGCTATGGTGAAAAAGGAAATATCTTCCTTTCAAAACTGGAAAGAAGCTTTCTGAGAAACTGCTCTGTGTTCTGTTAATTCATCTCACAGAGTTACATCTTTCCCTTCAAGAAGCCTTTCGCTAAGGCTGTTCTTGTGGAATTGGCAAGGAATATTTGGAAGCCCATAGAGGGCTATGGTGAAAAAGGAAATATCTTCCGTTCAAAACTGGAAAGAAGCTTTCTGAGAAACTGCTCTGTGTTCTGTTATTTCATCTCACACAGTTTCATCTTTCCCTTCAAAAGCCTTTCGCTAAGGCTGTCTTGTGGAATTGGCAAAGGGATATTTGGAAGCCCATAGAGGGCTATGGTGAAAAAGGAAATATCTTCCGTTCAAAACTGGAAAGAAGCTTTCTGAGAAACTGCTCTGTGTTCTGTTAATTCATCTCACAGAGTTACATCTTTCCCTTCAAGAAGCCTTTCGCTAAGGCTGCTCTTGTGGAATTGGCAAAGGGATATTTGGAAGCCCATAGAGGGCTATGGTGAAAAAGGAAATATCTTCCGTTCAAAACTGGAAAGAAGCTTTCTGAGAAACTGCTGTCTGTTCTGTGAATTCATCTCACAGAGTTACATTTTTCCCTTCAAGAAGCCTTACGCTAAGGCTGTTCTTGTGGAATTGGCAAAGGGATATTTGGAAGCCCATAGAGGGCTCTGTTGAAAAAGGAAATATCTTCCGTTCAAAACTGGAAAGAAGCTTTCTGAGAAACTGCTCTGTGTTCTGTTAATTCATCTCACAGAGTTACATCTTTCCCTTCAAGAAGCCTTTCCATAAGGCTGTTCTTGTGGAATTGGCAAAGGGATATTTGGAAGCCCATAGAGGGCTATGGTGAAAAAGGAAATATCTTCCGTTCAAAACTGGAAAGAAGCTTTCTGAGAAACTGCTCTGTTTTCTGTTAATTCATCTCACAGAGTTACATCTTTCCCTTCAAGAAGCCTTTCGCTAAGGCTGTTCTTGTGGAATTGGCAAAGGGATATTTGGAAGCCCATAGAGGGCTATGGTGAAAAAGGAAATATCTTCCGTTCAAAACTGGAAAGAAGCTTTCTGAGAAACTGCTCTGTGTTCTGTTAATTCATCTCACAGAGGTACATCTTTCCCTTCAAGAAGCCTTTCGCTAAGGCTGTTCTTGTGGAATTGGCAAAGGGATATTTGGAAGCCCATAGAGGGCTATGGTGAAAAAGGAAATATCTTCCGTTCAAAACTAGAAAGAAACTTTCTGAGAAACTGCTCTGTGTTCTGTTAATTCATTTCACAGAGTTACATCTTTCCCTTCAAGAAGCCTTTCGCTAAGGCTGTTCTTGTGGATTTGGCAAAGGGATATTTGGAAGCCCATAGAGGGCTATGGTGAAAAAGGAAATATCTTCCGTTCAAAACTGGAAAGAAGCTTTCTGAGAAATTGCTCTGTGTTCTGTTAATTCATCTCACAGAGTTACATCTTTCCCTTCAAGAAGCCTTTCGCTAATGCTGTTCTTTTGGAATTGGCAAACTGATATTTGGAAGCCCTTAGAGGGCTATGGTGAAAAAGGAAATATCTTCTTTAAAAAATTGGAAAGAAGCTTTCTGAAAAACTGCTCTGTGTTCTGTTAATTCATCTAACAGAGTTACATATTTCCCTTCAAGAACCCTTTCGCTAAGGCTGTTCTTGTGGAATTGGCAAAGGGATATTTGGAAGCCCATAGAGGGCTACGGTGAAAAAGGAAATATCTTCCGTTCAAAACTGGAAAGAAGCTTTCTGAGAAACTGCTCTGTATTCTGTTAATTCATCTCACAGAGTTACATCTTTCCCTTCAAGAAGCAATTCGCTAAGGCTGTTCTTGTGGAATTGGCAAAGGGATATTTGGAAGCCCATAGAGGGCTATGGTGAAAAAGGAAATATCTTCCGTTCAAAACTGGAAAGAAGCTTTCTGAGAAACTGCTCTGTGTTCTGTTAATTCATCTCACAGAGCTACATCTTTCCCTTCAAGAAGCCTTTCGCTAAGGCTGTTCTTGTGGAATTGGCAAAGGGATATTTGGAAGCCCATAGAGGGCTATGGTGAAAAAGGAAATATCTTCCGTTCAAAACTGGAAAGAAGCTTTCTGAGAAACTGCTCTGTGTTCTGTTAATTCATCTCACAGAGTTACATCTTTCCCTTCAAGAAGCCTTTCACTAAGGCTGTTCTTGAGGAATTGGCAAAGGGATATTTGGAAGCCCATAGAGGGCTATGGTGAAAAAGGAAATATCTTCCGTTCAAAACTGGAAAGAAGCTCTCTGAGAAACTGCTCTGTGTTCTGTTAATTCATCTCACAGAGTTACATCTTTCCCTTCAAGAAGCCCTTCGCTAAGGCTGTTCTTGTGGAATTGGCAAACTGATATTTGAAAGCCCATAGAGGGCTATGGTGAAAAAGGAAATATCTTCCGTTCAAAACTGGAAAGAAGCTTTCTGAGGAACTGCTCTGTGTTCTGTTAATTCATCTCACAGAGTTACATCTTTCCCTTCAAGATGCCTTTGGCTAAGGATCTTCTTGTGGAATTGGCAAAGGGATATTTGGAAGCCCATAGAGGGCTATGGTGAAAAAGGAAATATCTTCCGTTCAAATCTAGAAAGAAGCTTTCTGAGAAACTGCTCTGTGTTCTGTTAATTCATCTCACAGAGTTACATCTTTCCCTTCAAGAAGCCTTTCGCTAAGGCTGTTCTTGTGGAATTGGCAAAAGGATACTTGGAAGCCCATAGAGGGCTATGGTGAAAAAGGAAATATCTTCCGTTCAAAATTGGAAAGAAGATTTCTGAGAAACTGCTCTGTGTTCTGTTAATTCATCTCACAGAGTTACATCTTTCCCTTCAAGAAGCCTTTCGCTAAGGCTGTTCTGGTGGAATTGGCAAAGGGATATTTGGAAGCCCATAGAGGGCTATGGTGAAAAAGGAAATATCTTCCGTTCAAAACTGGAAAGAAGCTTTCTGAGAAACTGCTCTGTGTTCTGTTAATTCATCTCACAGAGTTACATCTTTCCCTTCAAGAAGCCTTTCGCTAAGGCTGTTCTTGTGGAATTGGCAAAGGGATATTTGGAAGCCCATAGAGGGCTATGGTGAAAAAGGAAATATCTTCCGTTCAAAACTGGAAAGAAGCTTTCTGAGAAACTTCTCTGTGTTCTGTTAATTCATCTCACAGAGTTACATCTTTCCCTTCAAGAAGCCTTTCGCTAAGGCTGTTCTTGTGGAATTGGCAAAGGGATATTTGGAAGCCCATAGAGGGCTATGGTGAAAAAGGAAATATCTTCCGTTCAAAACTGGAAAGAAGCTTTCTGAGAAACTGCTCTGTGTTCTGTTAATTCATCTCACAGAGTTACATCTTTCCCTTCAAGAAGCCTTTCGCTAAGGCTGTTCTTGTGGAATTGGCAAAGGGATATTTGGAAGCCCATAGAGGGCTATGGTGAAAAAGGAAATATCTTCCGTTCAAAACTGGAAAGAAGCTTTCTGAGAAACTGCTCTGTGTTCTGTTAATTCATCTCACAGAGTTACATCTTTCCCTTCAAGAAGCCTTTCGCTAAGGCTGTTCTTGTGGAATTCGCAAAGGGATATTTGGAAGCCCATAGAGGGCTATGGTGAAAAAGGAAATATCTTCCGTTCAAAACTGGAAAAAGCTTTCTGAGAAACTGCTCTGTGTTCTGTTAATTCGTCTCACAGAGTTACATCTTTCCTTTCAAGAAGCCTTTCGCTAAGGCTGTTCTTGTGGAATTGGCAAAGGGATATTTGGTAGCCCATAGAGGGCAATGGTGAAAAAGGAAATATCTTCTGTTCAAAACTGGAAAGAAGCTTTCTGAGAAACTGCTCTGTGTTCTGTTAATTCATCTCACAGAGTTACATCTTTCCCTTCAAGAAGCCCTTCGCTAAGGCTGTTCTTGTGGAATTGGCAAACTGATATTTGAAAGCCCATAGAGGGCTATGGTGAAAAAGGAAATATCTTCCGTTCAAAACTGGAAAGAAGCTTTCTGAGGAACTGCTCTGTGTTCTGTTAATTCATCTCACAGAGTTACATCTTTCCCTTCAAGATGCCTTTGGCTAAGGATCTTCTTGTGGAATTGGCAAAGGGATATTTGGAAGCCCATAGAGGGCTATGGTGAAAAAGGAAATATCTTCCGTTCAAATCTAGAAAGAAGCTTTCTGAGAAACTGCTCTGTGTTCTGTTAATTCATCTCACAGAGTTACATCTTTCCCTTCAAGAAGCCTTTCGCTAAGGCTGTTCTTGTGGAATTGGCAAAAGGATACTTGGAAGCCCATAGAGGGCTATGGTGAAAAAGGAAATATCTTCCGTTCAAAATTGGAAGGAAGCTTTCTGAGAAACTGCTCTGTGTTCTGTTAATTCATCTCACAGAGTTACATCTTTCCCTTCAAGAAGCCTTTCGCTAAGGCTGTTCTGGTGGAATTGGCAAAGGGATATTTGGAAGCCCATAGAGGGCTATGGTGAAAAAGGAAATATCTTCTGTTCAAAACTGGAAAGAAGCTTTCTGAGAAACTACTCTGTGTTCTGTTAATTCATCTCACAGAGTTACATCTTTCCCTTCAAGAAGCCTTTCGCTAAGGCTGTTCTTGTGGAATTGGCAAAGGGATATTTGGAAGCCCATAGAGGGCTATGGTGAAAAAGGAAATATCTTTCGTTCAAAACTGGAAAGAAGCTTTCTGAGAAACTTCTCTGTGTTCTGTTAATTCATCTCACAGAGTTACATCTTTCGCTTCAAGAAGCCTTTCGCTAAGGCTGTTCTTGTGGAATTGGCAAAGGGATATTTGGAAGCCCATAGAGGGCTATGGTGAAAAAGGAAATATCTTCCGTTCAAAACTGGAAAGAAGCTTTCTGAGAAACTGCTCTGTGTTCTGTTAATTCATCTCACAGAGTTACATCTTTCCCTTCAAGAAGCCTTTCGCTAAGGCTGTTCTTGTGGAATTGGCAAAGGTATATTTGGAAGCCCATAGAGGGCTAGGGTGAAAAAGGAAATATCTTCCGTTCAAAACTGGAAAGAAGCTTTCTGAGAAACTGCTTTGTGTTCTGTTAATTCATCTCACAGAGTTACATCTTTCCCTTCAAGAAGCCTTTCGCTAAGGCTGTTATTGTGGAATTGCCAAAGGGATATTTGGAAGCCCTTGGAGGGCTATGGTGAAAAAGGAAATATCTTCCGCTCAAAACTGGAAAGAAGCTTTCTGAGAAACTGCTCTGTGTTCTGTTAATTCATCTCGCAGAGTTACATCTTTCCCTTCAAGAAGACTTTCGTTAAGGCTGTTCTTGTGGAATTGGCAAAGGGATATTTGGAAGCCCATAGAGGGCTATGGTGAAAAAGGAAATATCTTCCGTTCAAAAATGGAAAGAAGCTTTCTGAGAAACTGCTCTGTGTTCTGTTAATTCATCTCACAGAGTTACATCTTTTCCTTCAAGAAGCCTTTCGCTAAGGCTGTTCTTGTGGAATTGGAAAAGGGATATTTGGAAGCCCATAGAGGGCTATGGTGAAAAAGGAAATATCTTCCGTTCAAAACTGGAAACAAGCTTTCTGAGAAACTGCTCTGTGTTCTGTTAATTCATCTCACAGAGTTACATCTTTCCCTTCAAGAATCCTTTCGCTAAGGCTGTTTTTGTGGAACTGGCAAAGGGATATTTGGAAGCCCATAGAGGGCTATGGTGAAAAAGGAAATATCTTCCGTTCAAAACTGGAAAGAAGCTTTCTGAGAAACTACTCTGTGTTCTGTTAATTCATCTCACAGAGTTACATCTTTCAATTCAAGAAGCCTTTCCCTAAAGCTGTTCTTGTGGAATTGACAAAGGGATATTTGGAAGACCATAGAGGGCTATGTTGAAAAAGGAAATATCTTCAGTTCAAATCTGGAAAGAAGCTTTCTGAGAAACTGCTCTGTGTTCTGTTAATTCATCTCACAGAGTTACATCTTTCCCTTCAAGAAGCCTTTCGCTAAGGCTGTTCTTGTGGAATTCGCAAAGGGATATTTGGAAGCCCATAGAGGGCTATGGTGAAAAAGGAAATATCTTCCGTTCAAAACTGGAAACAAGCTTTCTGAGAAACTGCTCTGTGTTATGTTAATTCATCACACAGTGTTACATCTTTCCCTTCAAGAAGCCTTTCGCTAAGGCTGTTCTTGTGGAATTGGCAAAGGGATATTTGGAAGCCCATAGAGGGCTAAGGTGAAAAAGGAAATATCTTCCGTTCAAAACTGGAAAGAAGCTTTCTGAGAAACTGCTCTGTGTTCTCTTAATTAATCTCACAGAGTTACATCTTTCCCTTCAAGAAGCCTTTCGGTAAGGCTGTTCTTGTGGAATTGTCAAAGGGATATTTGGAAGCCCATAGAGGGCTATGGTGAAAAATTAAATATCTTCCGTTCAAAACTGGAAAGAAGCTTTCTGAGAAACTGCTCTGTGTTCTGTTAATTCATCTCACAGAGTTACATCTTTCCCTTCAAGAAGCCTTTCGCTAAGTCTTTTCTTGTGGAATTGGCAAAGGGATATTTGGAAGCCCATAGAGGGCTATGGTGAAAAAGGAAATATCTTCCGTTCAAAACTGGAAAGAAGCTTTCTGAGAAACTGCTCTGTGTTCTGTTAATTCATCTCACAGAGTTACATCTTTCCCTTCAAGAATCCTTTCGCTAAGGCTGTTTTTGTGGAACTGGCAAAGGGATATTTGGAAGCCCATAGAGGGCTATGGTGAAAAAGGAAATATCTTCCGTTCAAAACTGGAAAGATGCCTTCTGAGAAACTACTCTGTGTTCTGTTAATTCATCTCACAGAGTTACATCTTTCCCTTCAAGAAGCCTTTCCCTAAAGCTGTTCTTGTGGAATTGACAAAGGGATATTTGGAAGACCATAGAGGGCTATGTTGAAAAAGGAAATATCTTCAGTTCAAAAGTGGAAAGAAGCTTTCTGAGAAACTGCTCTGTGTTCTGTTAATTAATCTCACAGAGTTACATCTTTCCCTTCAAGAAGCCTTTCGCTAAGGCTGTTCTTGTGGAATTGGCAAACGGATATTTGGAAGCCCATAGAGGGCTATGGTGAAAAAGGATATATCTTCCGTTCAAAACTGGAAAGAAGCTTTCTGAGGAACTGCTCTGTGTTCTGTTAATTCATCTCACAGAGTTACATCTTTCCCTTCAAGATGCCTTTGGCTAAGGATCTTCTTGTGGAATTGGCAAAGGGATATTTGGAAGCCCATAGAGGGCTATGGTGAAAAAGGAAATATCTTCCGTTCAAATCTAGAAAGAAGCTTTCTGAGAAACTGCTCTGTGTTCTGTTAATTCATCTCACAGAGTTACATCTTTCCCTTCAAGAAGCCTTTCGCTAAGGCTGTTCTTGTGGAATTGGCAAAATTATACTTGGAAGCCCATAGAGGGCTATGGTGAAAAAGGAAATATCTTCCGTTCAAAATTGGAAAGAAGCTTTCTGAGAAACTGCTCTGTGTTCTGTTAATTCATCTCACAGAGTTACATCTTTCCCTTCAAGAAGCCTTTCGCTAAGGCTGTTCTGGTGGAATTGGCAAAGGGATATTTGGAAGCCCATAGAGGGCTATGGTGAAAAAGGAAATATCTTCCGTTCAAAACTGGAAAGAAGCTTTCTGAGAAACTGCTCTGTGTTCTGTTAATTCATCTCACAGAGTTACATCTTTCCCTTCAAGAAGCCTTTCGCTAAGGCTGTTCTTGTGGAATTTGCAAAGGGATATTTGGAAGCCCATAGAGGGCTATGGTGAAAAAGGAAATATCTTCCGTTCAAAACTGGAAAGAATCTTTCTGAGAAACTTCTCTGTGTTCTGTTAATTCATCTCACAGAGTTACATCTTTCCCTTCAAGAAGCCTTTCGCTAAGGCTGTTCTTGTGGAATTGGCAAAGGGATATTTGGAAGCCCATAGAGGGCTATGGTGAAAAAGGAAATATCTTCCGTTCAAATCTGGAAGGAAGCTTTCTGAGAAACTGCTCTGTGTTCTGTTAATTCATCTCACAGACTTACATCTTTCCCTTCAAGAAGCCTTTCGCTAAGGCTGTTCTTGTGGAATTGGCAAAGGGATATTTGGAAGCCCATAGAGGGCTGTGGTGAAAAAGGAAATATCTTCCGTTCAAAACTGGAAAGAAGCTTTCTGAGAAACTGCTCTGTGTTCTGTTAATTCATCTCACAGAGTTACATCTTTCCCTTCAAGAAGCCTTTCGCTAAGGCTTTTCTTGTGGAATTGGCAAAGGGATATTTGGAAGCCCATAGAGGGCTATGGTGAAAAAGGAAATATCTTCCGTTCAAAACTGGAAAGAAGCTTTCTGAGAAACTGCTCTCTGTTCTGTTAATTCATCTCACAGAGTTACATCTTTCCCTTCAAGAAGCCTTTCGCAAAGGCTGTTCTTGTGGAATTGGCAAAGGGATATTTGGAAGCCCATAGAGGGCTATGGTCAAAAAGGAAATATCTTCCGTTCAAAACTGGAAAGAAGCTTTCTGAGAAACTGCTCTGTGTTCTCTTAATTCATCTCACAGAGTTACATCTTTCCCTTCAAGAAGCCCTTCGCTAAGGCTGTTCTTGTGGAATTGGCAAAGGGATATTTGGAAGCCCATAGAGGGCTATGGTGAAAAAGGAAATATCTTCCGTTCAAAACTGGAAAGAAGCTTTCTGAGAAACTGCTCTGTGTTCTGTTAATTCATCTCACAGAGTTACATCTTTTCCTTCAAGAAGCCTTTCGCTAAGGCTATTCTTGTGGAATTGGCAAAGGGATATTTGGAAGCCCATAGAGGGCTATGGTGAAAAAGGAAATATCTTCCGTTCAAAACTGAAAAGAAGCTTTCTGAGAAACTGCTCTGTGTTCTGTTAATTCATCTCACAGAGTTACATCTTTCCCTTCAAGAAGCCTTTCGCTAAGGCTTTTCTTGTGGAATTGGCAAAGGGATATTTGGAAGCCCATAGAGGGCTATGGTGAAAAAGGAAATATCTTCCGTTCAAAACTGGAAAGAAGCTTTCTGAGAAACTGCTCTGTGTTCTGTTAATTCATCTCACAGAGTTACATCTTTCCCTTCAAGAAGACATTCGCTAAGGCTGTTCTTGTGGAATTGGCAAAGGGATATTTGGAAGCCCATAGAGGGCTATGGTGAAAAAGGAAATATCTTCCGTTCAAAAATGGAAAGAAGCTTTCTGAGAAACTGCTCTGTGTTCTGTTAATTCATCTCACAGAGTTACATCTTTCCCTTCAAGAAGCCTTTCGCTAAGGCTGTTCTTGTGGAATTGGAAAAGGGATATTTGGAAGCCCATAGAGGGCTATGGTGAAAAAGGAAATATCTTCCGTTCAAAACTGGAAACAAGCTTTCTGAGAAACTGCTCTGTGTTCTGTTAATTCATCTCACAGAGTTACATCTTTCCCTTCAAGAATCCTTTCGCTAAGGCTGTTTTTGTGGAACTGGCAAAGGGATATTTGGAAGCCCATAGAGGGCTATGGTGAAAAAGGAAATATCTTCCGTTCAAAACTGGAAAGAAGCTTTCTGAGAAACTACTCTGTGTTCTGTTAATTCATCTCACAGAGTTACATCTTTCCCTTCAAGAAGCCTTTCCCTAAAGCTGTTCTTGTGGAATTGACAAAGGTATATTTGGAAGACCATAGAGGGCTATGTTGAAAAAGGAAATATCTTCAGTTCAAATCTGGAAAGAAGCTTTCTGAGAAACTGCTCTGTGTTCTGTTAATTCATCTCACAGAGTTACATCTTTCCCTTCAAGAAGCCTTTCGCTAAGGCTGTTCTTGTGGAATTCGCAAAGGGATATTTGGAAGCCCATAGAGGGCTATGGTGAAAAAGGAAATATCTTCCGTTCAAAACTGGAAAAAGCTTTCTGAGAAACTGCTCTGTGTTCTGTTAATTCGTCTCAAAGAGTTACATCTTTCCTTTCAAGAAGTCTTTCGCTAAGGCTGTTCTTGTGGAATTGGCAAAGGGATATTTGGTAGCCCATAGAGGGCAATGGTGAAAAAGGAAATATCTTCTGTTCAAAACTGGAAAGAAGCTTTCTGAGAAACTGCTCTGTGTTCTGTTAATTCATCTCACAGAGCTACATCTTTCCCTTCAAGAAGCCTTTCGCTAAGGCTGTTCTTGTGGAATTGGCAAAGGGATATTTGGAAGCCCATAGAGGGCTATGGTGAAAAAGGAAATATCTTCCGTTCAAAACTGGAAAGAAGCATTCGGAGAAACTGCTCTGTGTTCTGTTAATTCATCTCACAGTGTTACATCTTTCCCTTCAAGAAGCCTTTCGCTAAGGCTGTTCTTGTGGAATTGGCAAAGGGATATTTGGAAGCCCATAGAGGGCTATGGTGAAAAAGGAAATATCTTCCGTTCAAAACTGGAAAGAAGCTTTCTGAGAAACTGCTCTGTGTTCTGTTAATTCTTCTCACAGAGTTACATCTTTCCCTTCAAGAAGCCTTTCGCAAAGGCTGTTCTTGTGGAATTGGCAAAGGGATATTTGGAAGCCCATAGAGGGCTATGGTGAAAAAGGAAATATCTTCCGTTCAAAACTGGAAACAAGCTTTCTGAGAAAATGCTCTGTGTTATGTTAATTCATCTCACAGAGTTACATCTTTCCCTTCAAGAAGCCTTTCGCTAAGGCTGTTCTTGTGGAATTGGCAAAGGGATATTTGGAAGCCCATAGAGGGCTATGGTGAAAAAGGAAATATCTTCCGTTCAAAACTGGAAAGAAGCTTTCTGAGAAACTGCTCTGTGTTCTCTTAATTAATCTCACAGAGTTACATGTTTCCCTTCAAGAAGCCTTTCGGTAAGGCAGTTCTTGTGGAATTGTCAAAGGGATATTTGGAAGCCCATAGAGGGCTATGGTGAAAAATTAAATATCTTCCATTCAAAACTGGAAAGAAGCTTTCTGAGAAACTGCTCTGTGTTCTGTTAATTCATCTCACAGAGTTACATCTTTCCCTTCAAGAAGCCTTTCGCTAAGGCTTTTCTTGTGGAATTGGCAAAGGGATATTTGGAAGCCCATAGAGGGCTATGGTGAAAAAGGAAATATCTTCCGTTCAAAACTGGAAAGAATCTTTCTGAGAAACTGCTCTGTGTTCTGTTAATTCATCTCACAGAGTTACATCTTTCCCTTCAAGAAGCCTTTCGGTAAGGCTGTTCTTGTGGAATTGGCAAAGGGATATTTTGAAGCCCATAGAGGGCTATGGTGAAAAAGGAAATATCTTCCGTTCAAAACTGGAAACAAGCTTTCTGAGAAACTGCTCTGTGTTATGTTAATTCATCTCACAGAATTACATCTTTCCCTTCAAGAAGCCTTTCGCTAAGGCTGTTATTGAGGAATTGGCAATGGGATATTTGGAAGCCCATAGAGGGCTATGGTGAAAAAGGAAATATCTTCCGTTCAAAACTGGAAAGAAGCTTTCTGAGAAACTGCTCTGTGTTCTCTTAATTAATCTCACAGAGTTACATCTTTCCCTTCAAGAAGCCTTTCGGTAAGGCTGTTCTTGTGGAATTGTCAAAGGGATATTTGGAAGCCCATAGAGGGCTATGGTGAAAAATTAAATATCTTCCGTTCAAAACTGGAAAGAAGCTTTCTGAGAAACTGCTCTGTGTTCTGTTAATTCATCTCACAGAGTTACATCTTTCCCTTCAAGAAGCCTTTCCCTAAAGCTGTTCTTGTGGAATTGACAAAGGGATATTTGGAAGACCATAGAGGGCTATGTTGAAAAAGGAAATATCTTCAGTTCAAATCTGGAAAGAAGCTTTCTGAGAAACTGCTCTGTGTTCTGTTAATTCATCTCACAGAGTTACATCTTTCCCTTCAAGAAGCCTTTCGCTAAGGCTGTTCTTGTGGAATTCGCAAAGGGATATTTGGAAGCCCATAGAGGGCTATGGTGAAAAAGGAAATATCTTCCGTTCAAAACTGGAAAAAGCTTTCTGAGAAACTGCTCTGTGTTCTGTTAATTCGTCTCACAGAGTTACATCTTTCCTTTCAAGAAGCCTTTCGCTAAGGCTGTTCTTGTGGAATTGGCAAAGGGATATTTGGTAGCCCATAGAGGGCAATGGTGAAAAAGGAAATAACTTCTGTTCGAAACTGGAAAGAAGCTTTCTGAGAAACTGCTCTGTTTTCTGTTAATTCATCTCACAGAGCTACATCTTTCCCTTCAAGAAGCCTTTCGCTAAGGCTGTACTTGTGGAATTGGCAAATTGATATTTGGAAGCCCATAGAGGGCTATGGTGAGAAAGGAAATATCTTCCGTTCAAAACTGGAAAGAAGCATTCGGAGAAACTGCTCTGTGTTCTGTTAATTCATCTCACAGTGTTACATCTTTCCCTTCGAGAAGCCTTTCGCTAAGACTGTTCTTGTGGAATTGGCAAAGGGATATTTGGAAGCCCATAGAGGGCTATGGTGGAAAAGGAAATATCTTCCGTTCAAAACTGGAAAGAAGCTTTCTGAGAAACTGCTCTGTGTTCTGTTAATTCTTCTCACAGAGTTACATCTTTCCCTTCAAGAAGCCTTTCGCTAAGGCTGTTCTTGTGGAATTGGCAAAGGGATATTTGGAAGCCCATAGAGGGCTATGGTGAAAAAGGAAATATCTTCCGTTCAAAAGTGGAAAGAAGCTTTCTGAGAAACTGCTCTGTGTTCTGTTAATTAATCTCACAGAGTTACATCTTTCCCTTCAAGAAGCCTTTCGCTAAGGCTGTTCTTGTGGAATTGGCAAACTGATATTTGGAAGCCCATAGAGGGCTATGGTGAAAAAGGATATATCTTCCGTTCAAAACTGGAAAGAAGCTTTCTGAGGAACTGCTCTGTGTTCTGTTAATTCATCTCACAGAGTTACATCTTTCCCTTCAAGATGCCTTTGGCTAAGGATCTTCTTGTGGAATTGGCAAAGGGATATTTGGAAGCCCATAGAGGGCTATGGTGAAAAAGGAAATATCTTCCGTTCAAATCTAGAAAGAAGCTTTCTGAGAAACTGCTCTGTGTTCTGTTAATTCATCCCACAGAGTTACATCTTTCCCTTCAAGAAGCCTTTCGCTAAGGCTGTTCTTGTGGAATTGGCAAACGGATACTTGGAAGCCCATAGAGGGCTATGGTGAAAAAGGAAATATCTTCCGTTCAAAACTGGAAACAAGCTTTCTGAGAAACTGCTCTGTGTTATGTTAATTCATCTCACAGAGTTACATCTTTCCCTTCAAGAAGCCTTTCGCTAAGGCTGTTCTTGTGGAATTGGCAAAGGGATATTTGGAAGCCCATAGAGGGCTATGGTGAAAAAGGAAATATCTTCCGTTCAAAACTGGAAAGAAGCTTTCTGAGAAACTTCTGTGTGTTGTCTTAATTAATCTCACAGAGTTACATCTTTCCCTTCAAGAAGCCTTTCGTTAAGGCTGTTCTTGTGGAATTGTCAAAGGGATATTTGGAAGCCCATAGAGGGCTATGGTGAAAAATTAAATATCTTCCGTTCAAAACTGGAAAGAAGCTTTCTGAGAAACTGCTCTGTGTTCTGTTAATTCATGTCACAGAGTTACATCTTTCCCTTCAAGAAGCCTTTCGCTAAGGCTTTTCTTGTGGAATTGGCAAAGGGATATTTGGAAGCCCATAGAGGGCTATGGTGAAAAAGGAAATATCTTCCGTTCAAAACTGGAAAGAAGCTTTCTGAGAAACTGCTCTGTGTTCTGTTAATTCATCTCACAGAGTTACATCTTTCCCTTCAAGAAGCCTTTCGCAAAGGCTGTTCTTGTGGAATTGGCAAAGGGATATTTTGAAGCCCATAGAGGGCTATGGTGAAAAAGGAAATATCTTCCGTTCAAAACTGGAAACAAGCTTTCTGAGAAACTGCTCTGTGTTATGTTAATTCATCTCACAGAGTTACATCTTTCCCTTGAAGAAGCCTTTCGCTAAGGCTGTTCTTGTGGAATTGGCAAAGGGATATTTGGAAGCCCATAGAGGGCTATGGTGAAAAAGGAAATATCTTCCGTTCAAAACTGGAAAGAAGCTTTCTGAGAAACTGCTCTGTGTTCTCTTAATTAATCTCACAGAGTTACATCTTTCCCTTCAAGAAGCCTTTCGGTAAGGCTGTTCTTGTGGAATTGTCAAAGGGATATTTGGAAACCCATAGAGGGCTATGGTGAAAAATTAAATATCTTCCGTTCAAAACTGGAAAGAAGCTTTCTGAGAAACTGCTCTGTGTTCTGTTAATTCATCTCACAGAGTTACATCTTTCCCTTCAAGAAGCCTTTCGCTAAGGCTTTTCTTGTGGAATTGGCAAAGGGATATTTGGAAGCCCATAGAGGGCTATGGTGAAAAAGGAAATATCTTCCGTTCAAAACTGGAAAGAAGCTTTCTGAGAAACTGCTCTCTGTTCTGTTAATTCATCTCACAGAGTTACATCTTTCCCTTCAAGAAGCCTTTCGCTAAGGCTGTTCTTGTGGAATTGGCAAAGGGATATTTGGAAGCCCATAGAGGGCTACGGTGAAAAAGGAAATATCTTCCGTTCAAAACTTGAAAGAAGCTTTCTGAGAAACTGCTCTGTGTTCTGTTAATTCATCTCACAGAGTTACATCTTTCCCTTCAAGAAGACTTTCGCTAAGGCTGTTCTTGTGGAATTGGAAAAGGGATATTTGGAAGCCCATAGAGGGCTATGGTGAAAAAGGAAATATCTTCCGTTCAAAAATGGAAAGAAGCTTTCTGAGAAACTGCTCTGTGTTCTGTTAATTCATCTCACAGAGTTACATCTTTTCCTTCAAGAAGCCTTTCGCTAAGGCTGTTTTTGTGGAATTGGAAAAGGGATATTTGGAAGCCCTTAGAGGGCTATGGTGAAAAAGGAAATATCTTCCGTTCAAAACTGGAAACAAGCTTTCTGAGAAACTGCTCTGTGTTCTGTTAATTCATCTCACAGAGTTACATCTTTCCCTTCAAGAATCCTTTCGCTAAGGCTGTTTTTGTGGAAGTGGCAAAGGGATATTTGGTAGCCCATAGAGGGCAATGGTGAAAAAGGAAATATCTTCTGTTCAAAACTGGAAAGAAGCTTTCTGAGAAACTGCTCTGTGTTCTGTTAATTCATCTCACAGAGCTACATCTTTCCCTTCAAGAAGCCTTTCGCTAAGGCTGTACTTGTGGAATTGGCAAAGGGATATTTGGAATCCCATAGAGGGCTATGGTGAAAAAGGAAATATCTTCCGTTCAAAACTGGAAAGAAGCATTCGGAGAAACTGCTCTGTGTTCTGTTAATTCATCTCACAGTGTTACATCTTTCCCTTCAAGAAGCCTTTCGCTAAGGCTGTTCTTGTGGAATTGGCAAAGGGATATTTGGAAGCCCATAGAGGGCTATGGTGAAAAAGGAAATATCTTCCGTTCAAAACTGGAAAGAAGCTTTCTGAGAAACTGCTCTGTGTTCTGTTAATTCTTCTCACAAAGTTACATCTTTCCCTTCAAGAAGCCTTTCGCAAAGGCTGTTCTTGTGGAATTGGCAAAGGGATATTTGGAAGCCCATAGAGGGCTATGGTGAAAAAGGAAATATCTTCAGTTCAAAACTGGAAAGAAACTTTCTGAGAAACTGCTCTGTGTTCTGTTAATTCACCTCACAGAGTTACATCTTTCCCTTCAAGAAGCCTTTCGCTAAGGCTGTTCTTGTGGAATTGGCAAAGGGATATTTGGAAGCCCATAGAGGGCTATGGTGAAAAAGGAAATATCTTCCGTTCAAAAGTGGAAAGAAGCTTTCTGAGAAACTGCTCTGTGTTCTGTTAATTAATCTCACAGAGTTACATCTTTCCCTTCAAGAAGCCTTTCGCTAAGGCTGTTCTTGTGGAATTTGCAAACTGATATTTGGAAGCCCATAGAGGGCTATGGTGAAAAAGGATATATCTTCCGTTCAAAACTGGAAAGAAGCTTTCTGAGGAACTGCTCTGTGTTCTGTTAATTCATCTCACAGAGTTACATCTTTCCCTTCAAGATGCCTTTGGCTAAGGATCTTCTTGTGGAATTGGCAAAGGGATATTTGGAAGCCCATAGAGGGCTATGGTGAAAAAGGAAATATCTTCCGTTCAAATCTAGAAAGAAGCTTTCTGAGAAACTGCTCTGTGTTCTGTTAATTCATCCCACAGAGTTACATCTTTCCCTTCAAGAAGCCTTTCGCTAAGGCTGTTCTTGTGGAATTGGCAAAAGGATACTTGGAAGCCCATAGAGGGCTATGGTGAAAAAGGAAATATCTTCCGTTCAAAATTGGAAAGAAGCTTTCTGAGAAACTGCTCTGTGTTCTGTTAATTCATCTCACAGAGTTACATCTTTCCCTTCAAGAAGCCTTTCGCTAAGGCTGTTCTGGTGGAATTGGCAAAGGGATATTTGGAAGCCCATAGAGGGCTATGGTGAAAAAGGAAATATCTTCCGTTCAAAACTGGAAAGAAGCTTTCTGAGAAACTGCTCTGTGTTCTGTTAATTCATCTCACAGAGTTACATCTTTCCCTTCAAGAAGCCTTTCGCTAAGGCTGTTCTTGTGGAATTGGCAAAGGGATATTTGGAAGCCCATAGAGGGCTATGGTGAAAAAGGAAATATCTTCCGTTCAAAACTGGAAACAAGCTTTCTGAGAAACTTCTCTGTGTTCTGTTAATTCATCTCACAGAGTTACATCTTTCCTTTCAAGAAGCCTTTCGCTAAGGCTGTTCTTGTGGAATTGGCAAAGGGATATTTGGAAGCCAATAGAGGGCTATGGTGAAAAAGGAAATATCTTCCGTTCAAATCTGGAAGGAAGCTTTCTGAGAAACTGCCCTGTGTTCTGTTAATTCATCTCACAGACTTACATCTTTCCCTTCAAGAAGCCTTTCGCTAAGGCTGTTCTTGTGGAATTCGCAAAGGGATATTTGGAAGCCCATAGAGGGCTATGGTGAAAAAGGAAATATCTTCCGTTCAAAACTGGAAAAAGCTTTCTGAGAAACTGCTCTGTGTTCTGTTAATTCGTCTCACAGAGTTACATCTTTCCTTTCAAGAAGCCTTTCGCTAAGGCTGTTCTTGTGGAATTGGCAAATGGATATTTGGTAGCCCATAGAGGGCTATGGTGAAAAAGGAAATATCTTCCGTTCAAAACTGAAAAGAAGCTTTCTGAGAAACCGCTGTATGTTCTGTTAATTCATCTCACAGAGTTACATCTTTCCCTTCAAGAAGCCTTTCGCTAAGGCTGTTATTGTGGAATTGGCAAAGGGATATTTGGAAGCCCTTAGAGGGCTATGGTGAAAAAGGAAATATCTTCCGTTCAAAACTGGAAAGAAGCCTTCTGAGAAACCGCTCTGTGTTCTGTTAATTCATCTCAGAGAGTTACATCTTTCCCTTCAAGAAGCCTTTCGCTAAGGCTCTTCTTGTGGAATTGGCCAAGGGATATTTGGAAGCCCATAGAGGGCTATGGTGAAAAAGGAAATATCTTCCGTTCAAAACTGGAAAGAAGCTTTCTGAGAAACTGCTCTGTGTTCTGTTAATTCATCTCACAGAGTTACATCTTTCCCTTCAAGAAGCCTTTCGCTAAGGCTGCTCTTGTAGAATTGGCAAAGGGATATTTGGAAGCCCATAGAGGGCTATGGTGAAAAAGGAAATATCTTCCGTTCAAAACTGGAAAGAAGCTTTCCGAGAAACTGCTCTGTGTTCTGTTAATTCATCTCACAGAGTTACATCTTTCCCTTCAAGAAGCCTTTCGCTAAGGCTGTTCTTGTGGAATTGGCAAAGGGATATTTGGAAGCCCATAGAGGGCTATGGTGCAAAAGTAAATAGCTTCCGTTCAAAACTAGAAAGAAGCTTTCTGAGAAACTGCTCTGTGTTCTGTTAATTCATCTCAAAGAGTTACATCTTTCCCTTCAAGAAGCCTTTCGCTAAGGCTGTTCTTGTGGATTTGCAAAGGGATATTTGGAAGCCCATAGACAGCTCTGGTGAAAAAGGAAATATCTTCCGTTCAAAACTGGAAAGAAGCTTTCTGAGAAACTACTCTGTGTTCTGTTAATTCATCTCACAGAGTTACATCTTTCAATTCAAGAAGCCTTTCCCTAAAGCTGTTCTTGTGGAATTGACAAAGGGATATTTGGAAGACCATAGAGGGCTATGTTGAAAAAGGAAATATCTTCAGTTCAAATCTGGAAAGAAGCTTTCTGAGAAACTGCTCTGTGTTCTGTTAATTCATCTCACAGAGTTACATCTTTCCCTTCAAGAAGCCTTTCGCTAAGGCTGTTCTTGTGGAATTCGCAAAGGGATATTTGGAAGCCCATAGAGGGCTATGGTGAAAAAGGAAATATCTTCCGTTCAAAACTGGAAACAAGCTTTCTGAGAAACTGCTCTGTGTTATGTTAATTCATCACACAGTGTTACATCTTTCCCTTCAAGAAGCCTTTCGCTAAGGCTGTTCTTGTGGAATTGGCAAAGGGATATTTGGAAGCCCATAGAGGGCTAAGGTGAAAAAGGAAATATCTTCCGTTCAAAACTGGAAAGAAGCTTTCTGAGAAACTGCTCTGTGTTCTCTTAATTAATCTCACAGAGTTACATCTTTCCCTTCAAGAAGCCTTTCGGTAAGGCTGTTCTTGTGGAATTGTCAAAGGGATATTTGGAAGCCCATAGAGGGCTATGGTGAAAAATTAAATATCTTCCGTTCAAAACTGGAAAGAAGCTTTCTGAGAAACTGCTCTGTGTTCTGTTAATTCATCTCACAGAGTTACATCTTTCCCTTCAAGAAGCCTTTCGCTAAGTCTTTTCTTGTGGAATTGGCAAAGGGATATTTGGAAGCCCATAGAGGGCTATGGTGAAAAAGGAAATATCTTCCGTTCAAAACTGGAAAGAAGCTTTCTGAGAAACTGCTCTGTGTTCTGTTAATTCATCTCACAGAGTTACATCTTTCCCTTCAAGAATCCTTTCGCTAAGGCTGTTTTTGTGGAACTGGCAAAGGGATATTTGGAAGCCCATAGAGGGCTATGGTGAAAAAGGAAATATCTTCCGTTCAAAACTGGAAAGATGCCTTCTGAGAAACTACTCTGTGTTCTGTTAATTCATCTCACAGAGTTACATCTTTCCCTTCAAGAAGCCTTTCCCTAAAGCTGTTCTTGTGGAATTGACAAAGGGATATTTGGAAGACCATAGAGGGCTATGTTGAAAAAGGAAATATCTTCAGTTCAAAAGTGGAAAGAAGCTTTCTGAGAAACTGCTCTGTGTTCTGTTAATTAATCTCACAGAGTTACATCTTTCCCTTCAAGAAGCCTTTCGCTAAGGCTGTTCTTGTGGAATTGGCAAACGGATATTTGGAAGCCCATAGAGGGCTATGGTGAAAAAGGATATATCTTCCGTTCAAAACTGGAAAGAAGCTTTCTGAGGAACTGCTCTGTGTTCTGTTAATTCATCTCACAGAGTTACATCTTTCCCTTCAAGATGCCTTTGGCTAAGGATCTTCTTGTGGAATTGGCAAAGGGATATTTGGAAGCCCATAGAGGGCTATGGTGAAAAAGGAAATATCTTCCGTTCAAATCTAGAAAGAAGCTTTCTGAGAAACTGCTCTGTGTTCTGTTAATTCATCTCACAGAGTTACATCTTTCCCTTCAAGAAGCCTTTCGCTAAGGCTGTTCTTGTGGAATTGGCAAAATTATACTTGGAAGCCCATAGAGGGCTATGGTGAAAAAGGAAATATCTTCCGTTCAAAATTGGAAAGAAGCTTTCTGAGAAACTGCTCTGTGTTCTGTTAATTCATCTCACAGAGTTACATCTTTCCCTTCAAGAAGCCTTTCGCTAAGGCTGTTCTGGTGGAATTGGCAAAGGGATATTTGGAAGCCCATAGAGGGCTATGGTGAAAAAGGAAATATCTTCCGTT
Organism: Chlorocebus sabaeus; assembly: GCF_047675955.1. Lineage (NCBI taxonomy): Eukaryota > Metazoa > Chordata > Mammalia > Primates > Cercopithecidae > Chlorocebus > Chlorocebus sabaeus. Next base: position 102,149 of record NW_027327559.1, read on the forward strand.
CAAAACTGGAAAGAAGCTTTCTGAGAAACTGCTCTGTGTTCTGTTAATTCATCTCACAGAGTTACATCTTTCCCTTCAAGAAGCCTTTCGCTAAGGCTGTTCTTGTGGAATTTGCAAAGGGATATTTGGAAGCCCATAGAGGGCTATGGTGAAAAAGGAAATATCTTCCGTTCAAAACTGGAAAGAATCTTTCTGAGAAACTTCTCTGTGTTCTGTTAATTCATCTCACAGAGTTACATCTTTCCCTTCAAGAAGCCTTTCGCTAAGGCTGTTCTTGTGGAATTGGCAAAGGGATATTTGGAAGCCCATAGAGGGCTATGGTGAAAAAGGAAATATCTTCCGTTCAAATCTGGAAGGAAGCTTTCTGAGAAACTGCTCTGTGTTCTGTTAATTCATCTCACAGACTTACATCTTTCCCTTCAAGAAGCCTTTCGCTAAGGCTGTTCTTGTGGAATTGGCAAAGGGATATTTGGAAGCCCATAGAGGGCTGTGGTGAAAAAGGAAATATCTTCCGTTCAAAACTGGAAAGAAGCTTTCTGAGAAACTGCTCTGTGTTCTGTTAATTCATCTCACAGAGTTACATCTTTCCCTTCAAGAAGCCTTTCGCTAAGGCTTTTCTTGTGGAATTGGCAAAGGGATATTTGGAAGCCCATAGAGGGCTATGGTGAAAAAGGAAATATCTTCCGTTCAAAACTGGAAAGAAGCTTTCTGAGAAACTGCTCTCTGTTCTGTTAATTCATCTCACAGAGTTACATCTTTCCCTTCAAGAAGCCTTTCGCAAAGGCTGTTCTTGTGGAATTGGCAAAGGGATATTTGGAAGCCCATAGAGGGCTATGGTCAAAAAGGAAATATCTTCCGTTCAAAACTGGAAAGAAGCTTTCTGAGAAACTGCTCTGTGTTCTCTTAATTCATCTCACAGAGTTACATCTTTCCCTTCAAGAAGCCCTTCGCTAAGGCTGTTCTTGTGGAATTGGCAAAGGGATATTTGGAAGCCCATAGAGGGCTATGGTGAAAAAGGAAATATCTTCCGTTCAAAACTGGAAAGAAGCTTTCTGAGAAACTGCTCTGTGTTCTGTTAATTCATCTCACAGAGTTACATCTTTTCCTTCAAGAAGCCTTTCGCTAAGGCTATTCTTGTGGAATTGGCAAAGGGATATTTGGAAGCCCATAGAGGGCTATGGTGAAAAAGGAAATATCTTCCGTTCAAAACTGAAAAGAAGCTTTCTGAGAAACTGCTCTGTGTTCTGTTAATTCATCTCACAGAGTTACATCTTTCCCTTCAAGAAGCCTTTCGCTAAGGCTGTTCTTGTGGAATTCGCAAAGGGATATTTGGAAGCCCATAGAGGGCTATGGTGAAAAAGGAAATATCTTCCGTTCAAAACTGGAAAAAGCTTTCTGAGAAACTGCTCTGTGTTCTGTTAATTCGTCTCAAAGAGTTACATCTTTCCTTTCAAGAAGTCTTTCGCTAAGGCTGTTCTTGTGGAATTGGCAAAGGGATATTTGGTAGCCCATAGAGGGCAATGGTGAAAAAGGAAATATCTTCTGTTCAAAACTGGAAAGAAGCTTTCTGAGAAACTGCTCTGTGTTCTGTTAATTCATCTCACAGAGCTACATCTTTCCCTTCAAGAAGCCTTTCGCTAAGGCTGTTCTTGTGGAATTGGCAAAGGGATATTTGGAAGCCCATAGAGGGCTATGGTGAAAAAGGAAATATCTTCCGTTCAAAACTGGAAAGAAGCATTCGGAGAAACTGCTCTGTGTTCTGTTAATTCATCTCACAGTGTTACATCTTTCCCTTCAAGAAGCCTTTCGCTAAGGCTGTTCTTGTGGAATTGGCAAAGGGATATTTGGAAGCCCATAGAGGGCTATGGTGAAAAAGGAAATATCTTCCGTTCAAAACTGGAAAGAAGCTTTCTGAGAAACTGCTCTGTGTTCTGTTAATTCTTCTCACAGAGTTACATCTTTCCCTTCAAGAAGCCTTTCGCAAAGGCTGTTCTTGTGGAATTGGCAAAGGGATATTTGGAAGCCCATAGAGGGCTATGGTGAAAAAGGAAATATCTTCCGTTCAAAACTGGAAACAAGCTTTCTGAGAAAATGCTCTGTGTTATGTTAATTCATCTCACAGAGTTACATCTTTCCCTTCAAGAAGCCTTTCGCTAAGGCTGTTCTTGTGGAATTGGCAAAGGGATATTTGGAAGCCCATAGAGGGCTATGGTGAAAAAGGAAATATCTTCCGTTCAAAACTGGAAAGAAGCTTTCTGAGAAACTGCTCTGTGTTCTCTTAATTAATCTCACAGAGTTACATGTTTCCCTTCAAGAAGCCTTTCGGTAAGGCTGTTCTTGTGGAATTGTCAAAGGGATATTTGGAAGCCCATAGAGGGCTATGGTGAAAAATTAAATATCTTCCATTCAAAACTGGAAAGAAGCTTTCTGAGAAACTGCTCTGTGTTCTGTTAATTCATCTCACAGAGTTACATCTTTCCCTTCAAGAAGCCTTTCGCTAAGGCTTTTCTTGTGGAATTGGCAAAGGGATATTTGGAAGCCCATAGAGGGCTATGGTGAAAAAGGAAATATCTTCCGTTCAAAACTGGAAAGAATCTTTCTGAGAAACTGCTCTGTGTTCTGTTAATTCATCTCACAGAGTTACATCTTTCCCTTCAAGAAGCCTTTCGGTAAGGCTGTTCTTGTGGAATTGGCAAAGGGATATTTTGAAGCCCATAGAGGGCTATGGTGAAAAAGGAAATATCTTCCGTTCAAAACTGGAAACAAGCTTTCTGAGAAACTGCTCTGTGTTATGTTAATTCATCTCACAGAATTACATCTTTCCCTTCAAGAAGCCTTTCGCTAAGGCTGTTATTGAGGAATTGGCAATGGGATATTTGGAAGCCCATAGAGGGCTATGGTGAAAAAGGAAATATCTTCCGTTCAAAACTGGAAAGAAGCTTTCTGAGAAACTGCTCTGTGTTCTCTTAATTAATCTCACAGAGTTACATCTTTCCCTTCAAGAAGCCTTTCGGTAAGGCTGTTCTTGTGGAATTGTCAAAGGGATATTTGGAAGCCCATAGAGGGCTATGGTGAAAAATTAAATATCTTCCGTTCAAAACTGGAAAGAAGCTTTCTGAGAAACTGCTCTGTGTTCTGTTAATTCATCTCACAGAGTTACATCTTTCCCTTCAAGAAGCCTTTCCCTAAAGCTGTTCTTGTGGAATTGACAAAGGGATATTTGGAAGACCATAGAGGGCTATGTTGAAAAAGGAAATATCTTCAGTTCAAATCTGGAAAGAAGCTTTCTGAGAAACTGCTCTGTGTTCTGTTAATTCATCTCACAGAGTTACATCTTTCCCTTCAAGAAGCCTTTCGCTAAGGCTGTTCTTGTGGAATTCGCAAAGGGATATTTGGAAGCCCATAGAGGGCTATGGTGAAAAAGGAAATATCTTCCGTTCAAAACTGGAAAAAGCTTTCTGAGAAACTGCTCTGTGTTCTGTTAATTCGTCTCACAGAGTTACATCTTTCCTTTCAAGAAGCCTTTCGCTAAGGCTGTTCTTGTGGAATTGGCAAAGGGATATTTGGTAGCCCATAGAGGGCAATGGTGAAAAAGGAAATAACTTCTGTTCGAAACTGGAAAGAAGCTTTCTGAGAAACTGCTCTGTTTTCTGTTAATTCATCTCACAGAGCTACATCTTTCCCTTCAAGAAGCCTTTCGCTAAGGCTGTACTTGTGGAATTGGCAAATTGATATTTGGAAGCCCATAGAGGGCTATGGTGAGAAAGGAAATATCTTCCGTTCAAAACTGGAAAGAAGCATTCGGAGAAACTGCTCTGTGTTCTGTTAATTCATCTCACAGTGTTACATCTTTCCCTTCGAGAAGCCTTTCGCTAAGACTGTTCTTGTGGAATTGGCAAAGGGATATTTGGAAGCCCATAGAGGGCTATGGTGGAAAAGGAAATATCTTCCGTTCAAAACTGGAAAGAAGCTTTCTGAGAAACTGCTCTGTGTTCTGTTAATTCTTCTCACAGAGTTACATCTTTCCCTTCAAGAAGCCTTTCGCTAAGGCTGTTCTTGTGGAATTGGCAAAGGGATATTTGGAAGCCCATAGAGGGCTATGGTGAAAAAGGAAATATCTTCCGTTCAAAAGTGGAAAGAAGCTTTCTGAGAAACTGCTCTGTGTTCTGTTAATTAATCTCACAGAGTTACATCTTTCCCTTCAAGAAGCCTTTCGCTAAGGCTGTTCTTGTGGAATTGGCAAACTGATATTTGGAAGCCCATAGAGGGCTATGGTGAAAAAGGATATATCTTCCGTTCAAAACTGGAAAGAAGCTTTCTGAGGAACTGCTCTGTGTTCTGTTAATTCATCTCACAGAGTTACATCTTTCCCTTCAAGATGCCTTTGGCTAAGGATCTTCTTGTGGAATTGGCAAAGGGATATTTGGAAGCCCATAGAGGGCTATGGTGAAAAAGGAAATATCTTCCGTTCAAATCTAGAAAGAAGCTTTCTGAGAAACTGCTCTGTGTTCTGTTAATTCATCCCACAGAGTTACATCTTTCCCTTCAAGAAGCCTTTCGCTAAGGCTGTTCTTGTGGAATTGGCAAACGGATACTTGGAAGCCCATAGAGGGCTATGGTGAAAAAGGAAATATCTTCCGTTCAAAACTGGAAACAAGCTTTCTGAGAAACTGCTCTGTGTTATGTTAATTCATCTCACAGAGTTACATCTTTCCCTTCAAGAAGCCTTTCGCTAAGGCTGTTCTTGTGGAATTGGCAAAGGGATATTTGGAAGCCCATAGAGGGCTATGGTGAAAAAGGAAATATCTTCCGTTCAAAACTGGAAAGAAGCTTTCTGAGAAACTTCTGTGTGTTGTCTTAATTAATCTCACAGAGTTACATCTTTCCCTTCAAGAAGCCTTTCGTTAAGGCTGTTCTTGTGGAATTGTCAAAGGGATATTTGGAAGCCCATAGAGGGCTATGGTGAAAAATTAAATATCTTCCGTTCAAAACTGGAAAGAAGCTTTCTGAGAAACTGCTCTGTGTTCTGTTAATTCATGTCACAGAGTTACATCTTTCCCTTCAAGAAGCCTTTCGCTAAGGCTTTTCTTGTGGAATTGGCAAAGGGATATTTGGAAGCCCATAGAGGGCTATGGTGAAAAAGGAAATATCTTCCGTTCAAAACTGGAAAGAAGCTTTCTGAGAAACTGCTCTGTGTTCTGTTAATTCATCTCACAGAGTTACATCTTTCCCTTCAAGAAGCCTTTCGCAAAGGCTGTTCTTGTGGAATTGGCAAAGGGATATTTTGAAGCCCATAGAGGGCTATGGTGAAAAAGGAAATATCTTCCGTTCAAAACTGGAAACAAGCTTTCTGAGAAACTGCTCTGTGTTATGTTAATTCATCTCACAGAGTTACATCTTTCCCTTGAAGAAGCCTTTCGCTAAGGCTGTTCTTGTGGAATTGGCAAAGGGATATTTGGAAGCCCATAGAGGGCTATGGTGAAAAAGGAAATATCTTCCGTTCAAAACTGGAAAGAAGCTTTCTGAGAAACTGCTCTGTGTTCTCTTAATTAATCTCACAGAGTTACATCTTTCCCTTCAAGAAGCCTTTCGGTAAGGCTGTTCTTGTGGAATTGTCAAAGGGATATTTGGAAACCCATAGAGGGCTATGGTGAAAAATTAAATATCTTCCGTTCAAAACTGGAAAGAAGCTTTCTGAGAAACTGCTCTGTGTTCTGTTAATTCATCTCACAGAGTTACATCTTTCCCTTCAAGAAGCCTTTCGCTAAGGCTGTTCTTGTGGAATTGGCAAAGGGATATTTGGAAGCCCATAGAGGGCTATGGTGAAAAAGGAAATATCTTCCGTTCAAAACTGGAAAGAAGCTTTCTGAGAAACTGCTCTCTGTTCTGTTAATTCATCTCACAGAGTTACATCTTTCCCTTCAAGAAGCCTTTCGCTAAGGCTGTTCTTGTGGAATTGGCAAAGGGATATTTGGAAGCCCATAGAGGGCTACGGTGAAAAAGGAAATATCTTCCGTTCAAAACTTGAAAGAAGCTTTCTGAGAAACTGCTCTGTGTTCTGTTAATTCATCTCACAGAGTTACATCTTTCCCTTCAAGAAGACTTTCGCTAAGGCTGTTCTTGTGGAATTGGAAAAGGGATATTTGGAAGCCCATAGAGGGCTATGGTGAAAAAGGAAATATCTTCCGTTCAAAAATGGAAAGAAGCTTTCTGAGAAACTGCTCTGTGTTCTGTTAATTCATCTCACAGAGTTACATCTTTTCCTTCAAGAAGCCTTTCGCTAAGGCTGTTTTTGTGGAATTGGAAAAGGGATATTTGGAAGCCCTTAGAGGGCTATGGTGAAAAAGGAAATATCTTCCGTTCAAAACTGGAAACAAGCTTTCTGAGAAACTGCTCTGTGTTCTGTTAATTCATCTCACAGAGTTACATCTTTCCCTTCAAGAATCCTTTCGCTAAGGCTGTTTTTGTGGAAGTGGCAAAGGGATATTTGGTAGCCCATAGAGGGCAATGGTGAAAAAGGAAATATCTTCTGTTCAAAACTGGAAAGAAGCTTTCTGAGAAACTGCTCTGTGTTCTGTTAATTCATCTCACAGAGCTACATCTTTCCCTTCAAGAAGCCTTTCGCTAAGGCTGTACTTGTGGAATTGGCAAAGGGATATTTGGAATCCCATAGAGGGCTATGGTGAAAAAGGAAATATCTTCCGTTCAAAACTGGAAAGAAGCATTCGGAGAAACTGCTCTGTGTTCTGTTAATTCATCTCACAGTGTTACATCTTTCCCTTCAAGAAGCCTTTCGCTAAGGCTGTTCTTGTGGAATTGGCAAAGGGATATTTGGAAGCCCATAGAGGGCTATGGTGAAAAAGGAAATATCTTCCGTTCAAAACTGGAAAGAAGCTTTCTGAGAAACTGCTCTGTGTTCTGTTAATTCTTCTCACAAAGTTACATCTTTCCCTTCAAGAAGCCTTTCGCAAAGGCTGTTCTTGTGGAATTGGCAAAGGGATATTTGGAAGCCCATAGAGGGCTATGGTGAAAAAGGAAATATCTTCAGTTCAAAACTGGAAAGAAACTTTCTGAGAAACTGCTCTGTGTTCTGTTAATTCACCTCACAGAGTTACATCTTTCCCTTCAAGAAGCCTTTCGCTAAGGCTGTTCTTGTGGAATTGGCAAAGGGATATTTGGAAGCCCATAGAGGGCTATGGTGAAAAAGGAAATATCTTCCGTTCAAAAGTGGAAAGAAGCTTTCTGAGAAACTGCTCTGTGTTCTGTTAATTAATCTCACAGAGTTACATCTTTCCCTTCAAGAAGCCTTTCGCTAAGGCTGTTCTTGTGGAATTTGCAAACTGATATTTGGAAGCCCATAGAGGGCTATGGTGAAAAAGGATATATCTTCCGTTCAAAACTGGAAAGAAGCTTTCTGAGGAACTGCTCTGTGTTCTGTTAATTCATCTCACAGAGTTACATCTTTCCCTTCAAGATGCCTTTGGCTAAGGATCTTCTTGTGGAATTGGCAAAGGGATATTTGGAAGCCCATAGAGGGCTATGGTGAAAAAGGAAATATCTTCCGTTCAAATCTAGAAAGAAGCTTTCTGAGAAACTGCTCTGTGTTCTGTTAATTCATCCCACAGAGTTACATCTTTCCCTTCAAGAAGCCTTTCGCTAAGGCTGTTCTTGTGGAATTGGCAAAAGGATACTTGGAAGCCCATAGAGGGCTATGGTGAAAAAGGAAATATCTTCCGTTCAAAATTGGAAAGAAGCTTTCTGAGAAACTGCTCTGTGTTCTGTTAATTCATCTCACAGAGTTACATCTTTCCCTTCAAGAAGCCTTTCGCTAAGGCTGTTCTGGTGGAATTGGCAAAGGGATATTTGGAAGCCCATAGAGGGCTATGGTGAAAAAGGAAATATCTTCCGTTCAAAACTGGAAAGAAGCTTTCTGAGAAACTGCTCTGTGTTCTGTTAATTCATCTCACAGAGTTACATCTTTCCCTTCAAGAAGCCTTTCGCTAAGGCTGTTCTTGTGGAATTGGCAAAGGGATATTTGGAAGCCCATAGAGGGCTATGGTGAAAAAGGAAATATCTTCCGTTCAAAACTGGAAACAAGCTTTCTGAGAAACTTCTCTGTGTTCTGTTAATTCATCTCACAGAGTTACATCTTTCCTTTCAAGAAGCCTTTCGCTAAGGCTGTTCTTGTGGAATTGGCAAAGGGATATTTGGAAGCCAATAGAGGGCTATGGTGAAAAAGGAAATATCTTCCGTTCAAATCTGGAAGGAAGCTTTCTGAGAAACTGCCCTGTGTTCTGTTAATTCATCTCACAGACTTACATCTTTCCCTTCAAGAAGCCTTTCGCTAAGGCTGTTCTTGTGGAATTCGCAAAGGGATATTTGGAAGCCCATAGAGGGCTATGGTGAAAAAGGAAATATCTTCCGTTCAAAACTGGAAAAAGCTTTCTGAGAAACTGCTCTGTGTTCTGTTAATTCGTCTCACAGAGTTACATCTTTCCTTTCAAGAAGCCTTTCGCTAAGGCTGTTCTTGTGGAATTGGCAAATGGATATTTGGTAGCCCATAGAGGGCTATGGTGAAAAAGGAAATATCTTCCGTTCAAAACTGAAAAGAAGCTTTCTGAGAAACCGCTGTATGTTCTGTTAATTCATCTCACAGAGTTACATCTTTCCCTTCAAGAAGCCTTTCGCTAAGGCTGTTATTGTGGAATTGGCAAAGGGATATTTGGAAGCCCTTAGAGGGCTATGGTGAAAAAGGAAATATCTTCCGTTCAAAACTGGAAAGAAGCCTTCTGAGAAACCGCTCTGTGTTCTGTTAATTCATCTCAGAGAGTTACATCTTTCCCTTCAAGAAGCCTTTCGCTAAGGCTCTTCTTGTGGAATTGGCCAAGGGATATTTGGAAGCCCATAGAGGGCTATGGTGAAAAAGGAAATATCTTCCGTTCAAAACTGGAAAGAAGCTTTCTGAGAAACTGCTCTGTGTTCTGTTAATTCATCTCACAGAGTTACATCTTTCCCTTCAAGAAGCCTTTCGCTAAGGCTGCTCTTGTAGAATTGGCAAAGGGATATTTGGAAGCCCATAGAGGGCTATGGTGAAAAAGGAAATATCTTCCGTTCAAAACTGGAAAGAAGCTTTCCGAGAAACTGCTCTGTGTTCTGTTAATTCATCTCACAGAGTTACATCTTTCCCTTCAAGAAGCCTTTCGCTAAGGCTGTTCTTGTGGAATTGGCAAAGGGATATTTGGAAGCCCATAGAGGGCTATGGTGCAAAAGTAAATAGCTTCCGTTCAAAACTAGAAAGAAGCTTTCTGAGAAACTGCTCTGTGTTCTGTTAATTCATCTCAAAGAGTTACATCTTTCCCTTCAAGAAGCCTTTCGCTAAGGCTGTTCTTGTGGATTTGCAAAGGGATATTTGGAAGCCCATAGACAGCTCTGGTGAAAAAGGAAATATCTTCCGTTCAAAACTGGAAAGAAGGTTTCTGAGAAACTGCTCTGTGTTCTGTTAATTCATCTCACAGAGTTACATCTTTCCCTTCAAGAAGCCTTTCGCTAAGGCTGTTCTTGTGGAATTGGCAAAGGGATATTTGGAAGCCCTAAGAGGGCTATGGTGAAAAAGGAAATAACTTCCGTTGAAAACTGGAAAGAAGCTTTCTGAGAAACTGCTCTGTGTTCTGTTAATTCATCTCACAGAGTTACATCTTTCCCTTCAAGAAGCCTTTCGCTAAGGCTGTTCTTGTGGAATTGGCAAAGGGATATTTGGAAGCCCATAGAGGGCTATGGTGAAAAAGGAAATATCTTCCGTTCAAAACTGGAAAGAAGCTTTCTGAGAAACTGCTCTGTGTTCTGTTAATTCATCTCACAGAGTTACATCTTTCCCTTCAAGAAGCCTTTCGCTAAGGCTGTTCTTGTGGAATTGGCAAAGGGATATTTGGAAGCCCATAGAGGGCTATGGTGAAAAAGGAAATATCTTCCATTCAAAACTGGAAAGAAGCTTTCTGAGAAACTGCTCTGTGTTCTGTTAATTCATCTCACAGAGTTACATCTTTCCCTTCCAGAAGCCTTTCGCTAAGGCTGTTCTTGTGGAATTGGCAAAGGGATATTTGGAAGCCCATAGAGGGCTATGGTGAAAAAGGAAATATCTTCTGTTCAAAACTGGAAAGAAGCTTTCTGAGAAACTGCTCTGTGTTCTGTTAATTCATCTCACAGAGTTACGTCTTTCCCTTCACGAAGCCTTTCGCTAAGGCTGTTCTTGTGGAATTGGCAAAGGGATATTTGGAAGCCCATAGAGGGCTATGATGAAAAAGGAAATATCTTCCGTTCATAACTGGAAAGAAGCTTTCTGAGAAACCGCTCTGTGTTCTGTTAATTCATCTCACAGAGTTACATCTTTCCCTTCAAGAAGCCTTTCGCTAAGGCTGTTCTTGTGGAATTGGCAAAGGGATATTTGGAAGCCCATAAAGGGCTATGGTGAAAAAGGAAATATCTTCCGTTCAAAACTGGAAAGAAGCTTTCTGAGAAACTGCTCTGTGTTCTCTTAATTCATCTCACAGAGTTACACCTTTCCCTTCAAGAAGCCTTTCGCTAAGGCTGCTCTTGTAGAATTGGCAAAGGGATATTTGGAAGCCCATAGAGGGCTATGGTGAAAAAGGAAATATCTTCCGTTCAAAACTGGAAAGAAGCTTTCTGAGAAACTGCTCTGTGTTCTGTTAATTCATCTCACAGAGTTACATCTTTCCCTTCAAGAAGCCTTTGGCAAAGGCTGTTCATGTGGAATTGGCAAAGCGATATTTGGAAGCCCATAGAGGGCTATGGTGAAAAAGGAAATATCTTCCGTTCAAAACTGGAAAGAAGCTTTCTGAGAAACTGCTCTGTGTTCTGTTAATTCATCTCACAGAGTTACATCTTTCCCTTGAAGAAGCCTTTCGCTAAGGCTGTTCTTGTGGAATTGGCAAAGGGATATTTGGAAGCCCATAGAGGGCTATGGTGCAAAAGTAAATATCTTCCGTTCAAAACTGGAAAGAAGCTTTCTGAGAAACTGCTCTGTGTTCTGTTAATTCATCTCAAAGAGTTACATCTTTCCCTTCAAGAAGCCTTTCGCTAAGGCTGTTCTTGTGGAATTGGCAAAGGGATATTTGGAAGCCCATAGAGGGCTATGGTGAAAAAGGAAATATCTTCCGTTGAAAACTGGAAAGAAGCTTTCTGAGAAACCCTCTGTGTTCTGTTAATTCAACTCACAGAGTTACATCTTTCCCTTCAAGAAGCCTTTCGCTAAGGCTGTTCTTGTGGAATTGGCAAAGGGATATTTGGAAGCCCATAGAGGGCTATGGTGAAAAAGGAAATATCTTCCGTTCAAAACTGGAAAGAAGCTTTCTGAGAAACCGCTCTGTGTTCTGTTAATTCATCTAACAGAGTTACATCTTTCCCTTCAAGAAGCCTTTCGCTAAGGCTGTTCTTGTGGAATTGGCAAAGGGATATTTGGAAGCCCTTAGAGGGCTATGGTGAAAAAGGAAATATCTTCCGTTCAAAACTGGAAAGAAGCTTTCTGAGAAACCGCTCTGTGTTCTGTTAATTCATCTCACAGAGTTACATCTTTCCCTTCAAGAAGCCTTTCGCTAAGGCTGTTCTTGTGGAATTGGCAAAGGGATATTTGGAAGCCCTTAGAGGGCTATGGTGAAAAAGGAAATATCTTCCGTTCAAAAATTGAAAGAAGCTTTCTGAGAAACCGCTCTGTGTTCTGTTAATTCATCTCACAGAGTTACATCTTTCCCTTCAAGAAGCCTTTCGATAAGGCTGTTCTTGTGGAATTGGCAAAGGGATATTTGGAAGCCCATAGAGGGCTATGGTGAAAAAGGAAATATCTTCCGTTCAAAACTGGAAAGAAACTTTCTGAGAAACGGCTCTGTGTTCTCTTAATTCATCTCACAGAGTTACATCTTTCCCTTCAAGAAGCCTTTCGCTAAGGCTGTTCTTGTGGAATTGGCAAAGGGATATTTGGAAGCCCATAGAGGGCTATGGTGAAAAAGGAAATATCTTCCGTTCAAAACTGGAAACAAGCTGTCTGAGAAACTGCTCTGTGTTCTCTTAATTCGTCTCACAGAGTTACATCTTTCCCTTCAAGAAGCCTTTCGCTAAGGCTGTTCTTGTGGAATTGGGAAAGGGATATTTGGAAGCCCATAGAGGGTTATGGTGAAAAAGGAAATATCTTCCGTTCAAAACTGGAAAGAAGCTTTCTGAGAAACTGCTCTGTGTTCTGTTAATTCATCTCACAGAGTTACATCTTTCCCTTCAAATAGCCTTTCGCTAAGGCTCTTCTTGTGGAATTGGCAAAGGGATATTTGGAAGCCCATAGAGGGCTATGGTGAAAAAGGAAATATCTTCCGTTCAAAACTGGAAAGAAGCTTTCTGAGAAACCGCTCTGTGTTCTGTTAATTCAACTCACAGAGTTACATCTTTCCCTTCAAGTAGCCTTTCGCTAAGTCTGTTCTTGTGGAATTGGCAAAGGGATATTTGGAAGCCCATAGAGGGCTATGGTGAAAAAGGAAATATCTTCCGTTCAAAACTAAAAGAAGCTTTTTAAGAAACTGCTCTGTGTTCTGTTACTTCGTCCCACAGAGTTACATCTTTCCCTTCAAGAAGCCTTTCGCTAAGGCTGTTCTTGTGGAATTGGCAAGGGGATATTTGGAAGCCCATAGAGGGCTATGGTGAAAAAGGAAATATCTTCCGTTCAAAACTGGAAAGAAGCTTTCTGAGAAACTGCTCTGTGTTCTGTTAATTCAACTCACAGAGTTACATCTTTCCCTTCAAGAAGCCTTTCGCTAAGGCTGTTCTTGTGGAATTGGCAAAGGGATATTTGGAAGCCCTTAGAGGGCTATGGTGAAAAAGGAAATATCTTCCGTTCAAAACTGGAAAGAAGCTTTCTGAGAAACCGCTCTGTGTTCTGTTAATTCAACTCACAGAGTTACATCTTTCCCTTCAAGAAGTCTTTCGCTAAGGCTGTTCTTGTGGAATTGGCAAAGGGATATTTGGAAGCCCATAGAGGGCTATGGTGAAAAAGGAAATATCTTCCGTTCAAAACTGGAAAGAAGCTTTCTGAGAAACTGCTCTGTGTTCTGTTAATTCATCTCACAGAGTTACATCTTTCCCTTCAAGAAGCCTTTCGCTAAGGCTGTTCTTGTGGAATTGGGAAAGGGATATTTGGAAGCCCATAGAGGGCTATGGTGAAAAAGGAAATATCTTCCGTTCAAAACTGGAAAGAAGCTTTCTGAGAAACTGCTCTGTGTTCTGTTACTTCGTCTCACAGAGTTACATCTTTCCCTTCAAGAAGCCTTTCGCTAAGGCTGTTCTTGTGGAATTGGCAAAGGGATATTTGGAAGCCCATAGAGGGTTATGGTGAAAAAGGAAATATCTTCCGTTCAAAACTGGAAAGAAGCTTTCTGAGAAACTGCTCTGTGTTCTGTTAATTCATCTCACAGAGTTACATCTTTCCCTTCAAGAAGCCTTTCGCTAAGGCTGTTCTTGTGGAATTGGCAAAGGGATATTTGGAAGCCCATAGAGGGCTATGGTGAAAAAGGAAATATCTTCCGTTCAAAACTGGAAAGAAGCTTTCTGAGAAACTGCTCTGTGTTCTGTTAATTCATCTCACAGAGTTACATCTTTCCCTTCAAGAAGCCTTTCGCTAAGGCTGTTCTTGTGGAATTGGCAAAGGGATATTTGGAAGCCCATAGAGGGCTATGGTGAAAAAGGAAATATCTTCCGTTCAAAACTGGAAAGAAGCTTTCTGAGAAACTGCTCTGTGTTCTGTTAATTCATCTCACAGAGTTACATCTTTCCCTTCAAGAAGCCTTTCGCTAAGGCTGTTCTTGTGGAATTGGCAAAGGGATATTTGGAAGCCCATAGAGGGCTATGGTGAAAAAGGAAATATCTTCCGTTCAAAACTGGAAAGAAGCTTTCTGAGAAACTGCTCTGTGTTCTGTTAATTCATCTCACAGAGTTACATCTTTCCCTTCAAGAAGCCTTTCGCTAAGGCTGTTCTTGTGGAATTGGCAAAGGGATATTTGGAAGCCCATAGAGGGCTATGGTGAAAAAGGAAATATCTTCCGTTCAAAACTGGAAAGAAACTTTCTGAGAAACTGCTCTGTGTTCTCTTAATTCATCTCACAGAGTTACATCTTTCCCTTCAAGAAGCCTTTCGCTAAGGCTGTTCTTGTGGAATTGGCAAAGGGATATTTGGAAGCCCATAGAGGGCTATGGTGAAAAAGGAAATATCTTCCGTTCAAAACTGGAAACAAGCTGTCTGAGAAACTGCTCTGTGTTCTGTTAATTCGTCTCACAGAGTTACATCTTTCCCTTCAAGAAGCCTTTCGCTAAGGCTGTTCTTGTGGAATTGGGAAAGGGATATTTGGAAGCCCATAGAGGGTTATGGTGAAAAAGGAAATATCTTCCGTTCAAAACTGGAAAGAAGCTTTCTGAGAAACTGCTCTGTGTTCTGTTAATTCATCTCACAGAGTTACATCTTTCCCTTCAAATAGCCTTTCGCTAAGGCTCTTCTTGTGGAATTGGCAAAGGGATATTTGGAAGCCCATAGAGGGCTATGGTGAAAAAGGAAATATCTTCCGTTCAAAACTGGAAAGAAGCTTTCTGAGAAACCGCTCTGTGTTCTGTTAATTCAACTCACAGAGTTACATCTTTCCCTTCAAGTAGCCTTTCGCTAAGTCTGTTCTTGTGGAATTGGCAAAGGGATATTTGGAAGCCCATAGAGGGCTATGGTGAAAAAGGAAATATCTTCCGTTCAAAACTAAAAGAAGCTTTTTAAGAAACTGCTCTGTGTTCTGTTACTTCGTCCCACAGAGTTACATCTTTCCCTTCAAGAAGCCTTTCGCTAAGGCTGTTCTTGTGGAATTGGCAAGGGGATATTTGGAAGCCCATAGAGGGCTATGGTGAAAAAGGAAATATCTTCCGTTCAAAACTGGAAAGAAGCTTTCTGAGAAACTGCTCTGTGTTCTGTTAATTCAACTCACAGAGTTACATCTTTCCCTTCAAGAAGCCTTTCGCTAAGGCTGTTCTTGTGGAATTGGCAAAGGGATATTTGGAAGCCCTTAGAGGGCTATGGTGAAAAAGGAAATATCTTCCGTTCAAAACTGGAAAGAAGCTTTCTGAGAAACTGTTCTGTGTTCTGTTAATTCATCTCACAGCGTTACATCTTTCCCTTCAAGAAGCCTTTCGCTAAGGCTGTTCTTGTGGAATTGGCAAAGGGATATTTGGAAGCCCATAGAGGGCTATGGTGAAAAAGGAAATATCTTCCGTTCAAAACTGGAAAGAAGCTTTCTGAGAAACTGCTCTGTGTTCTGTTAATTCATCTCACAGAGTTACATCTTTCCCTTCAAGAAGCCTTTCGCTAAGGCTGTTCTTGTGGAATTGGCAAAGGGATATTTGGAAGCCCTTAGAGCGCTATGGTGAAAAAGGAAATATCTTCCGTTCAAAACTGGAAAGAAGCTTTCTGAGAAACTGCTCTGTGTTCTGTTAATTCATCTCACAGAGTTACGTCTTTCCCTTCAAGAAGCCTTTCGCTAAGGCTGTTCTTGTGGAATTGGCAAAGGGATATTTGGAAGCCCATGGAGGGCTATAGTGAAAAAGGAAATATCTTCCCTTCAAAACTGGAAAGAAGCTTTCTGAGAAACCGCTCTGTGTTCTGTTAATTCATCTAACAGGGTTGCATCTTTCCCTTCCAGATGCCTTTCGCTAAGGCTGTTCTTGTGGAATTGCGAAAGGGATATTTGGAAGCCCATAGAGGGCTATGGTGAAAAAGGAAATCTCTTCCGTTCAAAACTGGAAAGAAGCTTTCTGAGAAACTGCTCTGTGTTCTGTTAATTCATCTCACAGAGTTACATCGTTCCCTTCAAGAAGCCTTTCGCTAAGGCTGTTCTTGTGGAATTGGCAAAGGGATATTTGGAAGCCCATACAGGGCTATGGTGAAAAAGGAAATATCTTCCGTTCAAAACTGGAAAGAAGCTTTCTGAGAAACCGCTCTGTGTTCTGTTAATTCATCTCACAGAGTTACATCTTTCCTTTCAAGAAGCCTTTCGCTAAGGCTGTTCTTGTGGAATTGGTAAAGGGATATTTGGAAGCCCATAGAGGGCTATGGTGAAAAAGGAAATATCTTCCGTTCAAAACTGGAAAGAAGCTTTCTGAGAAACTGCTCTGTGTTCTGTTAATTCATCTCACAGAGTTACATCTTCCCCTTCAAGAAGCCTTTCGCTAAGGCTGTTCTTGTGGAATTGGCAAAGGGATATTTGGAAGCCCATAGAGGGCTATGGTGAAAAAGGAAATATCTTCCGTTGAAAACTGGAAAGAAGCTTTCTGAGAAACCCTCTGTGTTCTGTTAATTCAACTCACAGAGTTACATCTTTCCCTTCAAGAAGTCTTTCGCTAAGTCTGTTCTTGTGGAATTGGCAAAGGGATATTTGGAAGCCCATAGAGGGCTATGGTGAAAAAGGAAATATCTTCCGTTCAAAACTGGAAAGAAGCTTTCTGAGAAACTGCTCTGTGTTCTGTTAATTCATCTCACAGAGTTACATCTTTCCCTTCAAGAAGCCTTTCGCTAAGTCTGTTCTTGTGGAATTGGCAAAGGGATATTTGGAAGCCCATAGAGGGCTATGGTGAAAAAGGAAATATCTTCCGTTCAAAACTAAAAGAAGCTTTTTAAGAAACTGCTCTGTGTTCTGTTACTTCGTCCCACAGAGTTACATCTTTCCCTTCAAGAAGCCTTTCGCTAAGGCTGTTCTTGTGGAATTGGCAAAGGGATATTTGGAAGCCCATAGAGGGCTATGGTGAAAAAGGAAATATCTTCCGTTCAAAACTGGAAAGAAGCTTTCTGAGAAACTGCTCTGTGTTCTGTTAATTCAACTCACAGAGTTACATCTTTCCCTTCAAGAAGCCTTTCGCTAAGGCTGTTCTTGTGGAATTGGCAAAGGGATATTTGGAAGCCCATAGAGGGCTATGGTGAAAAAGGAAATATCTTCCGTTCAAAACTGGAAAGAAGCTTTCTGAGAAACCGCTCTGTGTTCTGTTAATTCAACTCACAGAGTTACATCTTTCACTTCAAGAAGTCTTTCGCTAAGGCTGTTCTTGTGGAATTGGCAAAGGGATATTTGGAAGCCCATAGAGGGCTATGGTGAAAAAGGAAATATCTTCCGTTCAAAACTGGAAAGAAGCTTTCTGAGAAACTGCTCTGTGTTCTGTTAATTCATCTCACAGAGTTACATCTTTCCCTTCAAGAAGCCTTTCGCTAAGGCTGTTCTTGTGGAATTGGCAAAGGGATATTTGGAAGCCCATAGAGGGCTATGGTGAAAAAATAAATATCTTCCGTTCAAAACTGGAAAGAAGCTTTCTCAGAAACTGCTCTGTGTTCTGTTACTTCGTCTCACAGAGTTACATCTTTCCCTTCAAGAAGCCTTTCGCTAAGGCTGTTCTTGTGGAATTGGCAAAGGGATATTTGGAAGCCCATAGAGGGTTATGGTGAAAAAGGAAATATCTTCCGTTCAAAACTGGAAAGAAGCTTTCTGAGAAACTGCTCTGTGTTCTGTTAATTCATCTCACAGAGTTACATCTTTCCCTTCAAGAAGCCTTTCGCTAAGGCTGTTCTTGTGGAATTGGCAAAGGGATATTTGGAAGCCCATAGAGGGCTATGGTGAAAAAGGAAATATCTTCCGTTCAAAACTGGAAAGAAGCTTTCTGAGAAACTGCTCTGTGTTCTGTTAATTCATCTCACAGAGTTACATCTTTCCCTTCAAGAAGCCTTTCGCTAAGGCTGTTCTTGTGGAATTGGCAAAGGGATATTTGGAAGCCCACAGAGGGCTATGGTGAAAAAGGAAATATCTTTCGTTCAAAACTGGAAAGAAGCTTTCTGAGAAACTGCTCTGTGTTCTGTTAATTCATCTCACAGAGTTACATCTTTCCCTTCAAGAAGCCTTTCGCTAAGGCTGTTCTTGTGGAATTGGCAAAGGGATATTTGGAAGCCCATAGAGGGCTATGGTGAAAAAGGAAATATCTTCCGTTCAAAACTGGAAAGAAGCTTTCTGAGAAACTGCTCTGTGTTCTGTTAATTCATCTCACAGAGTTACATCTTTCCCTTCAAGAAGCCTTTCGCTAAGGCTGTTCTTGTGGAATTGGCAAAGGGATATTTGGAAGCCCATAGAGGGCTATGGTGAAAAAGGAAATATCTTCCGTTCAAAACTGGAAAGAAGCTTTCTGAGAAACTGCTCTGTGTTCTGTTAATTCATCTCACAGAGTTACATCTTTCCCTTCAAGAAGCCTTTCGCTAAGGCTGTTCTTGTGGAATTGGCAAAGGGATATTTGGAAGCCCATAGAGGGCTATGGTGAAAAAGGAAATAACTTCCGTTCAAAACTGGAAAGAAGCTTTCTGAGAAACTGCTCTGTGTTCTGTTAATTCATCTCACAGAGTTACATCTTTCCCTTCAAGAAGCCTTTCGCTAAGGCTGTTCTTGTGGAATTGGCAAAGGGATATTTGGAAGCCCATAGAGGGCTATGGTGAATAAGGAACTATCTTCCGTTCAAAACTGGAAAGAAGTTTCTGAGAAACTGCTCTGTGTTCTGTTAATTCATCTCACAGAGTTACATCGTTCGCTTCAAGAAGCCTTTCGCTAACACTTCTTGTGGAATTGGCAAAGGGATATTTGGAAGCCCATAGAGGGCTATGGTGAAAAAGGAAATATCTTCCGTTCAAAACTGGAAAGAAGCTTTCTGAGAAACTGCTCTGTGTTCTGTTAATTCATCTCACAGAGTTACATCTTTCCCTTCAAGAAGCCTTTCGCTAAGGCTGTTCTTGTGGAATTGGCAAAGGGATATTTGGAAGCCCATAGAGGGCTATGGTGAAAAAGGAAATATCTTCCGTTCAAAACTGGAAAGAAGCTTTCTGAGAAACTGCTCTGTGTTCTGTTAATTCATCTCACAGAGTTACATCTTTCCCTTCAAGAATCCTTTCGCTAAGGCTGTTCTTGTGGAATTGGCAAAGGGATATTTGGAAGCCCATAGAGGGCTATGGTGAAAAAGGAAATATCTTCCGTTCAAAACTGGAAAGAAGCTTTCTCAGAAACTGCTCTGTGTTCTGCTAATTCATCTCACAGAGTTACATCTTTCCCTTCAAGAAGCCTTTCGCTAAGGCTGTTCTTGTGGAATTGGCAAAGGGATATTTGGAAGACCATAGAGGGCTATGGTGAATAAGGAACTATCTTCCGTTCAAAACTGGAAAGAAGCTTTCTGAGAAACTGCTCTGTGTTCTGTTAATTCATCTCACAGAGTTACATCGTTCGCTTCAAGAAGCCTTTCGCTAAGACTTCTTGTGGAATTGGCAAAGGGATATTTGGAAGCCCAGAGAGGGCTATGGTGAAAAAGGAAATATCTTCCGTTCAAAACTGGAAAGAAGCTTTCTGAGAAACTGCTCTGTGTTCTGTTAATTCATCTCACAGAGGTACATGTTTCCCTTCAAGAAGCCTTTCGCTAAGGCTGTTCTTGTGGAATTGGCAAAGGGATATTTGGAAGCCCATAGAGGGCTATGGTGAAAAAGGAAATATCTTCCGTTCAAAACTGGAAAGAAGCTTTCTGAGAAACCGCTCTGTGTTCTGTTAATTCATCTCACAGAGTTACATCTTTCCCTTCAAGAAGCCTTTCGCTAAGGCTGTTCTTGTGGAATTGGCAAAGGGATATTTGGAAGCCCATAGAGGGCTATGGTGAAAAAGGAAATAACTTCCGTTCAAAACTGGAAAGAAGCTTTCTGAGAAACTGCTCTGTGTTCTGTTAATTCAACTCACAGACTTACATCTTTCCTTTCAAGAAGCCTTTCGCTAAGGCTGTTCTTGTGGAATTGGCAAAGGGATATTTGGAAGCCCATAGAGGGCTATGGTGTAAAAGGAAATATCTTCCGTTCAAAACTGGAAAGAAGCTTTCTGAGAAACCGCTCTGTGTTCTGTTAATTCAACTCACAGAGTTACATCTTCCCTTCAAGAAGCCTTTCGCTAAGGCTGTTCTTGTGGAATTGGCAAAGGGATATTTGGAAGCCCATAGAGGGCTATGGTGAAAAAGGAAATATCTTCCGTTCAAAACTGGACAGAAGCTTTCTGAGAAACTGCTCTGTGTTCTGTTAATTCATCTCACAGAGTTACATCTTTCCCTTCAAGAAGCCTTTCGCTAAGGCTGTTCTTGTGGAATTGGCAAAGGGATATTTGGAAGCCCATAGAGGGCTATGGTGAAAAAGGAAATATCTTCCGTTCAAAACTGGAAAGAAGCTTTCTGAGAAACTGCTCTGTGTTCTGTTAATTCATCTCACAGAGTTACATCTTTCCCTTCAAGAAGCCTTTCGCTAAGGCTGTTCTTGTGGAATTGGCAAAGGGATATTTGGAAGCCCATAGAGGGCTATGGTGAAAAAGGAAATATCTTCCGTTCAAAACTGGAAAGAAGCTTTCTGAGAAACTGCTCTGTGTTCTGCTAATTCATCTCACAGAGTTACATCTTTCCCTTCAAGAAGCCTTTCGCTAAGGCTGTTCTTGTGGAATTGGCAAAGGGATATTTGGAAGCCCATAGAGGGCTATGGTGAATAAGGAACTATCTTCCGTTCAAAACTGGAAAGAAGCTTTCTGAGAAACTGCTCTGTGTTCTGTTAATTCATCTCACAGAGTTACATCGTTCGCTTCAAGAAGCCTTTCGCTAAGACTTCTTGTGGAATTGGCAAAGGGATATTTGGAAGCCCATAGAGGGCTATGGTGAAAAAGGAAATATCTTCCGTTCAAAACTGGAAAGAAGCTTTCTGAGAAACTGCTCTGTGTTCTGTTAATTCATCTCACAGTGTTACATCTTTCCCTTCAAGAAGCCTTTCGCTAAGGCTGTTCTTGTGGAATTGGCAAAGGGATATTTGGAAGCCCATAGAGGGCTATGGTGAAAAAGGAAATATCTTCCGTTCAAAACTGGAAAGAAGCTTTCAGAGAAACCGCTCTGTGTTCTGTTAATTCATCTCACAGAGTTACATCTTTCCCTTCAAGAAGCCTTTCGCTAAGGCTGTTCTTGTGGAATTGGCAAAGGGATATTTGGAAGCCCATAGAGGGCTATGGTGAAAAAGGAAATATCTTCCGTTCAAAACTGGAAAGAAGCTTTCTGAGAAACCGCTCTATGTTCTGTTAATTCATCTCACAGAGTTACATCTTTCCCTTCAAGAAGTCTTTCGCTAAGGCTGTTCTTGTGGAATTGGCAAAGGGATATTTGGAAGCCCATAGAGGGCTATGGTGAAAAAGGAAATATCTTCCGTTCAAAACTGGAAAGAAGCTTTCTGAGAAACTGCTCTGTGTTCTGTTCATTCATCTCACAGAGTTACATCTTTCCCTTCAAGAAGCCTTTCGCTAAGGCTGTTCTTGTGGAATTGGCAAAGGGATATTTGGAAGCACATACAGGGCTATGGTGAAAAAGGAAATATCTTCCGTTCAAAACTGGAAAGAAGCTTTCAGAGAAACTGCTCTGTGTTCTGTTAATTCATCTCACAGAGTTTCATCTTTCCCTTGAAAAAGCCTTTCGCTAAGGCTGTTCTTGTGGAATTGGCAAAGGGATATTTGGAAGCCCATAGAGGGCTATGGTGAAAAAGGAAATATCTTCCGTTCAAAACTGGAAAGAATCTTTCTGAGAAACTGCTCTGTGTTCTGTTAATTCATCTCACAGAGTTACATCTTTCCCTTCAAGAAGCCTTTCGCTAAGGCTGTTCTTGTGGAATTGGCAAAGGGATATTTGGAAGCCCATAGAGGGCTATGGTGAAAAAGGAAATATCTTCCGTTCAAAACTGGAAAGAAGCTTTCTGAGAAACTGCTCTGTGTTCTGTTAATTCATCTCACAGAGTTACATCTTTCCCTTCAAGAAGCCTTTCGCTAAGGCTGTTCTTGTGGAATTGGCAAAGGGATATTTGGAAGCCCATAGAGGGCTATGGTGAAAAAGGAAATATCTTCCGTTCAAAACTGGAAAGAAGCTTTCTGAGAAACTGCTCTGTGTTCTGTTAATTCATCTCACAGAGTTACATCTTTCCCTTGAAGAAGCCTTTCGCTAAGGCTGTTCTTGTGGAATTGGCAAAGGGATATTTTGAAGCCCATAGAGGGCTATGGTGAAAAAGGAAATATCTTCCGTTCAAAACTGGAAAGTATCTGTCTGAGAAACTGCTCTGTGTTTTGTTAATTCATCTCACAGAGTTACATCTTTCCCTTCAAGAAGCCTTTCGCTAAGGCTGTTCTTGTGGAATTGGCAAAGGGATATTTGGAAGCCCATAGAGGGCTATGGTGAAAAAGGAAATATCTTCCGTTCAAAACTGGAAAGAAGCTTTCTGAGAAACTGCTCTGTGTTCTGTTAATTCATCTCACAGAGTTACATCTTTCCCTTCAAGAAGCCTTTCGCTAAGGCTGTTCTTGTGGAATTGGCAAAGGGATATTTGGAAGCCCATAGAGGGCTATGGTGAAAAAGGAAATATCTTCCGTTCAAAACTGGAAAGAAGCTTTCTGAGAAACTGATCTGTGTTCTGTTAATTCATCTCACAGAGTTACATCTTTCCCTTGAAGAAGCTTTCGCTAAGGCTGTTCTTGTGGAATTGGCAAAGGGATATTTTGAAGCCCATAGAGGGCTATGGTGAAAAAGGAAATATCTTCCGTTCAAAACTGGAAAGTAGCTGTCTGAGAAACTGCTCTGTGTTTTGTTAATTCATCTCACAGAGTTACATCTTTCCCTTCAAGAAGCCTTTCGCTAAGGCTGTTCTTGTGGAATTGGCAAAGGGATATTTGGAAGCCCATAGAGGGCTATGGTGAAAAAGGAAATATCTTCCGTTCAAAACTGGAAAGAAGCTTTCTGTGAAACCGCTCTGTGTTCTGTTAATTCATCTCACAGAGTTACATCTTTCCCTTCAAGAAGCCTTTCGCTAAGGCTGTTCTTGTGGAATTGGCAAAGGGATATTTGGAAGCCCATAGAGGGCTATGGTGAAAAAGGAAATATCTTCCGTTCAAAACTGGAAAGAAGCTTTCTCAGAAACTGCTCTGTGTTCTGCTAATTCATCTCACAGAGTTACATCTTTCCCTTCAAGAAGCCTTTCGCTAAGGCTGTTCTTGTGGAATTGGCAAAGGGATATTTGGAAGCCCATAGAGGGCTATGGTGAATAAGGAACTATCTTCCGTTCAAAACTGGAAAGAAGCTTTCTGAGAAACTGCTCTGTGTTCTGTTAATTCATCTCACAGAGTTACATGGTTCGCTTCAAGAAGCCTTTCGCTAAGACTTCTTGTGGAATTGGCAAAGGGATATTTGGAAGCCCATAGAGGGCTATGGTGAAAAAGGAAATATCTTCCGTTCAAAACTGGAAAGAAGCTTTCTGAGAAACTGCTCTGTGTTCTGTTAATTCATCTCACAGAGTTACATCTTTCCCTTCAAGCATCCTTTCGCTAAGGCTGTTCTTGTGGAATTGGCAAAGGGATATTTGGAAGCCCATAGAGGGCTATGGTGAAAAAGGAAATATCTTCCGTTCAAAACTGGAAAGAAGCTTTCTGAGAAACTGCTCTGTGTTCTGTTAATTCATCTCACAGAGTTACATCTTTCCCTTCAAGAAGCCTTTCGCTAAGGCTGTTCTTGTGGAATTGGCAAAGGGATATTTGGAAGCCCATAGAGGGCTATGGTGAAAAAGGAAATATCTTCCGTTCAAAACTGGAAAGAAGCTTTCTGAGAAACGGCTCTATGTTCTGTTAATTCATCTCACAGAGTTACATCTTTCCCTTCATGAAGCCTTTCGCTAAGGCTGTTCTTGTGGAATTGGCAAAGGGATATTTGGAAGCCCATAGAGGGCTATGGTGAAAAAGGAAATATCTTCCGTTCAAAACTGGAAAGAAGCTTTCAGAGAAACCGCTCTGTGTTCTGTTAATTCATCTCACAGAGTTACATCTTTCCCTTCAAGAAGCCTTTCGCTAAGGCTGTTCTTGTGGAATTGTCAAAGGGATATTTGGAAGCCCATAGAGGGCTATGGTGAAAAAGGAAATATCTTCCGTTCAAAACTGGAAAGAAGCTTTCTGAGAAACCGCTCTATGTTCTGTTATTTCATCTCACAGAGTTACATCTTTCCCTTCAAGAAGCCTTTCGCTAAGGCTGTTCTTGTGGAATTGGCAAAGGGATATTTGGAAGCCCATAGAGGGCTATGGTGAAAAAGGAAATATCTTCCGTTCAAAACTGGAAAGAAGCTTTCTGAGAAACTGCTCTGTGTTCTGTTAATTCATCTCACAGAGTTACATCTTTCCCTTCAAGAAGCCTTTCGCTAAGGCTGTTCTTGTGGAATTGGCAAAGGGATATTTGGAAGCCCATAGAGGGCTATGGTGAAAAAGGAAATATCTTCCGTTCAAAACTGGAAAGTAGCTGTCTGAGAAACTGCTCTGTGTTCTGTTAATTCATCTCACAGAGTTACATCTTTCCCTTCAAGAAGCCTTTCGCTAAGGCTGTTCTTGTGGAATTGGCAAAGGGATATTTGGAAGCCCATAGAGGGCTATGGTGAAAAAGGAAATATCTTCCGTTCAAAACTGGAAAGAAGCTTTCTGAGAAACTGCTCTGTGTTCTGTTAATTCATCTCACAGAGTTACATCTTCCCCTTCAAGTAGCCTTTCGCTAAGGTTGTTCTTGTGGAATTGGCAAAGGGATATTTTGAAGCCCATAGAGGGCTATGGTGAAAAAGGAAATATCTTCCGTTCAAAACTGGAAAGAAACTTTCTGAGAAACCGCTCTGTGTTCTGTTAATTCATCTCACAGAGTTACATCTTTCCCTTCAAGAAGCCTTTCGCTAAGGCTGTTCTTGTGGAATTGGCAAAGGGATATTTGGAAGCCCATAGAGGGCTATGGTGAAAAAGGAAATATCTTCCGTTCAAAACTGGAAAGAAGCTTTCTGAGAAACGGCTCTATGTTCTGTTAATTCATCTCACAGAGTTACATCTTTCCCTTCATGAAGCCTTTCGCTAAGTCTGTTCTTGTGGAATTGGCAAAGGGATATTTGGAAGCCCATAGAGGGCTATGGTGAAAAAGGAAATATCTTCCGTTCAAAACTGGAAAGAAGCTTTCTGAGAAACTGCTCTGTGTTCTGTTAATTCATCTCACAGAGTTACATCTTTCCCTTCAAGAAGCCTTTCGCTAATTCTGTTCTTGTGGAATTGGAAAAGGGATATTTGGAAGCCCATAGAGGGCTATGGTGAAAAAGGAAATATCTTCCGTTCAAAACTGGAAAGAAGCTTTCTGAGAAACTGCTCTGTGTTCTGTTAATTCATCTCACAGAGTTACATCTTTCCCTTCAAGAAGCCTTTCGCTAAGGCTGTTCTTGTGGAATTGGCAAAGGGATATTTGGAAGCCCATAGAGGGCTATGGTGAAAAAGGAAATATCTTCCGTTCAAAACTGGAAAGAAGCTTTCTGAGAAACTGCTCTGTGTTCTGTTAATTCATCTCACAGAGTTACATCTTTCCCTTCAAGTAGCCTTTCGCTAAGGCTGTTCTTGTGGAATTGGCAAAGGGATATTTGGAAGCCCATAGAGGGCTATGGTGAAAAAGGAAATATCTTCCCTTCAAAACTGGAAAGAAACTTTCTGAGAAACCGCTCTGTGTTCTGTTAATTCATGTCACAGAGTTACATCTTTCCCTTCAAGAAGCCTTTCGCTAAGGCTGTTCTTGTGGAATTGGCAAAGGGATATTTGGAAGCCCATAGAGGGCTATGGTGAAAAAGGAAATATCTTCCGTTCAAAACTGGAAAGAAGCTTTCTGAGAAACTGCTCTGTGTTCTGTTAATTCATCTCACAGAGTTACATCTTTCCCTTCAAGTAGCCTTTCGCTAAGGCTGTTCTTGTGGAATTGGCAAAGGGATATTTTGAAGCCCATACAGGGCTATGGTGAAAAAGGAAATATCTTCCGTTCAAAACTGGAAAGAAACTTTCTGAGAAACTGCTCTGTGTTCTGTTAATTCATCTCACAGAGTTACATCTTTCCCTTCAAGAAGCCTTTCGCTAAGGTTGTTCTTGTGGAATTGGCAAAGGGATATTTGGAAGCCCATAGAGGGCTATGGTGAAAAAGGAAATATCTTCCGTTCAAAACTGGAAAGAAGCTTTCTGAGAAACGGCTCTATGACTGTTAATTGATCTCACAGAGTTACATCTTTCCCTTCATGAAGCCTTTCGCTAAGGCTGTTCTTCTGGAATTGTCAAAGGGATATTTAGAAGCCCATAGAGGGCTATGGTGAAAAAGGAAATATCTTCCGTTCAAAACTGGAAAGAAGCTTTCTGAGAAACCGCTCTGTGTTCTGTTAATTCATCTCACAGAGTTACATCTTTCCCTTCAAGAAGCCTTTCGCTAAGGCTGTTCTTGTGGAATTGGCAAAGGGATATTTGGAAGCCCATAGAGGGCTATGGTGAAAAAGGAAATATCTTCCGTTCAAAACTGGAAAGAAGCTTTCTGAGAAACTGCTGTGTGTTCTGTTAATTCATCTCACAGAGTTACATCTTTCCCTTCAAGAAGACTTTCGATAAGGCTGTTCATGTGGAATTGGCAAAGGGATATTTGGAAGCCCATAGAGGGCTATGGTGAAAAAGGAAATATCTTCCGTTCAAAACTGGAAAGAAGCTTTCTGAGAAACTGCTCTGTGTTCTGTTAATTCGTCTCACAGAGTTACATCTTTCCCTTCAAGAAGCCTTTCGCTAAGTCTGTTCTTGTGGAATTGGCAAAGGGATATTTGGAAGCCCATAGAGGGCTATGGTGAAAAAGGAAATATCTTCCGTTCAAAACTGGAAAGAAGCTTTCTGAGAAACTGCTCTGTGTTCTGTTAATTCATTTCACAGAGTTACATCTTTCCCTTCAAGAAGCCTTTCGCTAAGGCTGTTCTTGTGGAATTGGCAAAGGGATATTTGGAAGCCCATAGAGGGCAATCTTGAAAAAGGAAATATCTTCCGTTCAAAACTGGAAAGAAGCTTTCTGAGAAACTGCTCTGTGTTCTGTTAATTCATCTCACAGAGTTACATCTTTCCCTTCAAGAAGCCTTTCGCTAAGGCTGTTCTTGTGGAATTGGCAAAGGGATATTTGGAAGCCCTTAGAGCGCTATGGTGAAAAAGGAAATATCTTCCGTTCAAAACTGGAAAGAAGCTTTCTGAGAAACTGCTCTGTGTTCTGTTAATTCATCTCACAGAGTTACGTCTTTCCCTTGAAGAAGCCTTTCGCTAAGGCTGTTCTTGTGGAATTGGCAAAGGGATATTTGGAAGCCCATGGAGGGCTATAGTGAAAAAGGAAATATCTTCCCTTCAAAACTGGAAAGAAGCTTTCTGAGAAACCGCTCTGTGTTCTGTTAATTCATCTAACAGGGTTGCATCTTTCCCTTCCAGATGCCTTTCGCTAAGGCTGTTCTTGTGGAATTGCCAAAGGGATATTTGGAAGCCCATAGAGGGCTATGGTGAAAAAGGAAATCTCTTCCGTTCAAAACTGGAAAGAAGCTTTCTGAGAAACTGCTCTGTGTTCTGTTAATTCATCTCACAGAGTTACATCGTTCCCTTCAAGAAGCCTTTCGCTAAGGCTGTTCTTGTGGAATTGGCAAAGGGATATTTGGAAGCCCATACAGGGCTATGGTGAAAAAGGAAATATCTTCCGTTCAAAACTGGAAAGAAGCTTTCTGAGAAACCGCTCTGTGTTCTGTTAATTCATCTCACAGAGTTACATCTTTCCTTTCAAGAAGCCTTTCGCTAAGGCTGTTCTTGTGGAATTGGCAAAGGGATATTTGGAAGCCCATAGAGGGCTATGGTGAAAAAGGAAATATCTTCCGTTCAAAACTGGAAAGAAGCTTTCTGAGAAACTGCTCTGTGTTCTGTTAATTCATCTCACAGAGTTACATCTTCCCCTTCAAGAAGCCTTTCGCTAAGGCTGTTCTTGTGGAATTGGCAAAGGGATATTTGGAAGCCCATAGAGGGCTATGGTGAAAAAGGAAATAACTTCCGTTCAAAACTGGAAAGAAGCTTTCTGAGAAACCGCTCTGTGTTCTGTTAATTCAACTCACAGAGTTACATCTTTCCCTTCAAGAAGCCTTTCGCTAAGTCTGTTCTTGTGGAATTGGCAAAGGGATATTTGGAAGCCCTTAGAGGGCTATGGTGAAAAAGGAAATATCTTCCGTTCAAAACTGGAAAGAAGCTTTTTAAGAAACTGCTCTCTGTTCTGTTACTTCGTCCCACAGAGTTACATCTTTCCTTCAAGAAGCCTTTCGCTAAGGCTGTTCTTGTGGAATTGGCAAAGTGATATTTGGAAGCCCATAGAGGGCTATGGTGAAAAAGGAAATATCTTCCGTTCAAAACTGGAAAGAAGCTTTCTGAGAAACTGCTCTGTGTTCTGTTAATTCATCTCACAGAGTTACATCTTTCCCTTCAAGAAGCCTTTCGCTAAGGCTGTTCTTGTGGAATTGGCAAAGGGATATTTGGAAGCCCATAGAGGGCTATGGTGAAAAAGGAAATATCTTCCGTTGAAAACTGGAAAGAAGCTTTCTGAGAAACCCTCTGTGTTCTGTTAATTCAACTCACAGAGTTACATCTTTCCCTTCAAGAAGCCTTTCGCTAAGGCTGTTCTTGTGGAATTGGCAAAGGGATATTTGGAAGCCCATAGAGGGTTATGGTGAAAAAGGAAATATCTTCCGTTCAAAACTGGAAAGAAGCTTTCTGAGAAACTGCTCTGTGTTCTGTTAATTCATCTCACAGAGTTACATCTTTCCCTTCAAGAAGACTTTCGCTAAGTCTGTTCTTGTGCAATTGGAAAAGGGATATTTGGAAGCCCATAGAGGGCTATGGTGAAAAAGGAAATATCTTCCGTTCAAAACTAAAAGAAGCTTTTTAAGAAACTGCTCTGTGTTCTGTTACTTCGTCCCACAGAGTTACATCTTTCCCTTCAAGAAGCCTTTCGCTAAGGCTGTTCTTGTGGAATTGGCAAAGGGATATTTGGAAGCCCATAGAGGGCTATGGTGAAAAAGGAAATATCTTCCGTTCAAAACTGGAAAGAAGCTTTCTGAGAAACTGCTCTGTGTTCTGTTAATTCAACTCACAGAGTTACATCTTTCCCTTCAAGAAGCCTTTCGCTAAGGCTGTTCTTGTGGAATTGGCAAAGGGATATTTGGAAGCCCATAGAGGGCTATGGTGAAAAAGGAAATATCTTCCGTTCAAAACTGGAAAGAAGCTTTCTGAGAAACCGCTCTGTGTTCTGTTAATTCAACTCACAGAGTTACATCTTTCCCTTCAAGAAGTCTTTCGCTAAGTCTGTTCTTGTGGAATTGGCAAAGGGATATTTGGAAGCCCATAGAGGGCTATGGTGAAAAAGGAAATATCTTCCGTTCAAAACTGGAAAGAAGCTTTCTGAGAAACTGCTCTGTGTTCTGTTAATTTATCTCACAGAGTTACATCTTTCCCTTCAAGAAGCCTTTCGCTAAGTCTGTTCTTGTGGAATTGGCAAAGGGATATTTGGAAGCCCATAGAGGGCTATGGTGAAAAAGGAAATATCTTCCGTTCAAAACTAAAAGAAGCTTTTTAAGAAACTGCTCTGTGTTCTGTTACTTCGTCCCACAGAGTTACATCTTTCCCTTCAAGAAGCCTTTCGCTAAGGCTGTTCTTGTGGAATTGGCAAAGGGATATTTGGAAGCCCATAGAGGGCTATGGTGAAAAAGGAAATATCTTCCGTTCAAAACTGGAAAGAAGCTTTCTGAGAAACTGCTCTGTGTTCTGTTAATTCAACTCACAGAGTTATATCTTTCCCTTCAAGAAGCCTTTCGCTAAGGCTGTTCTTGTGGAATTGGCAAAGGGATATTTGGAAGCCCATAGAGGGCTATGGTGAAAAAGGAAATATCTTCCGTTCAAAACTGGAAAGAAGCTTTCTGAGAAACCGCTCTGTGTTCTGTTAATTCAACTCACAGAGTTACATCTTTCCCTTCAAGAAGTCTTTCGCTAAGGCTGTTCTTGTGGAATTGGCAAAGGGATATTTGGAAGCCCATAGAGGGCTATGGTGAAAAAGGAAATATCTTCCGTTCAAAACTGGAAAGAAGCTTTCTGAGAAACTGCTCTGTGTTCTGTTAATTCATCTCACAGAGTTACATCTTTCCCTTCAAGAAGCCTTTCGCTAAGGCTGTTCTTGTGGAATTGGCAAAGGGATATTTGGAAGCCCATAGAGGGCTATGGTGAAAAAATAAATATCTTCCGTTCAAAACTGGAAAGAAGCTTTCTGAGAAACTGCTCTGTGTTCTGTTACTTCGTCTCACAGAGTTACATCTTTCCCTTCAAGAAGCCTTTCGCTAAGGCTGTTCTTGTGGAATTGGCAAAGGGATATTTGGAAGCCCATAGAGGGTTATGGTGAAAAAGGAAATATCTTCCGTTCAAAACTGGAAAGAAGCTTTCTGAGAAACTGCTCTGTGTTCTGTTAATTCATCTCACAGAGTTACATCTTTCCCTTCAAGAAGCCTTTCGCTAAGGCTGTTCTTGTGGAATTGGCAAAGGGATATTTGGAAGCCCATAGAGGGCTATGGTGAAAAAGGAAATATCTTCCGTTCAAAACTGGAAAGAAGCTTTCTGAGAAACTGCTCTGTGTTCTGTTAATTCATCTCACAGAGTTACATCTTTCCCTTCAAGAAGCCTTTCGCTAAGGCTGTTCTTGTGGAATTGGCAAAGGGATATTTGGAAGCCCACAGAGGGCTATGGTGAAAAAGGAAATATCTTTCGTTCAAAACTGGAAAGAAGCTTTCTGAGAAACTGCTCTGTGTTCTGTTAATTCATCTCACAGGGTTACATCTTTCCCTTCAAGAAGCCTTTCGCTAAGGCTGTTCTTGTGGAATTGGCAAAGGGATATTTGGAAGCCCATAGAGGGCTATGGTGAAAAAGGAAATATCTTCCGTTCAAAACTGGAAAGAAGCTTTCTGAGAAACTGCTCTGTGTTCTGTTAATTCATCTCACAGAGTTACATCTTTCCCTTCAAGAAGCCTTTCGCTAAGGCTGTTCTTGTGGAATTGGCAAAGGGATATTTGGAAGCCCATAGAGGGCTATGGTGAAAAAGGAAATATCTTCCGTTCAAAACTGGAAAGAAGCTTTCTGAGAAACTGCTCTGTGTTCTGTTAATTCATCTCACAGAGTTACATCTTTCCCTTCAAGAAGCCTTTCGCTAAGGCTGTTCTTGTGGAATTGGCAAAGGGATATTTGGAAGCCCATAGAGGGCTATGGTGAAAAAGGAAATAACTTCCGTTCAAAACTGGAAAGAAGCTTTCTGAGAAACTCCTCTGTGTTCTGTTAATTCATCTCACAGAGTTACATCTTTCCCTTCAAGAAGCCTTTCGCTAAGGCTGTTCTTGTGGAATTGGCAAAGGGATATTTGGAAGCCCATAGAGGGCTATGGTGAATAAGGAACTATCTTCCGTTCAAAACTGGAAAGAAGCTTTCTGAGAAACTGCTCTGTGTTCTGTTAATTCATCTCACAGAGTTACATCGTTCGCTTCAAGAAGCCTTTCGCTAACACTTCTTGTGGAATTGGCAAAGGGATATTTGGAAGCCCATAGAGGGCTATGGTGAAAAAGGAAATATCTTCCGTTCAAAACTGGAAAGAAGCTTTCTGAGAAACTGCTCTGTGTTCTGTTAATTCATCTCACAGAGTTACATCTTTCCCTTCAAGAAGCCTTTCGCTAAGGCTGTTCTTGTGGAATTGGCAAAGGGATATTTGGAAGCCCATAGAGGGCTATGGTGAAAAAGGAAATATCTTCCGTTCAAAACTGGAAAGAAGCTTTCTGAGAAACTGCTCTGTGTTCTGTTAATTCATCTCACAGAGTTACATCTTTCCCTTCAAGAAGCCTTTCGCTAAGGCTGTTCTTGTGGAATTGGCAAAGGTATATTTGGAAGCCCATAGAGGGCTATGGTGAAAAAGGAAATATCTTCCGTTCAAAACTGGAAAGAAGCTTTCTCAGAAACTGCTCTGTGTTCTGCTAATTCATCTCACAGAGTTACATCTTTCCCTTCAAGAAGCCTTTCGCTAAGGCTGTTCTTGTTGAATTGGCAAAGGGATATTTGGAAGCCAATAGAGGGCTATGGTGAATAAGGAACTATCTTCCGTTCAAAACTGGAAAGAAGCTTTCTGAGAAACTGCTCTGTGTTCTGTTAATTCATCTCACAGAGTTACATCGTTCGCTTCAAGAAGCCTTTCGCTAAGACTTCTTGTGGAATTGGCAAAGGGATATTTGGAAGCCCAGAGAGGGCTATGGTGAAAAAGGAAATATCTTCCGTTCAAAACTGGAAAGAAGCTTTCTGAGAAACTGCTCTGTGTTCTGTTAATTCATCTCACAGAGGTACATGTTTCCCTTCAAGAAGCCTTTCGCTAAGGCTGTTCTTGTGGAATTGGCAAAGGGATATTTGGAAGCCCATAGAGGGCTATGGTGAAAAAGGAAATATCTTCCGTTCAAAACTGGAAAGAAGCTTTCTGAGAAACCGCTCTGTGTTCTGTTAATTCATCTCACAGAGTTACATCTTTCCCTTCAAGAAGCCTTTCGCTAAGGCTGTTCTTGTGGAATTGGCAAAGGGATATTTGGAAGCCCATAGAGGGCTATGGTGAAAAAGGAAATAACTTCCGTTCAAAACTGGAAAGAAGCTTTCTGAGAAACTGCTCTGTGTTCTGTTAATTCAACTCACAGACTTACATCTTTCCTTTCAAGAAGCCTTTCGCTAAGGCTGTTCTTGTGGAATTGGCAAAGGGATATTTGGAAGCCCATAGAGGGCTATGGTGTAAAAGGAAATATCTTCCGTTCAAAACTGGAAAGAAGCTTTCTGAGAAACCGCTCTGTGTTCTGTTAATTCAACTCACAGAGTTACATCTTCCCTTCAAGAAGCCTTTCGCTAAGGCTGTTCTTGTGGAATTGGCAAAGGGATATTTGGAAGCCCATAGAGGGCTATGGTGAAAAAGGAAATATCTTCCGTTCAAAACTGGAAAGAAGCTTTCTGAGAAACTGCTCTGTGTTCTGCTAATTCATCTCACAGAGTTACATCTTTCCCTTCAAGAAGCCTTTCGCTAAGGCTGTTCTTGTGGAATTGGCAAAGGGATATTTGGAAGCCCATAGAGGGCTATGGTGAATAAGGAACTATCTTCCGTTCAAAACTGGAAAGAAGCTTTCTGAGAAACTGCTCTGTGTTCTGTTAATTCATCTCACAGAGTTACATCGTTCGCTTCAAGAAGCCTTTCGCTAAGACTTCTTGTGGAATTGGCAAAGGGATATTTGGAAGCCCATAGAGGGCTATGGTGAAAAAGGAAATATCTTCCGTTCAAAACTGGAAAGAAGCTTTCTGAGAAACTGCTCTGTGTTCTGTTAATTCATCTCACAGTGTTACATCTTTCCCTTCAAGAAGCCTTTCGCTAAGGCTGTTCTTGTGGAATTGGCAAAGGGATATTTGGAAGCCCATAGAGGGCTATGGTGAAAAAGGAAATATCTTCCGTTCAAAACTGGAAAGAAGCTTTCAGAGAAACCGCTCTGTGTTCTGTTAATTCATCTCACAGAGTTACATCTTTCCCTTCAAGAAGCCTTTCGCTAAGGCTGTTCTTGTGGAATTGGCAAAGGGATATTTGGAAGCCCATAGAGGGCTATGGTGAAAAAGGAAATATCTTCCGTTCAAAACTGGAAAGAAGCTTTCTGAGAAACCGCTCTATGTTCTGTTAATTCATCTCACAGAGTTACATCTTTCCCTTCAAGAAGTCTTTCGCTAAGGCTGTTCTTGTGGAATTGGCAAAGGGATATTTGGAAGCCCATAGAGGGCTATGGTGAAAAAGGAAATATCTTCCGTTCAAAACTGGAAAGAAGCTTTCTGAGAAACTGCTCTGTGTTCTGTTCATTCATCTCACAGAGTTACATCTTTCCCTTCAAGAAGCCTTTCGCTAAGGCTGTTCTTGTGGAATTGGCAAAGGGATATTTGGAAGCACATACAGGGCTATGGTGAAAAAGGAAATATCTTCCGTTCAAAACTGGAAAGAAGCTTTCAGAGAAACTGCTCTGTGTTCTGTTAATTCATCTCACAGAGTTTCATCTTTCCCTTGAAAAAGCCTTTCGCTAAGGCTGTTCTTGTGGAATTGGCAAAGGGATATTTGGAACCCCTAGAGGGCTATGGTGAAAAAGGAAATATCTTCCGTTCAAAACTGGAAAGAATCTTTCTGAGAAACTGCTCTGTGTTCTGTTAATTCATCTCACAGAGTTACATCTTTCCCTTCAAGAAGCCTTTCGCTAAGGCTGTTCTTGTGGAATTGGCAAAGGGATATTTGGAAGCCCATAGAGGGCTATGGTGAAAAAGGAAATATCTTCCGTTCAAAACTGGAAAGAAGCTTTCTGAGAAACTGCTCTGTGTTCTGTTAATTCATCTCACAGAGTTACATCTTTCCCTTCAAGAAGCCTTTCGCTAAGGCTGTTCTTGTGGAATTGGCAAAGGGATATTTGGAAGCCCATAGAGGGCTATGGTGAAAAAGGAAATATCTTCCGTTCAAAACTGGAAAGAAGCTTTCTGAGAAACTGCTCTGTGTTCTGTTAATTCATCTCACAGAGTTACATCTTTCCCTTGAAGAAGCCTTTCGCTAAGGCTGTTCTTGTGGAATTGGCAAAGGGATATTTTGAAGCCCATAGAGGGCTATGGTGAAAAAGGAAATAACTTCCGTTCAAAACTGGAAAGTATCTGTCTGAGAAACTGCTCTGTGTTTTGTTAATTCATCTCACAGAGTTACATCTTTCCCTTCAAGAAGCCTTTCGCTAAGGCTGTTCTTGTGGAATTGGCAAAGGGATATTTGGAAGCCCATAGAGGGCTATGGTGAAAAAGGAAATATCTTCCGTTCAAAACTGGAAAGAAGCTTTCTGAGAAACTGCTCTGTGTTCTGTTAATTCATCTCACAGAGTTACATCTTTCCCTTCAAGAAGCCTTTCGCTAAGGCTGTTCTTGTGGAATTGGCAAAGGGATATTTGGAAGCCCATAGAGGGCTATGGTGAAAAAGGAAATATCTTCCGTTCAAAACTGGAAAGAAGCTTTCTGAGAAACTGCTCTGTGTTCTGTTAATTCATCTCACAGAGTTACATCTTTCCCTTGAAGAAGCCTTTCGCTAAGGCTGTTCTTGTGGAATTGGCAAAGGGATATTTGGAAGCCCATAGAGGGCTATGGTGAAAAAGGAAATATCTTCCGTTCAAAACTGGAAAGAAGCTTTCTCAGAAACTGCTCTGTGTTCTGCTAATTCATCTCACAGAGTTACATCTTTCCCTTCAAGAAGCCTTTCGCTAAGGCTGTTCTTGTGGAATTGGCAAAGGGATATTTGGAAGCCCATAGAGGGCTATGGTGAATAAGGAACTATCTTCCGTTCAAAACTGGAAAGAAGCTTTCTGAGAAACTGCTCTGTGTTCTGTTAATTCATCTCACAGAGTTACATCGTTCGCTTCAAGAAGCCTTTCGATAAGACTTCTTGTGGAATTGGCAAAGGGATATTTGGAAGCCCATAGAGGGCTATGGTGAAAAAGGAAATATCTTCCGTTCAAAACTGGAAAGAAGCTTTCTGAGAAACTGCTCTGTGTTCTGTTAATTCATCTCACAGAGTTACATCTTTCCCTTCAAGCATCCTTTCGCTAAGGCTGTTCTTGTGGAATTGGCAAAGGGATATTTGGAAGCCCATAGAGGGCTATGGTGAAAAAGGAAATATCTTCCGTTCAAAACTGGAAAGAAGCTTTCTGAGAAACTGCTCTGTGTTCTGTTAATTCATCTCACAGAGTTACATCTTTCCCTTCAAGAAGCCTTTCGCTAAGGCTGTTCTTGTGGAATTGGCAAAGGGATATTTGGAAGCCCATAGAGGGCTATGGTGAAAAAGGAAATATCTTCCGTTCAAAACTGGAAAGAAGCTTTCTGAGAAACTGCTCTGTGTTCTGTTAATTCATCTCACAGAGTTACATCTTTCCCTTCAAGAAGCCTTTCGCTAAGGCTGTTCTTGTGGAATTGGCAAAGGGATATTTTGAAGCCCATAGAGGGCTATGGTGAAAAAGGAAATATCTTCCGTTCAAAACTGGAAAGTAGCTGTCTGAGAAACTGCTCTGTGTTCTGTTAATTCATCTCACAGAGTTACATCTTTCCCTTCAAGAAGCCTTTCGCTAAGGCTGTTCTTGTGGAATTGGCAAAGGGATATTTGGAAGCCCATAGAGGGCTATGGTGAAAAAGGAAATATCTTCCGTTCAAAACTGGAAAGAAGCTTTCTGAGAAACGGCTCTATGTTCTGTTAATTCATCTCACAGAGTTACATCTTTCCCTTCATGAAGCCTTTCGCTAAGGCTGTTCTTCTGGAATTGGCAAAGGGATATTTAGAAGCCCATAGAGGGCTATGGTCAAAAAGGAAATATCTTCCGTTCAAAACTGGAAAGAAGCTTTCTGAGAAAACGCTCTGTGTTCTGTTAATTCATCTCACAGAGTTACATCTTTCCCTTCAAGAAGCCTTTCGCTAAGGCTGTTCTTGTGGAATTGGCAAAGGGATATTTGGAAGCCCATAGAGGGCTATGGTGAAAAAGGAAATATCTTCCGTTCAAAACTGGAAAGAAGCTTTCAGAGAAACCGCTCTGTGTTCTGTTAATTCATCTCACAGAGTTACATCTTTCCCTTCAAGAAGCCTTTCGCTAAGGCTGTTCTTGTGGAATTGGCAAAGGGATATTTGGAAGCCCATAGAGGGCTATGGTGAAAAAGGAAATATCTTCCGTTCAAAACTGGAAAGAAGCTTTCTGAGAAACCGCTCTATGTTCTGTTATTTCATCTCACAGAGTTACATCTTTCCCTTCAAGAAGCCTTTCGCTAAGGCTGTTCTTGTGGAATTGGCAAAGGGATATTTGGAAGCCCATAGAGGGCTATGGTGAAAAAGGAAATATCTTCCGTTCAAAACTGGAAAGAAGCTTTCTGAGAAACTGCTCTGTGTTCTGTTAATTCATCTCACAGAGTTACATCTTTCCCTTCAAGAAGCCTTTCGCTAAGGCTGTTCTTGTGGAATTGGCAAAGGGATATTTGGAAGCCCATAGAGGGCTATGGTGAAAAAGGAAATATCTTCCGTTCAAAACTGGAAAGTAGCTGTCTGAGAAACTGCTCTGTGTTCTGTTAATTCATCTCACAGAGTTACATCTTTCCCTTCAAGAAGCCTTTCGCTAAGGCTGTTCTTGCGGAATTGGCAAAGGGATATTTGGAAGCCCATAGAGGGCTATGGTGAAAAAGGAAATATCTTCCGTTCAAAACTGGAAAGAAGCTTTCTGAGAAACTGCTCTGTGTTCTGTTAATTCATCTCACAGAGTTACATCTTCCCCTTCAAGTAGCCTTTCGCTAAGGTTGTTCTTGTGGAATTGGCAAAGGGATATTTTGAAGCCAATAGAGGGCTATGGTGAAAAAGGAAATATCTTCCGTTCAAAACTGGAAAGAAACTTTCTGAGAAACCGCTCTGTGTTCTGTTAATTCATCTCACAGAGTTACATCTTTCCCTTCAAGAAGCCTTTCGCTAAGGCTGTTCTTGTGGAATTGGCAAAGGGATATTTGGAAGCCCATAGAGGGCTATGGTGAAAAAGGAAATATCTTCCGTTCAAAACTGGAAAGAAGCTTTCTGAGAAACGGCTCTATGTTCTGTTAATTCATCTCACAGAGTTACATCTTTCCCTTCATGAAGCCTTTCGCTAAGGCTGTTCTTCTGGAATTGGCAAAGGGATATTTAGAAGCCCATAGAGGGCTATGGTCAAAAAGGAAATATCTTCCGTTCAAAACTGGAAAGAAGCTTTCTGAGAAAACGCTCTGTGTTCTGTTAATTCATCTCACAGAGTTACATCTTTACCTTCAAGAAGCCTTTCGCTAAGGCTGTTCTTGTGGAATTGGCAAAGGGATATTTGGAAGCCCATAGAGGGCTATGGTGAAAAAGGAAATATCTTCCGTTCAAAACTGGAAAGAAGCTTTCAGAGAAACCGCTCTGTGTTCTGTTAATTCATCTCACAGAGTTACATCTTTCCCTTCAAGAAGCCTTTCGCTAAGGCTGTTCTTGTGGAATTGGCAAAGGGATATTTGGAAGCCCATAGAGGGCTATGGTGAAAAAGGAAATATCTTCCGTTCAAAACTGGAAAGAAGCTTTCTGAGAAACCGCTCTATGTTCTGTTATTTCATCTCACAGAGTTACATCTTTCCCTTCAAGAAGCCTTTCGCTAAGGCTGTTCTTGTGGAATTGGCAAAGGGATATTTGGAAGCCCATAGAGGGCTATGGTGAAAAAGGAAATATCTTCCGTTCAAAACTGGAAAGAAGCTTTCTGAGAAACTGCTCTGTGTTCTGTTAATTCATCTCACAGAGTTACATCTTTCCCTTCAAGAAGCCTTTCGCTAAGGCTGTTCTTGTGGAATTGGCAAAGGGATATTTGGAAGCCCATAGAGGGCTCTGGTGAAAAAGGAAATATCTTCCGTTCAAAACTGGAAAGAAGCTTTCTGAGAAACTGCTCTGTGTTCTGTTAATTCATCTCACAGAGTTACATCTTTCCCTTCAAGAAGCCTTTCGCTAAGGCTGTTCTTGTGGAATTGGCACAGGGACATTTGGAAGCCCATAGAGGGCTATGGTGAAAAAGGAAATATCTTCCGTTCAAAACTGGAAAGAAGCTTTCTGAGAAACTGCTCTGTGTTCTGTTAATTCATCTCACAGAGTTACATCTTTCCCTTCAAGAAGCCTTTCGCTAAGGCTGTTCTTGTGGAATTGGCAAAGGGATATTTGGAAGCCCATAGAGGGCTATGGTGAAAAAGGAAATATCTTCCGTTCAAATCTGGAAAGAAGCTTTCTGAGAAACTGCTCTGTGTTCTGTTAATTCATCTCACAGAGTTACGTCTTTCCCTTCAAGAAGCCTTTCGCTAAGGCTGTTCTTGTGGAATTGGCAAAGGGATATTTGGAAGCCCATAGAGGGCTATGGTGAAAAAGGAAATATCTTCCGTTCAAAACTGGAAAGAAGCTTTCTGAGAAACTGCTCTGTGTTCTGCTAATTCATCTCACAGAGTTACATCTTTCCCTTCAAGAAGCCTTTCGCTAACTCTGTTCTTATGGAATTGGCAAAGGGATATTTGGAAGCCCATAGAGGGCTATGGTGAAAAAGGAAATATCTTCCGTTCAAAACTGGAAAGAAGCTTTCTGAGAAACTGCTCTGTGTTCTGTTAATTCATCTCACAGAGTTACATCTTTCCCTTTAAGAAGCCTTTCGCTAAGACTGTTCTTGTGGAATTGGCAAAGGGATATTTGGAAGCCCATAGAGGGCTATGGTGAAAAAGGAAATATCTTCCGTTCAAAACTGGAAAGAAGCTTTCTGAGAAACTGCTCTGTGTTCTGTTAATTCATCTCACAGAGTTACATCTTTCCCTTCAAGAAGCCTTTCGCTAAGGCTGTTCTTGTGGAATTGGCAAAGGGATATTTGGAAGCCCATAGAGGGCTATGGTGAAAAAGGAAATATCTTCCGTTCAAAACTGGAAAGAAGCTTTCTGAGAAACTGCTCTGTGTTCTGTTAATTCATCTCACAGAGTTACATCTTTCCCTTCAAGAAGCCTTTCGCTAAGGCTGTTCTTGTGGAATTGGCAAAGGGATATTTGGAAGCCCATAGAGGGCTATGGTGAAAAAGGAAATATCTTCCGTTCAAAACTGGAAAGAAGCTTTCAGAGAAACCGCTCTGTGTTCTGTTAATTCATCTCACAGAGTTACATCTTTCCCTTCAAGAAGCCTTTCGCTAAGGCTGTTCTTGTGGAATTGGCAAAGGGATATTTGGAAGCCCATAGAGGGCTATGGTGAAAAAGGAAATATCTTCCGTTCAAAACTGGAAAGAAGCTTTCTGAGAAACCGCTCTATGTTCTGTTATTTCATCTCACAGAGTTACATCTTTCCCTTCAAGAAGCCTTTCGCTAAGGCTGTTCTTGTGGAATTGGCAAAGGGATATTTGGAAGCCCATAGAGGGCTATGGTGAAAAAGGAAATATCTTCCGTTCAAAACTGGAAAGAAGCTTTCTGAGAAACTGCTCTGTGTTCTGTTAATTCATCTCACAGAGTTACATCTTTCCCTTCAAGAAGCCTTTCGCTAAGGCTGTTCTTGTGGAATTGGCAAAGGGATATTTGGAAGCCCATAGAGGGCTCTGGTGAAAAAGGAAATATCTTCCGTTCAAAACTGGAAAGAAGCTTTCTGAGAAACTGCTCTGTGTTCTGTTAATTCATCTCACAGAGTTACATCTTTCCCTTCAAGAAGCCTTTCGCTAAGGCTGTTCCTGTGGAATTGGCACAGGGACATTTGGAAGCCCATAGAGGGCTATGGTGAAAAAGGAAATATCTTCCGTTCAAAACTGGAAAGAAGCTTTCTGAGAAACTGCTCTGTGTTCTGTTAATTCATCTCACAGAGTTACATCTTTCCCTTCAAGAAGCCTTTCGCTAAGGCTGTTCTTGTGGAATTGGCAAAGGGATATTTGGAAGCCCATAGAGGGCTATGGTGAAAAAGGAAATATCTTCCGTTCAAATCTGGAAAGAAGCTTTCTGAGAAACTGCTCTGTGTTCTGTTAATTCATCTCACAGAGTTACGTCTTTCCCTTCAAGAAGCCTTTCGCTAAGGCTGTTCTTGTGGAATTGGCAAAGGGATATTTGGAAGCCCATAGAGGGCTATGGTGAAAAAGGAAATATCTTCCGTTCAAAACTGGAAAGAAGCTTTCTGAGAAACTGCTCTGTGTTCTGCTAATTCATCTCACAGAGTTACATCTTTCCCTTCAAGAAGCCTTTCGCTAACTCTGTTCTTGTGGAATTGGCAAAGGGATATTTGGAAGCCCATAGAGGGCTATGGTGAAAAAGGAAATATCTTCCGTTCAAAACTGGAAAGAAGCTTTCTGAGAAACTGCTCTGTGTTCTGTTAATTCATCTCACAGAGTTACATCTTTCCCTTTAAGAAGCCTTTCGCTAAGACTGTTCTTGTGGAATTGGCAAAGGGATATTTGGAAGCCCATAGAGGGCTATGGTGAAAAAGGAAATATCTTCCGTTCAAAACTGGAAAGAAGCTTTCTGAGAAACTGCTCTGTGTTCTGTTAATTCATCTCACAGAGTTACATCTTTCCCTTCAAGAAGCCTTTCGCTAAGGCTGTTCTTGTGGAATTGGCAAAGGGATATTTGGAAGCCCATAGAGGGCTATGGTGAAAAAGGAAATATCTTCCGTTCAAAAC
This sequence comes from Chlorocebus sabaeus, assembly GCF_047675955.1. Classification (NCBI taxonomy): domain Eukaryota; kingdom Metazoa; phylum Chordata; class Mammalia; order Primates; family Cercopithecidae; genus Chlorocebus; species Chlorocebus sabaeus. The sequence continues at coordinate 143,400 of NW_027327559.1, forward strand.
TGGAAAGAAGCTTTCTGAGAAACTGCTCTGTGTTCTGTTAATTCATCTCACAGAGTTACATCTTTCCCTTCAAGAAGCCTTTCGCTAAGGCTGTTCTTGTGGAATTGGCAATGGGATATTTGGAAGCCCATAGAGGACTATGGTGAAAAAGGAAATATCTTCCGTTCAAAACTGGAAAGAAGCTTTCTGAGAAACTGCTCTGTGTTCTGTTAATTCATCTCACAGAGTTACATCTTTCCTTTCAAGAAGCCTTTCGCTAAGGCTGTTCTTGTGGAATTGGCAAAGGGATATTTGGAAGCCCATAGAGGGCTATGGTGAAAAAGGAAATATCTTCCGTTCAAAACTGGAAAGAAGCTTTCTGAGAAACTGCTCTGAGTTCTGTTAATTCGTCTCACAGAGTTACATCTTTCCCTTCAGGAAGCCTTTCGCTAAGGCTGTTCTTGTGGAATTGGCAAAGAGATATTTGGAAGCCCATGGAGGGCTATGGTGAAAAAGGAAATATCTTCCTTTCAAAACTGGAAAGAAGGTTTCTGAGAAACTGCTCTGTGTTCTGTTAATTCATCTCACAGAATTACATCTTTCCCTTCAAGAAGCCTTTCGCTAAGGCTGTTCTTGTGGAATTGGCAAAGGGATATTTGGAAGCCCATAGAGGGCTACGGTGAAAAAGGAAATATCTTCCGTTCAAAACTGGAAAGAAGCTTTCTGAGAAACTGCTCTGTGTTAGTTAATTCATCTCACAGAGTTACATCTTTCCCTTCAAGAAGCCTTTCGCTAAGGCTGTTCTTGTGGAATTGGCCAAGGGATATTTGGAAGCCCATAGACGGCTATGGTGAAAAAGGAAATATCTTCCGTTCAAAACTGGAAAGAAGCTTTCTGAGAAACTGCTCTGTGTTCTGTTAATTCATCTCACAGAGTTACATCTTTCCCTTCAAGAAGCCTTTCGCTAAGGCTGTTCTTGTGGAATTGGCAAAGGGATATTTGGAAGCCCATATAGGGCTATGGTGAAAAAGGAAATATCTTCCGTTCAAAACTGGAAAGAAGCTTTCTGAGATACCGCTCTATGTTCTGTTAATTCATCTCACAGAGTTACATCTTTCCCTTCAAGAAGCCTTTCGCTAAGGGTGTTTTTGTGGAATTGGCAAAGGGATATTTGGAAGCCCGTAGAGGGCTATGGAGAAAAAGGAAATATCTTCCGTTCAAAACTGGAAAGAAGCTTTCTGAGAAACCGCTCTGTGTTCTGTTAATTCATCTCACAGAGTTACATCTTTCCCTTGAAGAAGCCTTTCGCTAAGGCTGTTCTTGTGGAATTGGCAAAGGGATATTTGGAAGCCCATAGAGGGCTATGGTGAAAAAGGAAATATCTTCCGTTCAAAACTGGAAAGAAGCTTTCTGAGAAACTGCTCTGTGTTCTGTTAATTCATCTCACAGAGTTACATCTTTCCCTTCAAGAAGCCTTTCGCTAAGGCTGTTCTTGTGGAATTGGCAAAGGGATATTTGGAAGCCCATAGAGGGCTATGGTGAAAAAGGAAATATCTTCCGTTCAAAACTGGAAAGAATCTTTCTGAGAAACGGCTCTATGTTCTGTTAATTCATCTCACAGAGTTACATCTTTCCCTTCATGAAGCCTTTCGCTAAGGCCGTTCTTCTGGAATTGGCAAAGGGATATTTGGAAGCCCATAGAGGGCTATGGTGAAAAAGGAAATATCTTCCGTTCAAAACTGGAAAGAAGCTTTCTGAGAAACCGCTCTGTGTTCTGTTAATTCATCTCACAGAGTTACATCTTTCCCTTGAAGAAGCCTTTCGCTAAGGCTGTTCTTGTGGAATTGGCAAAGGGATATTTGGAAGCCCATAGAGGGCTATGGTGAAAAAGGAAATATCTTCCGTTCAAAACTGGAAAGAAGCTTTCTGAGAAACTGCTCTGTGTTCTGTTAATTCATCTCACAGAGTTACATCTTTCCCTTCAAGAAGCCTTTCGCTAAGGCTGTTCTTGTGGAATTGGCAAAGGGATATTTGGAAGCCCATAGAGGGCTATGGTGAAAAAGGAAATATCTTCCGTTCAAAACTGGAAAGAAGCTTTCTAAGAAACAGCTCTGTGTTCTGTTAATTCATCTCACAGAGTTACATCTTTCCCTTCAAGAAGCCTTTCGCTAAGGCTGTTCTTGTGGAATTGGCAAAGGGATATTTGGAAGCCCATAGAGGGCTATGGTGAAAAAGGAAATATCTTCCGTTCAAAACTGGAAAGAAGCTTTCTGAGAAACTGCTCTGTGTTCTGTTAATTCATATCACAGAGTTACCTCTTTCCCTTCAAGAAGCCTTTCGCTAAGGCTGTTCTTGTGGAATTGGCAAAGGGATATTTGGAAGCCCATAGAGGGCTATGGTGAAAAAGGAAATATCTTCCGTTCAAAACTGGAAAGTAGCTGTCAGAGAAACTGCTCTGTGTTCTGTTAATTCATCTCACAGAGTTACATCTTTCCCTTCAAGAAGCCTTTCGCTAAGGCTGTTCTTGTAGAATTGGCAAAGGGATATTTGGAAGCCCATAGAGGGCTATGGTGAAAAAGGAAATATCTTCCGTTCAAAACTGGAAAGAAGCTTTCTGAGAAACTGCTCTGTGTTCTGTTAATTCATCTCACAGAGTTACATCTTTCCCTTCAAGAAGCCTTTCGATAAGGCTGTTCATGTGGAATTGGCAAAGGGATATTTGGAAGCCCATAGAGGGCTATGGTGAAAAAGGAATTATCTTCCGTTCAAAACTGGAAAGAAGCTTTCTGAGAAACTGCTCTGTGTTCTGTTAATTCGTCTCACAGAGTTACATCTTTCCCTTCAAGAAGCCTTTCGCTAAGTCTGTTCTTGTGGAATTGGCAAAGGGATATTTGGAAGCCCATAGAGGGCTATGGTGAAAAAGGAAATATCTTCCGTTCAAAACTGGAAAGAAGCTTTCTGAGAAACTGCTCTGTGTTCTGTTAATTCATTTCACAGAGTTACATCTTTCCCTTCAAGAAGCCTTTCGCTAAGGCTGTTCTTGTGGAATTGGCAAAGGGATATTTGGAAGCCCATAGAGGGCTATGGTGAAAAAGGAAATATCTTCCGTTCAAAACTGGAAAGAAGCTTTCTGAGAAACCGCTCTGTGTTCTGTTAATTCATCTCACAGAGTTACATCTTTCCCTTCAGGAAGCCTTTCGCTAAGGCTGTTCTTGTGGAATTGGCAAAGGGATATTTGGAAGCCCATAGGGGGCTATGGTGAAAAAGGAAATATCTTCCGTTCAAAACTGGAAAGAAGCTTTCTGAGAAACTGCTCTGTGTTCTGTTAATTCATCTCACAGAGTTACATCTTTCCCTTCAAGCAGCCTTTCGCTAAGGCTGTTCTTGTGGAATTGGCAAAGGGATATTTGGAAGCCCATAGAGGGCTATGGTGAAAAAGGAAATATCTTCCGTTCAAAACTGGAAAGAAGCTTTCTAAGAAACTGCTCTGTGTTCTGTTAATTCATCTCACAGAGTTACATCTTTCCCTTCAAGTAGCCTTTCGCTAAGGCTGTTCTTGTGGAATTGGCAAAGGGATATTTGGAAGCCCATAGAGGGCTCTGGTGAAAAAGGAAATATCTTCCGTTCAAAACTGGAAAGAAGCTTTCTGAGAAACTGCTCTGTGTTCTGTTAATTCATCTCACAGAGTTACATCTTTCCCTTCAGGAAGCCTTTCGCTAAGGCTGTTCTTGTGGAATTGGCAAAGGGATATTTGGAAGCCCATAGAGGGCTATGGTGAAAAAGGAAATATCTTCCGTTCAAAACTGGAAAGAAGCTTTCTGAGAAACGGCACTATGTTCTGTTAATTCATCTCACAGAGTTACATCTTTCCCTTCATGAAGCCTTTCGCTAAGTCTGTTCTTGTGGAATTGGCAAAGGGATATTTGGAAGCCCATAGAGGGCTATGGTGAAAAAGGAAATATCTTCCGTTCAAAACTGGAAAGAAGCTTTCTGAGAAACTGCTCTGTGTTCTGTTAATTCATCTCACAGAGTTACATCTTTCCCTTCAAGAAGCCTTTCGCTAATTCTGTTCTTGTGGAATTGGAAAAGGGATATTTGGAAGCCCATAGAGGGCTATGGTGAAAAAGGAAATATCTTCCGTTCAAAACTGGAAAGAAGCTTTCTGAGAAACTGCTCTGTGTTCTGTTAATTCATCTCACAGAGTTACATCTTTCCCTTCAAGAAGCCTTTCGCTAAGGCTGTTCTTGTGGAATTGGCAAAGGGATATTTGGAAGCCCATAGAGGGCTATGGTGAAAAAGGAAATATCTTCCGTTCAAAACTGGAAAGAAGCTTTCTGAGAAACTGCTCTGTGTTCTGTTAATTCATCTCACAGAGTTACATCTTTCCCTTCAAGTAGCCTTTCGCTAAGGCTGTTCTTGTGGAATTGGCAAAGGGATATTTGGAAGCCCATAGAGGGCTATGGTGAAAAAGGAAATATCTTCCCTTCAAAACTGGAAAGAAACTTTCTGAGAAACCGCTCTGTGTTCTGTTAATTCATGTCACAGAGTTACATCTTTCCCTTCAAGAAGCCTTTCGCTAAGGCTGTTCTTGTGGAATTGGCAAAGGGATATTTGGAAGCCCATAGAGGGCTATGGTGAAAAAGGAAATATCTTCCGTTCAAAACTGGAAAGAAGCTTTCTGAGAAACTGCTCTGTGTTCTGTTAATTCATCTCACAGAATTACATCTTTCCCTTCAAGTAGCCTTTCGCTAAGGCTGTTCTTGTGGAATTGGCAAAGGGATATTTTGAAGCCCATACAGGGCTATGGTGAAAAAGGAAATATCTTCCGTTCAAAACTGGAAAGAAACTTTCTGAGAAACTGCTCTGTGTTCTGTTAATTCATCTCACAGAGTTACATCTTTCCCTTCAAGAAGCCTTTCGCTAAGGTTGTTCTTGTGGAATTGGCAAAGGGATATTTGGAAGCCCATAGAGGGCTATGGTGAAAAAGGAAATATCTTCCGTTCAAAACTGGAAAGAAGCTTTCTGAGAAACGGCTCTATGACTGTTAATTGATCTCACAGAGTTACATCTTTCCCTTCATGAAGCCTTTCGCTAAGGCTGTTCTTGTGGAATTGGCAAAGGGATATTTGGAAGCCCATAGAGGGCAATCTTGAAAAAGGAAATATCTTCCGTTCAAAACTGGAAAGAAGCTTTCTGAGAAACCGCTCTGTGTTCTGTTAATTCATCTCACAGAGTTACATCTTTCCCTTCAAGAAGCCTTTCGCTAAGGCTGTTCTTGTGGAATTGGCAAAGGGATATTTGGAGGACCATAGAGGGCTATGGTGAAAAAGTAAATATCTTCCGTTCAAAACTGGAAAGAAACTTTCTGAGAAACCGCTCTGTGTTCTGTTAATTCATCTCACAGAGTTACATCTTTCCCTTCAAGTAGCCTTTCGCTAAGGCTGTTCTTGTGGAATTGGCAAAGGGATATTTGGAAGCCCATAGAGGGCTATGGTGAAAAAGGAAATATCTTCCCTTCAAAACTGGAAAGAAACTTTCTGAGAAACCGCTCTGTGTTCTGTTAATTCATCTCACAGAGTTACATCTTTCCCTTCAAGAAGCCTTTCGCTAAGGCTGTTCTTGTGGAATTGGCAAAGGGATATTTGGAAGCCCATAGAGGGCTATGGTGAAAAAGGAAATATCTTCCCTTCAAAACTGGAAAGAAACTTTCTGAGAAACCGCTCTGTGTTCTGTTAATTCATCTCACAGAGTTACATCTTTCCCTTGAAGAAGCCTTTCGCTAAGGCTGTTCTTGTGGAATTGGCAAAGGGATATTTGGAAGCCCATAGAGGGCTATGGTGAAAAAGGAAATATCTTCCGTTCAAAACTGGAAAGAAGCTTTCTGAGAAACCGCTCTGTGTTCTGTTAATTCATCTCACAGAGTTACATCTTTCCCTTCAAGAAGCCTTTCGCTAAGGCTGTTCTTGTGGAATTGGCAAAGGGATATTTGGAAGCCCATAGAGGGCTATGGTGAAAAAGGAAATATCTTCCGTTCAAAACTGGAAAGAAGCTTTCTGAGAAACTGCTCTGTGTTCTGTTAATTCATCTCACAGAGTTACATCTTTCTCTTCAAGAAGCCTTTCGCTAAGGCTGTTCTTGTGGAATTGGCAAAGGGATATTTGGAAGCCCATAGAGGGCTATGGTGAAAAAGGAAATATCTTCCGTTCAAAACTGGAAAGAAGCTTTCTGAGAAACCGCTCTGTGTTCTGTCAATTCATCTCACAGAGTTACATCTTTCCCTTGAAGAAGCCTTTCGCTAAGGCTGTTCTTGTGGAATTGGCAAAGGGATATTTGGAAGCCCATAGAGGGCTATGGTGAAAAAGGAAATATCTTCCGTTCAAAACTGGAAAGAAGCTTTCTGAGAAACTGCTCTGTGTTCTGTTAATTCATCTCACAGAGTTACATCTTTCTCTTCAAGAAGCCTTTCGCTAAGGCTGTTCTTGTGGAATTGGCAAAGGGATATTTGGAAGCCCATAGAGGGCTATGGTGAAAAAGGAAATATCTTCCGTTCAAAACTGGAAAGAAGCTTTCTGAGAAACTGCTCTGTGTTCTGTTAATTCATCTCACAGAGTTACATCTTTCCCTTCAAGAAGCCTTTCGCTAAGGCTGTTCTTGTGGAATTGGCAAAGGGATATTTGGAAGCCCATAGAGGGCTATGGTGAAAAAGGAAATATCTTCCGTTCAAAACTGGAAAGAAGCTTTCTGAGAAACTGCTCTGTGTTCTGTTAATTCATCTCACAGAGTTACATCTTTCCCTTCAAGAAGCCTTTCGCTAAGGCTGTTCTTGTGGAATTGGCAAAGGGATATTTGGAGGACCATAGAGGGCTATGGTGAAAAAGTAAATATCTTCCGTTCAAAACTGGAAAGAAGCATTCTGAGAAACTGCTCTGTGTTCTGTTAATTCATCTCACAGAGTTACATCTTTCCCTTCAAGTAGCCTTTCGCTAAGGCTGTTCTTGTGGAATTGGCAAAGGGATATTTGGAAGCCCTTAGAGGGCTATGGTTAAAAAGGAAATATCTTCCCTTCAAAACTGGAAAGAAACTTTCTGAGAAACCGCTCTGTGTTCTGTTAATTCATCTCACAGAGTTACATCTTTCCCTTGAAGAAGCCTTTCGCTAAGGCTGTTCTTGTGGAATTGGCAAAGGGATATTTGGAAGCCCATAGAGGGCTATGGTGAAAAAGGAAATATCTTCCGTTCAAAACTGGAAAGAAGCTTTCTGAGAAACTGCTCTGTGTTCTGTTAATTCATCTCACAGAGTTACATCTTTCCCTTCAAGAAGCCTTTCGCTAAGGCTGTTCTTGTGGAATTGGCAAAGGGATATTTGGAAGCCCATAGAGGGCTATGGTGAAAAAGGAAATATCTTCCGTTCAAAACTGGAAAGAAGCTTTCTGAGAAACCGCTCTGTGTTCTGTTAATTCATCTCACAGAGTTACATCTTTCCCTTGAAGAAGCCTTTCGCTAAGGCTGTTCTTGTGGAATTGGCAAAGGGATATTTGGAAGCCCATAGAGGGCTATGGTGAAAAAGGAAATATCTTCCGTTCAAAACTGGAAAGAAGCTTTCTGAGAAACTGCTCTGTGTTCTGTTAATTCATCTCACAGAGTTACATCTTTCTCTTCAAGAAGCCTTTCGCTAAGGCTGTTCTTGTGGAATTGGCAAAGGGATATTTGGAAGCCCATAGAGGGCTATGGTGAAAAAGGAAATATCTTCCGTTCAAAACTGGAAAGAAGCTTTCTGAGAAACTGCTCTGTGTTCTGTTAATTCATCTCACAGAGTTACATCTTTCCCTTCAAGAAGCCTTTCGCTAAGGCTGTTCTTGTGGAATTGGCAAAGGGATATTTGGAAGCCCATAGAGGGCTATGGTGAAAAAGGAAATATCTTCCGTTCAAAACTGGAAAGAAGCTTTCTGAGAAACTGCTCTGTGTTCTGTTAATTCATCTCACAGTGTTACATCTTTCCCTTCAAGAAGCCTTTCGCTAAGGCTGTTCTTGTGGAATTGGCAAAGGGATATTTGGAGGACAATAGAGGGCTATGGTGAAAAAGTAAATATCTTCCGTTCAAAACTGGAAAGAAGCATTCTGAGAAACCGCTCTGTGTTCTGTTAATTCATATCACAGAGTTACATCTTTCCCTTCAAGTAGCCTTTCGCTAAGGCTGTTCTTGTGGAATTGGCAAAGGGATATTTGGAAGCCCATAGAGGGCTATGGTGAAAAAGGAAATATCTTCCCTTCAAAACTGGAAAGAAACTTTCTGAGAAACCGCTCTGTGTTCTGTTTATTCATCTCACAGAGTTACATCTTTCCCTTCAAGAAGCCTTTCGCTAAGGCTGTTCTTGTGGAATTGGCAAAGGTATATTTCGAAGCCCATAGAGGGCTATGGTGAAAAAGGAAATATCTTCCGTTCAAAACTGGAAAGAAGCTTTCTGAGAAACCGCTCTGTGTTCTGTTAATTCATCTCACACAGTTACATCTTTCCCTTCAAGAAGCCTTTCGCTAAGGCTGTTCTTGTGGAATTGGCAAAGGGATATTTGGAAGCCCAGAGAGGGCTATGGTGAAAAAGGAAATATCTTCCGTTCAAAACTGGAAAGAAGCTTTCTGAGAAACCGCTCTGTGTTCTGTTAATTCATCTCACAGAGTTACATCTTTCCCTTGAAGAAGCCTTTCGCTAAGGCTGTTCTTGTGGAATTGGCAAAGGGATATTTGGAAGCCCATAGAGGGCTATGGTGAAAAAGGAAATATCTTCCGTTCAAAACTGGAAAGAAGCTTTCTGAGAAACTGCTCTGTGTTCTGTTAATTCATCTCACAGAGTTACATCTTTCTCTTCAAGAAGCCTTTCGCTAAGGCTGTTCTTGTGGAATTGGCAAAGGGATATTTGGAAGCCCATAGAGGGCTATGGTGAAAAAGGAAATATCTTTCGTTCAAAACTGGAAAGAAGCTTTCTGAGAAACTGCTCTGTGTTCTGTTAATTCATCTCACAGAGTTACATCTTTCCCTTCAAGAAGCCTTTCGCTAAGGCTGTTCTTGTGGAATTGGCAAAGGGATATTTGGAAGCCCATAGAGGGCTATGGTGAAAAAGGAAATATCTTCCGTTCAAAACTGGAAAGAAGCTTTCTGAGAAACTGCTCTGTGTTCTGTTAATTCATCTCACAGAGTTACATCTTTCCCTTCAAGAAGCCTTTCGCTAAGGCTGTTCTTGTGGAATTGGCAAAGGGATATTTGGAGGACCATAGAGGGCTATGGTGAAAAAGTAAATATCTTCCGTTCAAAACTGGAAAGAAGCATTCTGAGAAACTGCTCTGTGTTCTGTTAATTCATCTCACAGAGTTACATCCTTCCCTTCAAGTAGCCTTTCGCTAAGGCTGTTCTTGTGGAATTGGCAAAGGGATACTTGGAAGCCCTTAGAGGGCTATGGTTAAAAAGGAAATATCTTCCCTTCAAAACTGGAAAGAAACTTTCTGAGAAACCGCTCTGTGTTCTGTTAATTCATCTCACAGAGTTACATCTTTCCCTTGAAGAAGCCTTTCGCTAAGGCTGTTCTTGTGGAATTGGCAAAGGGATATTTGGAAGCCCATAGAGGGCTATGGTGAAAAAGGAAATATCTTCCGTTCAAAACTGGAAAGAAGCTTTCTGAGAAACTGCTCTGTGTTCTGTTAATTCATCTCACAGAGTTACATCTTTCCCTTCAAGAAGCCTTTCGCTAAGGCTGTTCTTGTGGAATTGGCAAAGGGATATTTGGAAGCCCATAGAGGGCTATGGTGAAAAAGGAAATATCTTCCGTTCAAAACTGGAAAGAAGCTTTCTGAGAAACCGCTCTGTGTTCTGTTAATTCATCTCACAGAGTTACATCTTTCCCTTCAAGAAGCCTTTCGCTAAGGCTGTTCTTGTGGAATTGGCAAAGGGATATTTGGAAGCCCATAGAGGGCTATGGTGAAAAAGGAAATATCTTCCGTTCAAAACTGGAAAGAAGCTTTCTGAGAAACTGCTCTGTGTTCTGTTAATTCATCTCACAGAGTTACATCTTTCTCTTCAAGAAGCCTTTCGCTAAGGCTGTTCTTGTGGAATTGGCAAAGGGATATTTGGAAGCCCATAGAGGGCTATGGTGAAAAAGGAAATATCTTCCGTTCAAAACTGGAAAGAAGCTTTCTGAGAAACTGCTCTGTGTTCTGTTAATTCATCTCACAGAGTTACATCTTTCCCTTCAAGAAGCCTTTCGCTAAGGCTGTTCTTGTGGAATTGGCAAAGGGATATTTGGAAGCCCATAGAGGGCTATGGTGAAAAAGGAAATATCTTCCGTTCAAAACTGGAAAGAAGCTTTCTGAGAAACTGCTCTGTGTTCTGTTAATTCATCTCACAGAGTTACATCTTTCCCTTCAAGAAGCCTTTCGCTAAGGCTGTTCTTGTGGAATTGGCAAAGGGATATTTGGAGGACCATAGAGGGCTATGGTGAAAAAGTAAATATCTTCCGTTCAAAACTGGAAAGAAGCATTCTGAGAAACCGCTCTGTGTTCTGTTAATTCATCTCACAGAGTTACATCTTTCCCTTCAAGTAGCCTTTCGCTAAGGCTGTTCTTGTGGAATTGGCAAAGGGATATTTGGAAGCCCATAGAGGGCTATGGTGAAAAAGGAAATATCTTCCCTTCAAAACTGGAAAGAAACTTTCTGAGAAACCGCTCTGTGTTCTGTTTATTCATCTCACAGAGTTACATCTTTCCCTTCAAGAAGCCTTTCGCTAAGGCTGTTCTTGTGGAATTGGCAAAGGGATATTTCGAAGCCCATAGAGGGCTATGGTGAAAAAGGAAATATCTTCCGTTCAAAACTGGAAAGAAGCTTTCTGAGAAACCGCTCTGTGTTCTGTTAATTCATCTCACACAGTTACATCTTTCCCTTCAAGAAGCCTTTCGCTAAGGCTGTTCTTGTGGAATTGGCAAAGGGATATTTGGAAGCCCAGAGAGGGCTATGGTGAAAAAGGAAATATCTTCCGTTCAAAACTGGAAAGAAGCTTTCTGAGAAACCGCTCTGTGTTCTGTTAATTCATCTCACAGAGTTACATCTTTCCCTTGAAGAAGCCTTTCGCTAAGGCTGTTCTTGTGGAATTGGCAAAGGGATATTTGGAAGCCCATAGAGGGCTATGGTGAAAAAGGAAATATCTTCCGTTCAAAACTGGAAAGAAGCTTTCTAAGAAACCGCTCTGTGTTCTGTTAATTCATCTCACAGAGTTACATCTTTCCCTTGAAGAAGCCTTTCGCTAAGGCTGTTCTTGTGGAATTGGCAAAGGGATATTTGGAAGCCCATAGAGGGCTATGGTGAAAAAGGAAATATCTTCCGTTCAAAACTGGAAAGAAGCTTTCTGAGAAACTGCTCTGTGTTCTGTTAATTCATCTCACAGAGTTACATCTTTCCCTTCAAGAAGCCTTTCGCTAAGGCTGTTCTTGTGGAATTGGCAAAGGGATATTTGGAAGCCCATAGAGGGCTATGGTGAAAAAGGAAATATCTTCCGTTCAAAACTGGAAAGAAGTTTTCTGAGAAACTGCTCTGTGTTCTGTTAATTCATCTCACAGAGTTACATCTTTCCCTTCAAGTAGCCTTTCGCTAAGGCTGTTCTTGTGGAATTGGCAAAGGGATATTTTGAAGCCCATACAGGGCTATGGTGAAAAAGGAATTATCTTCCGTTCAAAACTGGAAAGAAACTTTCTGAGAAACTGCTCTGTGTTCTGTTAATTCATCTCACAGAGTTACATCTTTCCCTTCAAGAAGCCTTTCGCTAAGGCTGTTCTTGTGGAATTGGCAAAGGGATATTTGGAAGCCCATAGAGGGCTATCGTGAAAAAGGAAATATCTTCCGTTCAAAACTGGAAAGAAGCTTTCTGAGAAAAGGCTCTATGTTCTGATAATTCATCTCACAGAGTTACATCTTTCCCTTCATGAAGCCTTTCGCTAAGGCTGTTCTTGTGGAATTGGCAAAGGGATATTTGGAAGCCCATAGAGGGCTATGGTGAAAAAGGAAATATCTTCCGTTCAAAACTGGAAAGAAGCTTTCTGAGAAACCGCTCTGTGTTCTGTTAATTCATCTCACAGAGTTACATCTTTCCCTTCAAGAAGCCTTTCGCTAAGGCTGTTCTTGTGGAATTGGCAAAGGGATATTTGGAGGACCATAGAGGGCTATGGTGAAAAAGTAAATATCTTCCGTTCAAAACTGGAAAGAAGCATTCTGAGAAACTGCTCTGTGTTCTGTTAATTCATCTCACAGAGTTACATCTTTCCCTCAAGTAGCCTTTCGCTAAGGCTGTTCTTGTGGAATTGGCAAAGGGATATTTGGAAGCCCATAGAGGGCTATGGTGAAAAAGGAAATATCTTCCCTTCAAAACTGGAAAATAACTTTCTGAGAAACCGCTCTGTGTTCTGTTAATTCATCTCACAGAGTTACATCTTTCCCTTCAAGAAGCCTTTCGCTAAGGCTGTTCTTGTGGAATTGGCATAGGGATATTTCGAAGCCCATAGAGGGCTATGGTGAAAAAGGAAATATCTTCCGTTCAAAACTGGAAAGAAGCTTTCTGAGAAACCGCTCTGTGTTCTGTTAATTCATCTCACACAGTTACATCTTTCCCTTCTAGAAGCCTTTCGCTAAGGCTGTTCTTGTGGAATTGGCAAAGGGATATTTGGAAGCCCAGAGAGGGCTATGGTGAAAAAGGAAATATCTTCCGTTCAAAAGTGGAAAGAAGCTTTCTGAGAAACCGCTCTGTGTTCTGTTAATTCATCTCACAGAGTTACATCTTTCCCTTCAAGAAGCCTTTCGCTAAGGCTGTTCTTGTGGAATTGGCAAAGGGATATTTGGAAGCCCTTAGAGGGCTATGGTGAAAAAGGAAATATCTTCCGTTCAAAACTGGAAAGAAGCTTTCTAAGAAACCGCTCTGTGTTCTGTTAATTCATCTCACAGAGTTACACCTTTCCCTTGAAGAAGCCTTTCGCTAACCTGTTCTTGTGGAATTGGCAAAGGGATATTTGGAAGCTCATAGAGGGCTATGGTGAAAAAGGAAATATCTTCCGTTCAAAACTGGAAAGAAGCTTTCTGAGAAACTGCTCTGTGTTCTGTTAATTCATCTCACAGAGTTACATCTTTCCCTTCAAGAAGCCTTTCGCTAAGGCTGTTCTTGTGGAATTGGCAAAGGGATATTTGGAAGCCCATAGAGGGCTATGGTGAAAAAGGAAATATCTTCCGTTCAAAACTGGAAAGTAGCTGTCTGAGAAACTGCTCTGTGTTCTGTTAATTCATCTCACAGAATTACATCTTTCCCTTCAAGAAGCCTTTCGCTAAGGCTGTTCTTGTGGAATTGGCAAAGGGATATTTGGAAGCCCATAGAGGGCTATGGTGAAAAAGGAAATATCTTCCGTTCAAAACTGGAAAGAAGCTTTCTGAGAAACTGCTCTGTGTTCTGTTAATTCATCTCACAGAGTTACATCTTTAGCTTCAAGTAGCCTTTCGCTAAGGCTGTTCTTGTGGAATTGGCAAAGGGATATTTTGAAGCCCATACAGGGCTATGGTGAAAAAGGAAATATCTTCCGTTCAAAACTGGAAAGAAACTTTCTGAGAAACTGCTCTGTGTTCTGTTAATTCATCTCACAGAGTTACATCTTTCCCTTCAAGAAGCCTTTCGCTAAGGCTGTTCTTGTGGAATTGGCAAAGGGATATTTGGAAGCCCATAGAGGGCTATGGTGAAAAAGGAAATATCTTCCGTTCAAAACTGGAAAGAAGCTTTCTGAGAAACCGCTCTGTGTTCTGTTAATTCATCTCACAGAGTTACATCTTTCCCTTGAAGAAGCCTTTCGCTAAGGCTGTTCTTGTGGAATTGGCAAAGGGATATTTGGAAGCCCATAGAGGGCTATGGTGAAAAAGGAAATATCTTCCGTTCAAAACTGGAAAGAAGCTTTCTGAGAAACTGCTCTGTGTTCTGTTAATTCATCTCTCAGAGTTACATCTTTCCCTTGAAGAAGCCTTTCGCTAAGGCTGTTCTTGTGGAATTGGCAAAGGGATATTTGGAAGCCCATAGAGGGCTATGGTGAAAAAGGAAATATCTTCCGTTCAAAACTGGAAAGAAGCTTTCTGAGAAACTGCTCTGTGTTCTGTTAATTCATCTCACAGAGTTACATCTTTCCCTTCAAGAAGCCTTTCGCTAAGGCTGTTCTTGTGGAATTGGCAAAGGGATATTTGGAAGCCCATAGAGGGCTATGGTGAAAAAGGAAATATCTTCCGTTCAAAACTGGAAAGAAGCTTTCTGAGAAACGGCTCTATGTTCTGTTAATTCATCTCACAGAGTTACATCTTTCCCTTCATGAAGCCTTTCGCTAAGTCTGTTCTTCTGGAATTGGCAAAGGGATATTTGGAAGCCCATAGAGGGCTATGGTGAAAAAGGAAATATCTTCCGTTCAAAACTGGAAAGAAGCTTTCTGAGTAACCGCTCTGTATTCTGTTAATTCATCTCACAGAGTTACATCTTTCCCTTGAAGAAGCCTTTCGCTAAGGCTGTTCTTGTGGAATTGGCAAAGGGATATTTGGAAGCCCATAGAGGGCTATGGTGAAAAAGGAAGTATCTTCCGTTCAAAACTGGAAAGAAGCTTTCTGAGAAACTGCTCTGTGTTCTGTTAATTCATCTCACAGAGTTACATCTTTCCCTTCAAGAAGCCTTTCGCTAAGGTTGTTCTTGTGGAATTGGCAAAGGGATATTTGGAAGCCCATAGAGGGCTATGGTGAAAAAGGAAATATCTTCCGTTCAAAACTGGAAAGAAGCTTTCTGAGAAACCGCTCTGTGTTCTGTTAATTCATCTCACAGAGTTACATCTTTCCCTTGAAGAAGCCTTTCGCTAAGGCTGATCTTGTGGAATTGGCAAAGGGATATTTGGAAGCCCATAGAGGGCTATGGTGAAAAAGGAAATATCTTCCGTTCAAAACTGGAAAGAAGCTTTCTGAAAAACTGCTCTGTGTTCTGTTAATTCATCTCACAGAGTTACATCTTTCCCTTGAAGAAGCCTTTCGCTAAGGCTGTTCTTGTGGAATTTTCAAAGGGATATTTGGAAGCCCATAGAGGGCTATGGTGAAAAAGGAAATATCTTCCGTTCAAAACTGGAAAGAAGCTTTCTGAGAAACTGCTCTGTGTTCTGTTTATTCATCTCACAGAGTTACATCTTTCCCTTCAAGAAGCCTTTCGCTAAGGCTGTTCTTGTGGAATTGGCAAAGGGATATTTGGAAGCCCATAGAGTGCTATGGTGAAAAAGGAAATATCTTCCGTTCAAAACTGGAAAGAAGCTTTCTAAGAAACTGCTCTGTGTTCTGTTAATTCATCTCACAGAGTTACATCTTTCCCTTCAAGAAGCCTTTCGCTAAGGCTGTTCTTGTGGAATTGGCAAAGGGATATTTGGAAGCCCATAGAGGGCTATGGTTAAAAAGGAAATATCTTCCGTTCAAAACTGGAAAGAAGCTTTCTGAGAAACTGCTCTGTGTTCTGTTAATTCATCTCACAGAGTTACATCTTTCCCTTCAAGAAGCCTTTCGCTAAGGCTGTTCTTGTGGAATTGGCAAAGGGATATTTGGAAGCCCATAGAGGGCTATGGTGAAAAAGGAAATATCTTCCGTTCAAAACTGGAAAGAAGCTTTCTGAGAAACGGCTCTGTGTTCTGTTAATTCATCTCACAGAGTTACATCTTTCCCTTCATGAAGCCTTTCGCTAAGGCTGTTCTTCTGGAATTGGCAAAGGGATATTTGGAAGCCCGTAGAGGGCTATGGTGAAAAAGGAAATATCTTCCGTTCAAAACTGGAAAGAAGCTTTCTGAGAAACTGCTCTGTGTTCTGTTAATTCATCTCACAGAGTTACATCTTTCCCTTCAAGAAGCCTTTCGCTAATTCTGTTCTTGTGGAATTGGAAAAGGGATATTTGGAAGCCCATAGAGGGCTATGGTGAAAAAGGAAATATCTTCCGTTCAAAACTGGAAAGAAGCTTTCTGAGAAACTGCTCTGTGTTCTGTTAATTCATCTCACAGAGTTACATCTTTCCCTTGAAGAAGCCTTTCGCTAAGGCTGTTCTTGTGGAATTGGCAAAGGGATATTTGGAAGCCCATAGAGGGCTATGGTGAAAAAGGAAATATCTTCCGTTCAAAACTGGAAAGAAGCTTTCTGAGAAACCGCTCTGTGTTCTGTTAATTCATCTCACAGAGTTACATCTTTCCCTTCAAGAAGCCTTTCGATAAGGCTGTTCATGTGGAATTGGCAAAGGGATATTTGGAAGCCCATAGAGGGCTATGGTGAAAAAGGAATTATCTTCCGTTCAAAACTGGAAAGAAGCTTTCTGAGAAACGGCTCTATGTTCTGTTAATTCATCTCACAGAGTTACATCTTTCCCTTCATGAAGCCTTTCGCTAAGTCTGTTCTTCTGGAATTGGCAAAGGGATATTTGGAAGCCCATAGAGGGCTATGGTGAAAAAGGAAATATCTTCCGTTCAAAACTGGAAAGAAGCTTTCTGAGTAACCGCTCTGTATTCTGTTAATTCATCTCACAGAGTTACATCTTTCCCTTGAAGAAGCCTTTCGCTAAGGCTGTTCTTGTGGAATTGGCAAAGGGATATTTGGAAGCCCATAGAGGGCTATGGTGAAAAAGGAAGTATCTTCCGTTCAAAACTGGAAAGAAGCTTTCTGAGAAACTGCTCTGTGTTCTGTTAATTCATCTCACAGAGTTACATCTTTCCCTTCAAGAAGCCTTTCGCTAAGGTTGTTCTTGTGGAATTGGCAAAGGGATATTTGGAAGCCCATAGAGGGCTATGGTGAAAAAGGAAATATCTTCCGTTCAAAACTGGAAAGAAGCTTTCTGAGAAACCGCTCTGTGTTCTGTTAATTCATCTCACAGAGTTACATCTTTCCCTTGAAGAAGCCTTTCGCTAAGGCTGATCTTGTGGAATTGGCAAAGGGATATTTGGAAGCCCATAGAGGGCTATGGTGAAAAAGGAAATATCTTCCGTTCAAAACTGGAAAGAAGCTTTCTGAAAAACTGCTCTGTGTTCTGTTAATTCATCTCACAGAGTTACATCTTTCCCTTGAAGAAGCCTTTCGCTAAGGCTGTTCTTGTGGAATTTTCAAAGGGATATTTGGAAGCCCATAGAGGGCTATGGTGAAAAAGGAAATATCTTCCGTTCAAAACTGGAAAGAAGCTTTCTGAGAAACTGCTCTGTGTTCTGTTTATTCATCTCACAGAGTTACATCTTTCCCTTCAAGAAGCCTTTCGCTAAGGCTGTTCTTGTGGAATTGGCAAAGGGATATTTGGAAGCCCATAGAGTGCTATGGTGAAAAAGGAAATATCTTCCGTTCAAAACTGGAAAGAAGCTTTCTAAGAAACTGCTCTGTGTTCTGTTAATTCATCTCACAGAGTTACATCTTTCCCTTCAAGAAGCCTTTCGCTAAGGCTGTTCTTGTGGAATTGGCAAAGGGATATTTGGAAGCCCATAGAGGGCTATGGTTAAAAAGGAAATATCTTCCGTTCAAAACTGGAAAGAAGCTTTCTGAGAAACTGCTCTGTGTTCTGTTAATTCATCTCACAGAGTTACATCTTTCCCTTCAAGAAGCCTTTCGCTAAGGCTGTTCTTGTGGAATTGGCAAAGGGATATTTGGAAGCCCATAGAGGGCTATGGTGAAAAAGGAAATATCTTCCGTTCAAAACTGGAAAGAAGCTTTCTGAGAAACGGCTCTGTGTTCTGTTAATTCATCTCACAGAGTTACATCTTTCCCTTCATGAAGCCTTTCGCTAAGGCTGTTCTTCTGGAATTGGCAAAGGGATATTTGGAAGCCCATAGAGGGCTATGGTGAAAAAGGAAATATCTTCCGTTCAAAACTGGAAAGAAGCTTTCTGAGAAACTGCTCTGTGTTCTGTTAATTCATCTCACAGAGTTACATCTTTCCCTTCAAGAAGCCTTTCGCTAATTCTGTTCTTGTGGAATTGGAAAAGGGATATTTGGAAGCCCATAGAGGGCTATGGTGAAAAAGGAAATATCTTCCGTTCAAAACTGGAAAGAAGATTTCTGAGAAACTGCTCTGTGTTCTGTTAATTCATCTCACAGAGTTACATCTTTCCCTTGAAGAAGCCTTTCGCTAAGGCTGTTCTTGTGGAATTGGCAAAGGGATATTTGGAAGCCCATAGAGGGCTATGGTGAAAAAGGAAATATCTTCCGTTCAAAACTGGAAAGAAGCTTTCTGAGAAACCGCTCTGTGTTCTGTTAATTCATCTCACAGAGTTACATCTTTCCCTTCAAGAAGCCTTTCGATAAGGCTGTTCATGTGGAATTGGCAAAGGGATATTTGGAAGCCCATAGAGGGCTATGGTGAAAAAGGAATTATCTTCCGTTCAAAACTGGAAAGAAGCTTTCTGAGAAACTGCTCTGTGTTCTGTTAATTCGTCTCACAGAGTTACATCTTTCCCTTCAAGAAGCCTTTCGCTAAGTCTGTTCTTGTGGAATTGGCAAAGGGATATTTGGAAGCCCATAGAGGGCTATGGTGAAAAAGGAAATATCTTCCGTTCAAAACTGGAAAGAAGCTTTCTGAGAAACTGCTCTGTGTTCTGTTAATTCATTTCACAGAGTTACATCTTTCCCTTCAAGAAGCCTTTCGCTAAGGCTGTTCTTGTGGAATTGGCAAAGGGATATTTGGAAGCCCATAGAGGGCTATGGTGAAAAAGGAAATATCTTCCGTTCAAAACTGGAAAGAAGCTTTCTGAGAAACCGCTCTGTGTTCTGTTAATTCATCTCACAGAGTTACATCTTTCCCTTCAGGAAGCCTTTCGCTAAGGCTGTTCTTGTGGAATTGGCAAAGGGATATTTGGAAGCCCATAGGGGGCTATGGTGAAAAAGGAAATATCTTCCTTCCAAAACTGGAAAGAAGCTTTCTGAGAAACCGCTCTGTGTTCTGTTAATTCATCTCACAGAGTTACATCTTTCCCTTGAAGAAGCCTTTCGCTAAGGCTGTTCTTGTGGAATTGGCAAAGGGATATTTGGAAGCCCATAGAGGGCTATGGTGAAAAAGGAAATATCTTCCGTTCAAAACTGGAAAGAAGCTTTCTGAGAAACTGCTCTGTGTTCTGTTAATTCATCTCACAGAGTTACATCTTTCCCTTCAAGCAGCCTTTCGCTAAGGCTGTTCTTGTGGAATTGGCAAAGGGATATTTGGAAGCCCATAGAGGGCTATGGTGAAAAAGGAAATATCTTCCGTTCAAAACTGGAAAGAAGCTTTCTAAGAAACTGCTCTGTGTTCTGTTAATTCATCTCACAGAGTTACATCTTTCCCTTCAAGAAGCCTTTCGCTAAGGCTGTTCTTGTGGAATTGGCAAAGGGATATTTGGAAGCCCATAGAGGGCTATGGTGAAAAAGGAAATATCTTCCGTTCAAAACTGGAAAGAAGCTTTCTGAGAAACTGCTCTGTGTTCTGTTAATTCATCTCACAGAGTTACATCTTTCCCTTCAAGAAGCCTTTCGCTAAGGCTGTTCTTGTGGAATTGGCAAAGGGATATTTGGAAGCCCATAGAGGGCTATGGTGAAAAAGGAAATATCTTCCGTTCAAAACTGGAAAGAAGATTTCTGAGAAACGGCTCTATGTTCTGTTAATTCATCTCACAGAGTTACATCTTTCCCTTCATGAAGCGTTTCGCTAAGGCTGTTCTTGTGGAATTGGCAAAGGGATATTTGGAAGCCCATAGAGGGCTATGGTGAAAAAGGAAATATCTTCCGTTCAAAACTGGAAAGAAGCTTTCTGAGAAACTGCTCTGTGTTCTGTTAATTCATCTCACAGAGTTACATCTTTCCCTTCAAGAAGCCTTTCGCTAATTCTGTTCTTGTGGAATTGGAAAAGGGATATTTGGAAGCCCATAGAGGGTTATGGTGAAAAAGGAAATATCTTCCGTTCAAAACTGGAAAGAAGCTTTCTGAGAAACTGCTCTGTGTTCTGTTAATTCATCTCACAGAGTTACATCTTTCCCTTCAAGAAGCCTTTCGCTAAGGCTGTTCTTGTGGAATTGGCAAAGGGATATTTGGAAGCCCATAGAGGGCTATGGTGAAAAAGGAAATATCTTCCGTTCAAAACTGGAAAGAAGCTTTCTGAGAAACTGCTCTGTGTTCTGTTAATTCATCTCACAGAGTTACATCTTTCCCTTCAAGTAGCCTTTCGCTAAGGCTGTTCTTGTGGAATTGGCAAAGGGATATTTGGAAGCCCATAGAGGGCTATGGTGAAAAAGGAAATATCTTCCCTTCAAAACTGGAAAGAAACTTTCTGAGAAACCGCTCTGTGTTCTGTTAATTCATCTCACAGAGTTACATCTTTCCCTTCAAGAAGCCTTTCGCTAAGGCTGTTCTTGTGGAATTGGCAAAGGGATATTTGGAAGCCCATAGAGGGCTATGGTGAAAAAGGAAATATCTTCCGTTCAAAACTGGAAAGAAGCTTTCTGAGAAACTGCTCTGTGTTCTGTTAATTCATCTCACAGAGTTACATCTTTCCCTTCAAGTAGCCTTTCGCTAAGGCTGTTCTTGTGGAATTGGCAAAGGGATATTTTGAAGCCCATACAGGGCTATGGTGAAAAAGGAAATATCTTCCGTTCAAAACTGGAAAGAAACTTTCTGAGAAACTGCTCTGTGTTCTGTTAATTCATCTCACAGAGTTACATCTTTCCCTTCAAGAAGCCTTTCGCTAAGGTTGTTCTTGTGGAATTGGCAAAGGGATATTTGGAAGCCCATAGAGGGCTATGGTGAAAAAGGAAATATCTTCCGTTCAAAACTGGAAAGAAGCTTTCTGAGAAACGGCTCTATGACTGTTAATTGATCTCACAGAGTTACTTCTTTCCCTTCATGAAGCCTTTCGCTAAGGCTGTTCTTCTTTAATTGTCAAAGGGATATTTAGAAGCCCATAGAGGGCTATGGTGAAAAAGGAAATATCTTCCGTTCAAAACTGGAAAGAAGCTTTCTGAGAAACCGCTCTGTGTTCTGTTAATTCATCTCACAGAGTTACATCTTTCCCTTCAAGAAGCCTTTCGCTAAGGCTGTTCTTGTGGAATTGGCAAAGGGATATTTGGAAGCCCATAGAGGGCTATGGTGAAAAAGGAAATATCTTCCCTTCAAAACTGGAAAGAAACTTTCTGAGAAACCGCTCTGTGTTCTGTTAATTCATCTCACAGAGTTACATCTTTCCCTTCAAGAAGCCTTTCGCTAAGGCTGTTCTTGTGGAATTGGCAAAGGGATATTTGGAAGCCCATAGAGGGCTATGGTGAAAAAGGAAATATCTTCCGTTCAAAACTGGAAAGAAACTTTCTGAGAAACCGCTCTGTGTTCTGTTAATTCATCTCACAGAGTTACATCTTTCCCTTGAAGAAGCCTTTCGCTAAGGCTGTTCTTGTGGAATTGGCAAAGGGATATTTGGAAGCCCATAGAGGGCTATGGTGAAAAAGGAAATATCTTCCGTTCAAAACTGGAAAGAAGCTTTCTGAGAAACCTCTCTGTGTTCTGTTAATTTATCTCACAGAGTTACATCTTTCCCTTCAAGAAGCCTTTCGCTAAGGCTGTTCTTGTGGAATTGGCAAAGGGATATTTGGAAGCCCATAGAGGGCTATGGTGAAAAAGGAAATATCTTCCGTTCAAAACTGGAAAGAAGCTTTCTGAGAAACTGCTCTGTGTTCTGTTAATTCATCTCACAGAGTTACATCTTTCTCTTCAAGAAGCCTTTCGCTAAGGCTGTTCTTGTGGAATTGGCAAAGGGATATTTGGAAGCCCATAGAGGGCTATGGTGAAAAAGGAAATATCTTCCGTTCAAAACTGGAAAGAAGCATTCTGAGAAACCGCTCTGTGTTCTGTTAATTCATCTCACAGAGTTACATCTTTCCCTTGAAGAAGCCTTTCGCTAAGGCTGTTCTTGTGGAATTGGCAAAGGGATATTTGGAAGCCCATAGAGGGCTATGGTGAAAAAGGAAATATCTTCCGTTCAAAACTGGAAAGAAGCTTTCTGAGAAACTGCTCTGTGTTCTGTTAATTCATCTCACAGAGTTACATCTTTCTCTTCAAGAAGCCTTTCGCTAAGGCTGTTCTTGTGGAATTGGCAAAGGGATATTTGGAAGCCCATAGAGGGCTATGGTGAAAAAGGAAATATCTTCCGTTCAAAACTGGAAAGAAGCTTTCTGAGAAACTGCTCTGTGTTCTGTTAATTCATCTCACAGAGTTACATCTTTCCCTTCAAGAAGCCTTTCGCTAAGGCTGTTCTTGTGGAATTGGCAAAGGGATATTTGGAAGCCCATAGAGGGCTATGGTGAAAAAGGAAATATCTTCCGTTCAAAACTGGAAAGAAGCTTTCTGAGAAACTGCTCTGTGTTCTGTTAATTCATCTCACAGAGTTACATCTTTCCCTTCAAGAAGCCTTTCGCTAAGGCTGTTCTTGTGGAATTGGCAAAGGGATATTTGGAGGACCATAGAGGGCTATGGTGAAAAAGTAAATATCTTCCGTTCAAAACTGGAAAGAAGCATTCTGAGAAACTGCTCTGTGTTCTGTTAATTCATCTCAAAGAGTTACATCTTTCCCTTCAAGTACCCTTTCGCTAAGGCTGTTCTTGTGGAATTGGCAAAGGGATATTTGGAAGCCCTTAGAGGGCTATGGTTAAAAAGGAAATATCTTCCGTTCAAAACTGGAAAGAAACTTTCTGAGAAACCGCTCTGTGTTCTGTTAATTCATCTCACAGAGTTACATCTTTCCCTTGAAGAAGCCTTTCGCTAAGGCTGTTCTTGTGGAATTGGCAAAGGGATATTTGGAAGCCCATAGAGGGCTATGGTGAAAAAGGAAATATCTTCCGTTCAAAACTGGAAAGAAGCTTTCTGAGAAACTGCTCTGTGTTCTGTTAATTCATCTCACAGAGTTACATCTTTCCCTTCAAGAAGCCTTTCGCTAAGGCTGTTCTTGTGGAATTGGCAAAGGGATATTTGGAAGCCCATAGAGGGCTATGGTGAAAAAGGAAATATCTTCCGTTCAAAACTGGAAAGAAGCTTTCTGAGAAACCGCTCTGTGTTCTGTTAATTCATCTCACAGAGTTACATCTTTCCCTTGAAGAAGCCTTTCGCTAAGGCTGTTCTTGTGGAATTGGCAATGGGATATTTGGAAGCCCATAGAGGGCTATGGTGAAAAAGGAAATATCTTCCGTTCAAAACTGGAAAGAAGCTTTCTGAGAAACTGCTCTGTGTTCTGTTAATTCATCTCACAGAGTTACATCTTTCTCTTCAAGAAGCCTTTCGCTAAGGCTGTTCTTGTGGAATTGGCAAAGGGATATTTGGAAGCCCATAGAGGGCTATGGTGAAAAAGG
This sequence comes from Chlorocebus sabaeus, assembly GCF_047675955.1. NCBI lineage: Eukaryota > Metazoa > Chordata > Mammalia > Primates > Cercopithecidae > Chlorocebus > Chlorocebus sabaeus. The sequence goes on from NW_027327559.1 coordinate 166,767, forward strand.
AAATATCTTCCGTTCAAAACTGGAAAGAAGCTTTCTGAGAAACTGCTCTGTGTTCTGTTAATTAATCTCACAGAGTTACATCTTTCCCTTCAAGAAGCCTTTCGCTAAGGCTGTTCTTGTGGAATTGGCAAAGGGATATTTGGAAGCCCATAGAGGGCTATGGTGAAAAAGGAAATATCTTCCGTTCAAAACTGGAAAGAAGCTTTCTGAGAAACTGCTCTGTGTTCTGTTAATTCATCTCACAGAGTTACATCTTTCCCTTCAAGAAGCCTTTCGCTAAAGCTGTTCTTGTGGAATTGGCAAAGGGATATTTGGATGACCATAGAGGGCTATGGTGAAAAAGTAAATATCTTCCGTTCAAAACTGGAAAGAAGCATTCTGAGAAACCGCTCTGTGTTCTGTTAATTCATCTCACAGAGTTACATCTTTCCCTTCAAGTAGCCTTTCGCTAAGGCTGTTCTTGTGGAATTGGCAAAGGGATATTTGGAAGCCCATAGAGGGCTATGGTGAAAAAGGAAATATCTTCCCTTCAAAACTGGAAAGAAACTTTCTGAGAAACCGCTCTGTGTTCTGTTTATTCATCTCACAGAGTTACATCTTTCCCTTCAAGAAGCCTTTCGCTAAGGCTGTTCTTGTGGAATTGGCAAAGGGATATTTCGAAGCCCATAGAGGGCTATGGTGAAAAAGGAAATATCTTCCGTTCAAAACTGGAAAGAAGCTTTCTGAGAAACCGCTCTGTGTTCTGTTAATTCATCTCACACAGTTACATCTTTCCCTTCAAGAAGCCTTTCGCTAAGGCTGTTCTTGTGGAATTGGCAAAGGGATATTTGGAAGCCCAGAGAGGGCTATGGTGAAAAAGGAAATATCTTCCGTTCAAAACTGGAAAGAAGCTTTCTGAGAAACCGCTCTGTGTTCTGTTAATTCATCTCACAGAGTTACATCTTTCCCTTCAAGAAGCCTTTCGCTAAGGCTGTTCTTGTGGAATTGGCAAAGGGATATTTGGAAGCCCATAGAGGGCTATGGTGAAAAAGGAAATATCTTCCGTTCAAAACTGGAAAGAAGCTTTCTGAGAAACCGCTCTGTGTTCTGTTAATTCATCTCACAGAGTTACATCTTTCCCTTGAAGAAGCCTTTCGCTAAGGCTGTTCTTGTGGAATTGGCAAAGGGATATTTGGAAGCCCATAGAGGGCTATGGTGAAAAAGGAAATATCTTCCGTTCAAAACTGGAAAGAAGCTTTCTGAGAAACTGCTCTGTGTTCTGTTAATTCATCTCACAGAGTTACATCTTTCCCTTCAAGAAGCCTTTCGCTAAGGCTGTTCTTGTGGAATTGGCAAAGGGATATTTGGAAGCCCATAGAGGGCTATGGTGAAAAAGGAAATATCTTCCGTTCAAAACTGGAAAGTAGCTGTTGAGAAACTGCTCTGTGTTCTGTTAATTCATCTCACAGAGTTACATCTTTCCCTTCAAGAAGCCTTTCGCTAAGGCTGTTCTTGTGGAATTGGCAAAGGGATATTTGGAAGCCCATAGAGGGCTATGGTGAAAAAGGAAATATCTTCCGTTCAAAACTGGAAAGAAGCTTTCTGAGAAACTGCTCTGTGTTCTGTTAATTCATCTCACAGAGTTACATCTTTCCCTTCAAGTAGCCTTTCGCTAAGGCTGTTCTTGTGGAATTGGCAAAGGGATATTTTGAAGCCCATACAGGGCTATGGTGAAAAAGGAATTATCTTCCGTTCAAAACTGGAAAGAAACTTTCTGAGAAACTGCTCTGTGTTCTGTTAATTCATCTCACAGAGTTACATCTTTCCCTTCAAGAAGCCTTTCGCTAAGGCTGTTCTTGTGGAATTGGCAAAGGGATATTTGGAAGCCCATAGAGGGCTATCGTGAAAAAGGAAATATCTTCCGTTCAAAACTGGAAAGAAGCTTTCTGAGAAAAGGCTCTATGTTCTGATAATTCATCTCACAGAGTTACATCTTTCCCTTCATGAAGCCTTTCGCTAAGGCTGTTCTTCTGGAATTGGCAAAGGGATATTTGGAAGCCCATAGAGGGCTATGGTGAAAAAGGAAATATCTTCCGTTCAAAACTGGAAAGAAGCTTTCTGAGAAACCGCTCTGTGTTCTGTTAATTCATCTCACAGAGTTACATCTTTCCCTTCAAGAAGCCTTTCGCTAAGGCTGTTCTTGTGGAATTGGCAAAGGGATATTTGGAAGCCCATAGAGGGCTATGGTGAAAAAGGAAATATCTTCCGTTCAAAACTGGAAAGAAGCTTTCTGAGAAACTGCTCTGTGTTCTGTTAATTCATCTCACGGAGTTACATCTTTCCCTTCAAGAAGCCTTTCGATAAGGCTGTTCATGTGGAATTGGAAAAGGGATATTTGGAAGCTCATAGAGGGCTATGGTGAAAAAGGAAATATCTTCCGTTCAAAACTGGAAAGAAGCTTTCTGAGAAACTGCTCTGTGTTCTGTTAATTCATCTCACAGAGTTACATCTTTCCCTTCAAGAAGCCTTTCGCTAAGTCTGTTCTTGTGGAATTGGCAAAGGGATATTTGGAAGCCCATAGAGGGCTATGGTGAAAAAGGAAATATCTTCCGTTCAAAACTGGAAAGAAGCTTTCTGAGAAACTGCTCTGTGTTCTGTTAATTCATCTCACAGAGTTACATCTTTCCCTTCAAGAAGCCTTTCGCTAAGGCTGTTCTTGTGGAATTGGCAAAGGGATATTTGGAAGCCCATAGAGGGCTATGGTGAAAAAGGAAATATCTTCCGTTCAAAACTGGAAAGAAGCTTTCTGAGAAACCGCTCTGTGTTCTGTTAATTCATCTCACAGAGTTACATCTTTCCCTTCAAGAAGCCTTTCGCTAAGGCTGTTCTTGTGGAATTGGCAAAGGGATATTTGGAAGCCCATAGAGGGCTATGGTGAAAAAGGAAATATCTTCCGTTCAAAACTGGAAAGAAGCTTTCTGAGAAACTGCTCTGTGTTCTGTTAATTCATCTCACAGAGTTACATCTTTCCCTTCAAGAAGCCTTTCGCTAAGGCTGTTCTTGTGGAATTGGCAAAGGGATATTTGGAGGACCATAGAGGGCTATGGTGAAAAAGTAAATATCTTCCGTTCAAAACTGGAAAGAAGCATTCTGAGAAACTGCTCTGTGTTCTGTTAATTCATCTCACAGAGTTACATCTTTCCCTTCAAGTAGCCTTTCGCTAAGGCTGTTCTTGTGGAATTGGCAAAGGGATATTTGGAAGCCCTTAGAGGGCTATGGTTAAAAAGGAAATATCTTCCCTTCAAAACTGGAAAAAAATTTCTGAGAAACCGCTCTGTGTTCTGTTAATTCATCTCACAGAGTTACATCTTTCCCTTGAAGAAGCCTTTCGCTAAGGCTGTTCTTGTGGAATTGGCAAAGGGATATTTGGAAGCCCATAGAGGGCTATGGTGAAAAAGGAAATATCTTCCGTTCAAAACTGGAAAGAAGCTTTCTGAGAAACTGCTCTGTGTTCTGTTAATTCATCTCACAGAGTTACATCTTTCCCTTCAAGAAGCCTTTCGCTAAGGCTGTTCTTGTGGAATTGGCAAAGGGATATTTGGAAGCCCATAGAGGGCTATGGTGAAAAAGGAAATATCTTCCGTTCAAAACTGGAAAGAAGCTTTCTAAGAAACCGCTCTGTGTTCTGTTAATTCATCTCACAGAGTTACATCTTTCCCTTGAAGAAGCCTTTCGCTAAGGCTGTTCTTGTGGAATTGGCAAAGGGATATTTGGAAGCCCATAGAGGGCTATGGTGAAAAAGGAAATATCTTCCGTTCAAAACTGGAAAGAAGCTTTCTGAGAAACTGCTCTGTGTTCTGTTAATTCATCTCACAGAGTTACATCTTTCTCTTCAAGAAGCCTTTCGCTAAGGCTGTTCTTGTGGAATTGGCAAAGGGATATTTGGAAGCCCATAGAGGGCTATGGTGAAAAAGGAAATATCTTCCGTTCAAAACTGGAAAGAAGCTTTCTGAGAAACTGCTCTGTGTTCTGTTAATTCATCTCACAGAGTTACATCTTTCCCTTCAAGAAGCCTTTCGCTAAGGCTGTTCTTGTGGAATTGGCAAAGGGATATTTGGAAGCCCATAGAGGGCTATGGTGAAAAAGGAAATATCTTCCGTTCAAAACTGGAAAGAAGCTTTCTGAGAAACTGCTCTGTGTTCTGTTAATTCATCTCACAGAGTTACATCTTTCCCTTCAAGAAACCTTTCGCTAAGGCTGTTCTTGTGGAATTGGCAAAGGGATATTTGGAGGACCATAGAGGGCTATGGTGAAAAAGTAAATATCTTCCGTTCAAAACTGGAAAGAAGCATTCTGAGAAACCGCTCTGTGTTCTGTTAATTCATCTCACAGAGTTACATCTTTCCCTTCAAGTAGCCTTTCGCTAAGGCTGTTCTTGTGGAATTGGCAAAGGGATATTTGGAAGCCCATAGAGGGCTATGGTGAAAAAGGAAATATCTTCCCTTCAAAACTGGAAAGAAACTTTCTGAGAAACCGCTCTGTGTTCTGTTTATTCATCTCACAGAGTTACATCTTTCCCTTCAAGAAGCCTTTCGCTAAGGCTGTTCTTGTGGAATTGGCAAAGGGATATTTCGAAGCCCATAGAGGGCTATGGTGAAAAAGGAAATATCTTCCGTTCAAAACTGGAAAGAAGCTTTCTGAGAAACCGCTCTGTGTTCTGTTAATTCATCTCACACAGTTACATCTTTCCCTTGAAGAAGCCTTTCGCTAAGGCTGTTCTTGTGGAATTGGCAAAGGGATATTTGGAAGCCCAGAGAGGGCTATGGTGAAAAAGGAAATATCTTCCGTTCAAAACTGGAAAGAAGCTTTCTGAGAAACCGCTCTGTGTTCTGTTAATTCATCTCACAGAGTTACATCTTTCCCTTCAAGAAGCCTTTCGCTAAGGCTGTTCTTGTGGAATTGGCAAAGGGATATTTGGAAGCCCATAGAGGGCTATGGTGAAAAAGGAAATATCTTCCGTTCAAAACTGGAAAGAAGCTTTCTAAGAAACCGCTCTGTGTTCTGTTAATTCATCTCACAGAGTTACATCTTTCCCTTGAAGAAGCCTTTCGCTAAGGCTGTTCTTGTGGAATTGGCAAAGGGATATTTGGAAGCCCATAGAGGGCTATGGTGAAAAAGGAAATATCTTCCGTTCAAAACTGGAAAGAAGCTTTCTGAGAAACTGCTCTGTGTTCTGTTAATTCATCTCACAGAGTTACATCTTTCCCTTCAAGAAGCCTTTCGCTAAGGCTGTTCTTGTGGAATTGGCAAAGGGATATTTGGAAGCCCATAGAGGGCTATGGTGAAAAAGGAAATATCTTCCGTTCAAAACTGGAAAGTAGCTGTCTGAGAAACTGCTCTGTGTTCTGTTAATTCATCTCACAGAGTTACATCTTTCCCTTCAAGAAGCCTTTCGCTAAGGCTGTTCTTGTGGAATTGGCAAAGGGATATTTGGAAGCCCATAGAGGGCTATGGTGAAAAAGGAAATATCTTCCGTTCAAAACTGGAAAGAAGCTTTCTGAGAAACTGCTCTGTGTTCTGTTAATTCATCTCACAGAGTTACATCTTTCCCTTCAAGTAGCCTTTCGCTAAGGCTGTTCTTGTGGAATTGGCAAAGGGATATTTTGAAGCCCATACAGGGCTATGGTGAAAAAGGAATTATCTTCCGTTCAAAACTGGAAAGAAACTTTCTGAGAAACTGCTCTGTGTTCTGTTAATTCATCTCACAGAGTTACATCTTTCCCTTCAAGAAGCCTTTCGCTAAGGCTGTTCTTGTGGAATTGGCAAAGGGATATTTGGAAGCCCATAGAGGGCTATCGTGAAAAAGGAAATATCTTTCGTTCAAAACTGGAAAGAAGCTTTCTGAGAAAAGGCTCTATGTTCTGATAATTCATCTCACAGAGTTACATCTTTCCCTTCATGAAGCCTTTCGCTAAGGCTGTTCTTCTGGAATTGGCAAAGGGATATTTGGAAGCCCATAGAGGGCTATGGTGAAAAAGGAAATATCTTCCGTTCAAAACTGGAAAGAAGCTTTCTGAGAAACCGCTCTGTGTTCTGTTAATTCATCTCACAGAGTTACATCTTTCCCTTCAAGAAGCCTTTCGCTAAGGCTGTTCTTGTGGAATTGGCAAAGGGATATTTGGAAGCCCATAGAGGGCTAAGGTGAAAAAGGAAATATCTTCCGTTCAAAACTGGAAAGAAGCTTTCTGAGAAACTGCTCTGTGTTCTGTTAATTCATCTCACAGAGTTACATCTTTCCCTTCAAGAAGCCTTTCGATAAGGCTGTTCATGTGGAATTGGAAAAGGGATATTTGGAAGCTCATAGAGGGCTATGGTGAAAAAGGAAATATCTTCCGTTCAAAACTGGAAGGAAGCTTTCTGAGAAACTGCTCTGTGTTCTGTTAATTCATCTCACAGAGTTACATCTTTCCCTTCAAGAAGCCTTTCGCTAAGTCTGTTCTTGTGGAATTGGCAAAGGGATATTTGGAAGCCCATAGAGGGCTATGGTGAAAAAGGAAATATCTTCCGTTCAAAACTGGAAAGAAGCTTTCTGAGAAACCGCTCTGTGTTCTGTTAATTCATCTCACAGAGTTACATCTTTCCCTTCAAGAAGCCTTTCGCTAAGGCTGTTCTTGTGGAATTGGCAAAGGGATATTTGGAAGCCCATAGAGGGCTATGGTGAAAAAGGAAATATCTTCCGTTCAAAACTGGAAAGAAGCTTTCTGAGAAACCGCTCTGTGTTCTGTTAACTCATCTCACAGAGTTACATCTTTCCCTTCAAGAAGCCTTTCGCTAAGGCTGTTCTTGTGGAATTGGCAAAGGGATATTTGGAAGCCCATAGAGGGCTATGGTGAAAAAGGAAATATCTTCCGTTCAAAACTGGAAAGAAGCTTTCTGAGAAACTGCTCTGTGTTCTGTTAATTCATCTCACAGAGTTACATCTTTCCCTTCAAGAAGCCTTTCGCTAAGGCTGTTCTTGTGGAATTGGCAAAGGGATATTTGGAGGACCATAGAGGGCTATGGTGAAAAAGTAAATATCTTCCGTTCAAAACTGGAAAGAAGCATTCTGAGAAACTGCTCTGTGTTCTGTTAATTCATCTCACAGAGTTACATCTTTCCCTTCAAGTAGCCTTTCGCTAAGGCTGTTCTTGTGGAATTGGCAAAGGGATATTTGGAAGCCCTTAGAGGGCTATGGTTAAAAAGGAAATATCTTCCCTTCAAAACTGGAAAGAAACTTTCTGAGAAACCGCTCTGTGTTCTGTTAATTCATCTCACAGAGTTACATCTTTCCCTTGAAGAAGCCTTTCGCTAAGGCTGTTCTTGTGGAATTGGCAAAGGGATATTTGGAAGCCCATAGAGGGCTATGGTGAAAAAGGAAATATCTTCCGTTCAAAACTGGAAAGAAGCTTTCTGAGAAACTGCTCTGTGTTCTGTTAATTCATCTCACAGAGTTACATCTTTCCCTTCAAGAAGCCTTTCGCTAAGGCTGTTCTTGTGGAATTGGCAAAGGGATATTTGGAACCCCATAGAGGGCTATGGTGAAAAAGGAAATATCTTCCGTTCAAAACTGGAAAGAAGCTTTCTGAGAAACCGCTCTGTGTTCTGTTAATTCATCTCACAGAGTTACATCTTTCCCTTGAAGAAGCCTTTCGCTAAGGCTGTTCTTGTGGAATTGGCAAAGGGATATTTGGAAGCCCATAGAGGGCTATGGTGAAAAAGGAAATATCTTCCGTTCAAAACTGGAAAGAAGCTTTCTGAGAAACTGCTCTGTGTTCTGTTAATTCATCTCACAGAGTTACATCTTTCTCTTCAAGAAGCCTTTCGCTAAGGCTGTTCTTGTGGAATTGGCAAAGGGATATTTGGAAGCCCATAGAGGGCTATGGTGAAAAAGGAAATATCTTCCGTTCAAAACTGGAAAGAAGTTTTCTGAGAAACTGCTCTGTGTTCTGTTAATTCATCTCACAGAGTTACATCTTTCCCTTCAAGAAGCCTTTCGCTAAGGCTGTTCTTGTGGAATTGGCAAAGGGATATTTGGAAGCCCATAGAGGGCTATGGTGAAAAAGGAAATATCTTCCGTTCAAAACTGGAAAGAAGCTTTCTGAGAAACTGCTCTGTGTTCTGTTAATTCATCTCACAGAGTTACATCTTTCACTTCAAGAAGCCTTTCGCTAAGGCTGTTCTTGTGGAATTGGCAAAGGGATATTTGGAGGACCATAGAGGGCTATGGTGAAAAAGTAAATATCTTCCGTTCAAAACTGGAAAGAAGCATTCTGAGAAACCGCTCTGTGTTCTGTTAATTCATCTCACAGAGTTACATCTTTCCCTTCAAGTAGCCTTTCGCTAAGGCTGTTCTTGTGGAATTGGCAAAGGGATATTTGGAAGCCCATAGAGGGCTATGGTGAAAAAGGAAATATCTTCCCTTCAAAACTGGAAAGAAACTTTCTGAGAAACCGCTCTGTGTTCTGTTTATTCATCTCACAGAGTTACATCTTTCCCTTCAAGAAGCCTTTCGCTAAGGCTGTTCTTGTGGAATTGGCAAAGGGATATTTCGAAGCCCATAGAGGGCTATGGTGAAAAAGGAAATATCTTCCGTTCAAAACTGGAAAGAAGCTTTCTGAGAAACCGCTCTGTGTTCTGTTAATTCATCTCACACAGTTACATCTTTCCCTTCAAGAAGCCTTTCGCTAAGGCTGTTCTTGTGGAATTGGCAAAGGGATATTTGGAAGCCCAGAGAGGGCTATGGTGAAAAAGGAAATATCTTCCGTTCAAAACTGGAAAGAAGCTTTCTGAGAAACCGCTCTGTGTTCTGTTAATTCATCTCACAGAGTTACATCTTTCCCTTCAAGAAGCCTTTCGCTAAGGCTGTTCTTGTGGAATTGGCAAAGGGATATTTGGAAGCCCATAGAGGGCTATGGTGAAAAAGGAAATATCTTCCGTTCAAAACTGGAAAGAAGCTTTCTAAGAAACCGCTCTGTGTTCTGTTAATTCATCTCACAGAGTTACATCTTTCCCTTGAAGAAGCCTTTCGCTAAGGCTGTTCTTGTGGAATTGGCAAAGGGATATTTGGAAGCCCATAGAGGGCTATGGTGAAAAAGGAAATATCTTCCGTTCAAAACTGGAAAGAAGCTTTCTGAGAAACTGCTCTGTGTTCTGTTAATTCATCTCACAGAGTTACATCTTTCCCTTCAAGAAGCCTTTCGCTAAGGCTGTTCTTGTGGAATTGGCAAAGGGATATTTGGAAGCCCATAGAGGGCTATGGTGAAAAAGGAAATATCTTCCGTTCAAAACTGGAAAGTAGCTGTCTGAGAAACTGCTCTGTGTTCTGTTAATTCATCTCACAGAGTTACATCTTTCCCTTCAAGAAGCCTTTCGCTAAGTCTGTTCTTGTGGAATTGGCAAAGGGATATTTGGAAGCCCATAGAGGGCTATGGTGAAAAAGGAAATATCTTCCGTTCAAAACTGGAAAGAAGCTTTCTGAGAAACTGCTCTGTGTTCTGTTAATTCATCTCACAGAGTTACATCTTTCCCTTCAAGTAGCCTTTCGCTAAGGCTGTTCTTGTGGAATTGGCAAAGGGATATTTTGAAGCCCATACAGGGCTATGGTGAAAAAGGAATTATCTTCCGTTCAAAACTGGAAAGAAACTTTCTGAGAAACTGCTCTGTGTTCTGTTAATTCATCTCACAGAGTTACATCTTTCCCTTCAAGAAGCCTTTCGCTAAGGCTGTTCTTGTGGAATTGGCAAAGGGATATTTGGAAGCCCATAGAGGGCTATCGTGAAAAAGGAAATATCTTCCGTTCAAAACTGGAAAGAAGCTTTCTGAGAAAAGGCTCTATGTTCTGATAATTCATCTCACAGAGTTACATCTTTCCCTTCATGAAGCCTTTCGCTAAGGCTGTTCTTCTGGAATTGGCAAAGGGATATTTGGAAGCCCATAGAGGGCTATGGTGAAAAAGGAAATATCTTCCGTTCAAAACTGGAAAGAAGCTTTCTGAGAAACCGCTCTGTGTTCTGTTAATTCATCTCACAGAGTTACATCTTTCCCTTCAAGAAGCCTTTCGCTAAGGCTGTTCTTGTGGAATTGGCAAAGGGATATTTGGAAGCCCATAGAGGGCTATGGTGAAAAAGGAAATATCTTCCGTTCAAAACTGGAAAGAAGCTTTCTGAGAAACTGCTCTGTGTTCTGTTAATTCATCTCACAGAGTTACATCTTTCCCTTCAAGAAGCCTTTCGATAAGGCTGTTCATGTGGAATTGGAAAAGGGATATTTGGAAGCTCATAGAGGGCTATGGTGAAAAAGGAAATATCTTCCGTTCAAAACTGGAAAGAAGCTTTCTGAGAAACTGCTCTGTGATCTGTTAATTCATCTCACAGAGTTACATCTTTCCCTTCAAGAAGCCTTTCGCTAAGTCTGTTCTTGTGGAATTGGCAAAGGGATATTTGGAAGCCCATAGAGGGCTATGGTGAAAAAGGAAATATCTTCCGTTCAAAACTGGAAAGAAGCTTTCTGAGAAACTGCTCTGTGTTCTGTTAATTCATCTCACAGAGTTACATCTTTCCCTTCAAGAAGCCTTTCGCTAAGGCTGTTCTTGTGGAATTGGCAAAGGGATATTTGGAAGCCCATAGAGGGCTATGGTGAAAAAGGAAATATCTTCCGTTCAAAACTGGAAAGAAGCTTTCTGAGAAACCGCTCTGTGTTCTGTTAATTCATCTCACAGAGTTACATCTTTCCCTTCAAGAAGCCTTTCGCTAAGGCTGTTCTTGTGGAATTGGCAAAGGGATATTTGGAAGCCCATAGAGGGCTATGGTGAAAAAGGAAATATCTTCCGTTCAAAACTGGAAAGAAGCTTTCTGAGAAACTGCTCTGTGTTCTGTTAATTCATCTCACAGAGTTACATCTTTCCCTTCAAGAAGCCTTTCGCTAAGGCTGTTCTTGTGGAATTGGCAAAGGGATATTTGGAAGCCCATAGAGGGCTATGGTGAAAAAGGAAATATCTTCCATTCAAAACTGGAAAGTAGCTGTCTGAGAAACTGCTCTGTGTTCTGTTAATTCATCTCACAGAGTTACATCTTTCCCTTCAAGAAGCCTTTCGCTAAGGCTGTTCTTGTGGAATTGGCAAAGGGATATTTGGAAGCCCATAGAGGGCTATGGTGAAAAAGGAAATATCTTCCGTTCAAAACTGGAAAGTAGCTGTCTGAGAAACTGCTCTGTGTTCTGTTAATTCATCTCACAGAGTTACATCTTTCCCTTCAAGAAGCCTTTCGCTAAGTCTGTTCTTGTGGAATTGGCAAAGGGATATTTGGAAGCCCATAGAGGGCTATGGTGAAAAAGGAAATATCTTCCGTTCAAAACTGGAAAGAAGCTTTCTGAGAAACTGCTCTGTGTTCTGTTAATTCATCTCACAGAGTTACATCTTTCCCTTCAAGTAGCCTTTCGCTAAGGCTGTTCTTGTGGAATTGGCAAAGGGATATTTTGAAGCCCATACAGGGCTATGGTGAAAAAGGAATTATCTTCCGTTCAAAACTGGAAAGAAACTTTCTGAGAAACTGCTCTGTGTTCTGTTAATTCATCTCACAGAGTTACATCTTTCCCTTCAAGAAGCCTTTCGCTAAGGCTGTTCTTGTGGAATTGGCAAAGGGATATTTGGAAGCCCATAGAGGGCTATCGTGAAAAAGGAAATATCTTCCGTTCAAAACTGGAAAGAAGCTTTCTGAGAAAAGGCTCTATGTTCTGATAATTCATCTCACAGAGTTACATCTTTCCCTTCATGAAGCCTTTCGCTAAGGCTGTTCTTCTGGAATTGGCAAAGGGATATTTGGAAGCCCATAGAGGGCTATGGTGAAAAAGGAAATATCTTCCGTTCAAAACTGGAAAGAAGCTTTCTGAGAAACCGCTCTGTGTTCTGTTAATTCATCTCACAGAGTTACATCTTTCCCTTCAAGAAGCCTTTCGCTAAGGCTGTTCTTGTGGAATTGGCAAAGGGATATTTGGAAGCCCATAGAGGGCTATGGTGAAAAAGGAAATATCTTCCGTTCAAAACTGGAAAGAAGCTTTCTGAGAAACTGCTCTGTGTTCTGTTAATTCATCTCACAGAGTTACATCTTTCCCTTCAAGAAGCCTTTCGATAAGGCTGTTCATGTGGAATTGGAAAAGGGATATTTGGAAGCTCATAGAGGGCTATGGTGAAAAAGGAAATATCTTCCGTTCAAAACTGGAAAGAAGCTTTCTGAGAAACTGCTCTGTGATCTGTTAATTCATCTCACAGAGTTACATCTTTCCCTTCAAGAAGCCTTTCGCTAAGTCTGTTCTTGTGGAATTGGCAAAGGGATATTTGGAAGCCCATAGAGGGCTATGGTGAAAAAGGAAATATCTTCCGTTCAAAACTGGAAAGAAGCTTTCTGAGAAACTGCTCTGTGTTCTGTTAATTCATCTCACAGAGTTACATCTTTCCCTTCAAGAAGCCTTTCGCTAAGGCTGTTCTTGTGGAATTGGCAAAGGGATATTTGGAAGCCCATAGAGGGCTATGGTGAAAAAGGAAATATCTTCCGTTCAAAACTGGAAAGAAGCTTTCTGAGAAACCGCTCTGTGTTCTGTTAATTCATCTCACAGAGTTACATCTTTCCCTTCAAGAAGCCTTTCGCTAAGGCTGTTCTTGTGGAATTGGCAAAGGGATATTTGGAGGACCATAGAGGGCTATGGTGAAAAAGTAAATATCTTCCGTTCAAAACTGGAAAGAAGCTTTCTGAGAAACTGCTCTGTGTTCTGTTAATTCATCTCACAGAGTTACATCTTTCCCTTCAAGAAGCCTTTCGCTAAGGCTGTTCTTGTGGAATTGGCAAAGGGATATTTGGAAGCCCATAGAGGGTATGGTGAAAAAGGAAATATCTTCCGTTCAAAACTGGAAAGAAGCTTTCTAAGAAACCGCTCTGTGTTCTGTTAATTCATCTCACAGAGTTACATCTTTCCCTTGAAGAAGCCTTTCGCTAAGGCTGTTCTTGTGGAATTGGCAAAGGGATATTTGGAAGCCCATAGAGGGCTATGGTGAAAAAGGAAATATCTTCCGTTCAAAACTGGAAAGAAGCTTTCTGAGAAACTGCTCTGTGTTCTGTTAATTCATCTCACAGAGTTACATCTTTCCCTTCAAGAAGCCTTTCGCTAAGGCTGTTCTTGTGGAATTGGCAAAGGGATATTTGGAAGCCCATAGAGGGCTATGGTGAAAAAGGAAATATCTTCCATTCAAAACTGGAAAGTAGCTGTCTGAGAAACTGCTCTGTGTTCTGTTAATTCATCTCACAGAGTTACATCTTTCCCTTCAAGAAGCCTTTCGCTAAGGCTGTTCTTGTGGAATTGGCAAAGGGATATTTGGAAGCCCATAGAGGGCTATGGTGAAAAAGGAAATATCTTCCGTTCAAAACCGGAAAGAAGCTTTCTGAGAAACTGCTCTGTGTTCTGTTAATTCATCTCACAGAGTTACATCTTTCCCTTCAAGTAGCCTTTCGCTAAGGCTGTTCTTGTGGAATTGGCAAAGGGATATTTTGAAGCCCATACAGGGCTATGGTGAAAAAGGAATTATCTTCCGTTCAAAACTGGAAAGAAACTTTCTGAGAAACTGCTCTGTGTTCTGTTAATTCATCTCACAGAGTTACATCTTTCCCTTCAAGAAGCCTTTCGCTAAGGCTGTTCTTGTGGAATTGGCAAAGGGATATTTGGAAGCCCATAGAGGGCTATCGTGAAAAAGGAAATATCTTCCGTTCAAAACTGGAAAGAAGCTTTCTGAGAAAAGGCTCTATGTTCTGATAATTCATCTCACAGAGTTACATCTTTCCCTTCATGAAGCCTTTCGCTAAGGCTGTTCTTCTGGAATTGGCAAAGGGATATTTGGAAGCCCATAGAGGGCTATGGTGAAAAAGGAAATATCTTCCGTTCAAAACTGGAAAGAAGCTTTCTGAGAAACCGCTCTGTGTTCTGTTAATTCATCTCACAGAGTTACATCTTTCCCTTCAAGAAGCCTTTCGCTAAGGCTGTTCTTGTGGAATTGGCAAAGGGATATTTGGAAGCCCATAGAGGGCTATGGTGAAAAAGGAAATATCTTCCGTTCAAAACTGGAAAGAAGCTTTCTGAGAAACTGCTCTGTGTTCTGTTAATTCATCTCACAGAGTTACATCTTTCCCTTCAAGAAGCCTTTCGATAAGGCTGTTCATGTGGAATTGGAAAAGGGATATTTGGAAGCTCATAGAGGGCTATGGTGAAAAAGGAAATATCTTCCGTTCAAAACTGGAAAGAAGCTTTCTGAGAAACTGCTCTGTGTTCTGTTAATTCATCTCACAGAGTTACATCTTTCCCTTCAAGAAGCCTTTCGCTAAGTCTGTTCTTGTGGAATTGGCAAAGGGATATTTGGAAGCCCATAGAGGGCTATGGTGAAAAAGGAAATATCTTCCGTTCAAAACTGGAAAGAAGCTTTCTGAGAAACTGCTCTGTGTTCTGTTAATTCATCTCACAGAGTTACATCTTTCCCTTCAAGAAGCCTTTCGCTAAGGCTGTTCTTGTGGAATTGGCAAAGGGATATTTGGAAGCCCATAGAGGGCTATGGTGAAAAAGGAAATATCTTCCGTTCAAAACTGGAAAGAAGCTTTCTGAGAAACCGCTCTGTGTTCTGTTAATTCATCTCACAGAGTTACATCTTTCCCTTCAAGAAGCCTTTCGCTAAGGCTGTTCTTGTGGAATTGGCAAAGGGATATTTGGAAGACCATAGAGGGCTATGGTGAAAAAGTAAATATCTTCCGTTCAAAACTGGAAAGAAGCATTCTGAGAAACTGCTCTGTGTTCTGTTAATTCATCTCACAGAGTTACATCTTTCCCTTCAAGTAGCCTTTCGCTAAGGCTGTTCTTGTGGAATTGGCAAAGGGATATTTGGAAGCCCATAGAGGGCTATGGTGAAAAAGGAAATATCTTCCCTTCAAAACTGGAAAATAACTTTCTGAGAAACCGCTCTGTGTTCTGTTAATTCATCTCACAGAGTTACATCTTTCCCTTCAAGAAGCCTTTCGCTAAGGCTGTTCTTGTGGAATTGGCAAAGGGATATTTCGAAGCCCATAGAGGGCTATGGTGAAAAAGGAAATATCTTCCATTCAAAACTGGAAAGAAGCTTTCTGAGAAACCGCTCTGTGTTCTGTTAATTCATCTCACACAGTTACATCTTTCCCTTCTAGAAGCCTTTCGCTAAGGCTGTTCTTGTGGAATTGGCAAAGGGATATTTGGAAGCCCAGAGAGGGCTATGGTGAAAAAGGAAATATCTTCCGTTCAAAAGTGGAAAGAAGCTTTCTGAGAAACCGCTCTGTGTTCTGTTAATTCATCTCACAGAGTTACATCTTTCCCTTCAAGAAGCCTTTCGCTAAGGCTGTTCTTGTGGAATTGGCAAAGGGATATTTGGAAGCCCATAGAGGGCTATGGTGAAAAAGGAAATATCTTCCGTTCAAAACTGGAAAGAAGCTTTCTAAGAAACCGCTCTGTGTTCTGTTAATTCATCTCACAGAGTTACATCTTTCCCTTGAAGAAGCCTTTCGCTAAGGCTGTTCTTGTGGAATTGGCAAAGGGATATTTGGAAGCCCATAGAGGGCTATGGTGAAAAAGGAAATATCTTCCGTTCAAAACTGGAAAGAAGCTTTCTGAGAAACTGCTCTGTGTTCTGTTAATTCATCTCACAGAGTTACATCTTTCCCTTCAAGAAGCCTTTCGCTAAGGCTGTTCTTGTGGAATTGGCAAAGGGATATTTGGAAGCCCATAGAGGGCTATGGTGAAAAAGGAAATATCTTCCGTTCAAAACTGGAAAGTAGCTGTCTGAGAAACTGCTCTGTGTTCTGTTAATTCATCTCACAGAGTTACATCTTTCCCTTGAAGAAGCCTTTCGCTAAGGCTGTTCTTGTGGAATTGGCAAAGGGATATTTGGAAGCCCATAGAGGGCTATGGTGAAAAAGGAAATATCTTCCGTTCAAAACTGGAAAGAAGCTTTCTGAGAAACTGCTCTGTGTTCTGTTAATTCATCTCACAGAGTTACATCTTTAGCTTCAAGTAGCCTTTCGCTAAGGCTGTTCTTGTGGAATTGGCAAAGGGATATTTTGAAGCCCATACAGGGCTATGGTGAAAAAGGAAATATCTTCCGTTCAAAACTGGAAAGAAACTTTCTGAGAAACTGCTCTGTGTTCTGTTAATTCATCTCACAGAGTTACATCTTTCCCTTCAAGAAGCCTTTCGCTAAGGCTGTTCTTGTGGAATTGGCAAAGGGATATTTGGAAGCCCATAGTGGGCTATCGTGAAAAAGGAAATATCTTCCGTTCAAAACTGGAAAGAAGCTTTCTGAGAAACGGCTCTATGTTCTGATAATTCATCTCACAGAGTTACATCTTTCCCTTCATGAAGCCTTTCGCTAAGGCTGTTCTTCTGGAATTGGCAAAGGGATATTTTGAAGCCCATAGAGGGCTATGGTGAAAAAGGAAATATCTTCCGTTCAAAACTGGAAAGAAGCTTTCTGAGAAACCGCTCTGTGTTCTGTTAATTCATCTCACAGAGTTACATCTTTCCCTTCAAGAAGCCTTTCACTAAGGCTGTTCTTGTGGAATTGGCAAAGGGATATTTGGAAGCCCTTAGAGGGCTATGGTGAAAAAGGAAATATCTTCCGTTCAAAACTGGAAAGAAGCTTTCTGAGAAACTGCTCTGTGTTCTGTTAATTCATCTCACAGAGTTACATCTTTCCCTTCAAGAAGCCTTTCGATAAGGCTGTTCAAGTGGAATTGGAAAAGGTATATTTGGAAGCCCATAGAGGGCTATGGTGAAAAAGGAAATATCTTCCGTTCAAAACTGGAAAGAAGCTTTCTGAGAAACTGCTCTGTGTTCTGTTAATTCATCTCACAGAGTTACATCTTTCCCTTCAAGAAGCCTTTCGCTAAGGCTGTTCTTGTGGAATTGGCAAAGGGATATTTGGAAGCCCATAGAGGGCTATGGTGAAAAAGGAAATATCTTCCGTTCAAAACTGGAAAGAAGCTTTCTGAGAAACTGCTCTGTGTTCTGTTAATTCATCTCACAGAGTTACATCTTTCCCTTCAAGAAGCCTTTCGCTAAGGCTGTTCTTGTGGAATTGGCAAAGGGATATTTGGAAGCCCATAGAGGGCTATGGTGAAAAAGGAAATATCTTCCGTTCAAAACTGGAAAGAAGCTTTCTGAGAAACTGCTCTGTGTTCTGTTAATTCATCTCACAGAGTTACATCTTTCCCTTCAAGAAGCCTTTCGCTAAGGCTGTTCTTGTGGAATTGGCAAAGGGATATTTGGAAGCCCATAGAGGGCTATGGTGAAAAAGGAAATATCTTCCGTTCAAAACTGGAAAGTAGCTGTCTGAGAAACTGCTCTGTGTTCTGTTAATTCATCTCACAGAGTTACATCTTTCCCTTGAAGAAGCCTTTCGCTAAGGCTGTTCTTGTGGAATTGGCAAAGGGATATTTGGAAGCCCATAGAGGGCTATGGTGAAAAAGGAAATATCTTCCGTTCAAAACTGGAAAGAAGCTTTCTGAGAAACTGCTCTGTGTTCTGTTAATTCATCTCACAGAGTTACATCTTTAGCTTCAAGTAGCCTTTCGCTAAGGCTGTTCTTGTGGAATTGGCAAAGGGATATTTTGAAGCCCATACAGGGCTATGGTGAAAAAGGAAATATCTTCCGTTCAAAACTGGAAAGAAACTTTCTGAGAAACTGCTCTGTGTTCTGTTAATTCATCTCACAGAGTTACATCTTTCCCTTCAAGAAGCCTTTCGCTAAGGCTGTTCTTGTGGAATTGGCAAAGGGATATTTGGAAGCCCATAGTGGGCTATCGTGAAAAAGGAAATATCTTCCGTTCAAAACTGGAAAGAAGCTTTCTGAGAAACGGCTCTATGTTCTGATAATTCATCTCACAGAGTTACATCTTTCCCTTCATGAAGCCTTTCGCTAAGGCTGTTCTTCTGGAATTGGCAAAGGGATATTTTGAAGCCCATAGAGGGCTATGGTGAAAAAGTAAATATCTTCCGTTCAAAACTGGAAAGAAGCTTTCTGAGAAACCGCTCTGTGTTCTGTTAATTCATCTCACAGAGTTACATCTTTCCCTTCAAGAAGCCTTTCACTAAGGCTGTTCTTGTGGAATTGGCAAAGGGATATTTGGAAGCCCTTAGAGGGCTATGGTGAAAAAGGAAATATCTTCCGTTCAAAACTGGAAAGAAGCTTTCTGAGAAACTGCTCTGTGTTCTGTTAATTCATCTCACAGAGTTACATCTTTCCCTTCAAGAAGCCTTTCGATAAGGCTGTTCAAGTGGAATTGGAAAAGGGATATTTGGAAGCCCATAGAGGGCTATGGTGAAAAAGGAAATATCTTCCGTTCAAAACTGGAAAGAAGCTTTCTGAGAAACTGCTCTGTGTTCTGTTAATTCATCTCACAGAGTTACATCTTTCCCTTCAAGAAGCCTTTCGCTAAGGCTGTTCTTGTGGAATTGGCAAAGGGATATTTGGAAGCCCATAGAGGGCTATGGTGAAAAAGGAAGTATCTTCCGTTCAAAACTGGAAAGAACCTTTCTGAGAAACTGCTCTGTGTTCTGTTAATTCATCTCACAGAGTTACATCTTTCCCTTCAAGAAGCCTTTCGCTAATTCTGTTCTTGTGGAATTGGAAAAGGGATATTTGGAAGCCCATAGAGGGCTATGGTGAAAAAGGAAATATCTTCCGTTCAAAACTGGAAAGAAGCTTTCTGAGAAACTGCTCTGTGTTCTGTTAATTCATCTCACAGAGTTACATCTTTCCCTTCAAGAAGCCTTTCGCTAAGGCTGTTCTTGCGGAATTGGCAAAGGGATATTTGGAAGCCCATAGAGGGCTATGGTGAAAAAGGAAATATCTTCCGTTCAAAACTGGAAAGAAGCTTTCTGAGTAACCGCTCTGTGTTCTGTTAATTCATCTCACAGAGTTACATCTTTCCCTTGAAGAAGCCTTTCGCTAAGGCTGTACTTGTGGAATTGGCAAAGGGATATTTGGAAGCCCATAGAGGGCTATGGTGAAAAAGGAAGTATCTTCCGTTCAAAACTGGAAAGAAGCTTTCTGAGAAACTGCTCTGTGTTCTGTTAATTCATCTCACAGAGTTACATCTTTCCCTTCAAGAAGCCTTTCGCTAAGGCTGTTCTTGTGGAATTGGCAAAGGGATATTTGGAAGCCCGTAGAGGGCTATGGTGAAAAAGGAAATATCTTCCGTTCAAAACTGGAAAGAAGGTTTCTGAGAAACCGCTCTGTGTTCTGTTAATTCATCTCACAGAGTTACATCTTTCCCTTGAAGAAGCCTTTCGCTAAGGCTGATCTTGTGGAATTGGCAAAGGGATATTTGGAAGCCCATAGAGGGCTATGGTGAAAAAGGAAATATCTTCCGTTAAAAACTGGAAAGAAGCTTTCTGAAAAACTGCTCTGTGTTCTGTTAATTCATCTCACAGAGTTACATCTTTCCCTTGAAGAAGCCTTTCGCTAAGGCTGTTCTTGTGGAATTTTCAAAGGGATATTTGGAAGCCCATAGAGGGCTATGGTGAAAAAGGAAATATCTTCCGTTCAAAACTGGAAAGAAGCTTTCTGAGAAACTGCTCTGTGTTCTGTTAATTCATCTCACAGAGTTACATCTTTCCCTTCAAGAAGCCTTTCGCTAAGGCTGTTCTTGTGGAATTGGCAAAGGGATATTTGGAAGCCCATAGAGTGCTATGGTGAAAAAGGAAATATCTTCCGTTCAAAACTGGAAAGAAGCTTTCTAAGAAACTGCTCTGTGTTCTGTTAATTCATCTCACAGAGTTACATCTTTCCCTTCAAGAAGCCTTTCGCTAAGGCTGTTCTTGTGGAATTGGCAAAGGGATATTTGGAATCCCATAGAGGGCTATGGTGAAAAAGGAAATATCTTCCGTTCAAAACTGGAAAGAAGCTTTCTGAGAAACTGCTCTGTGTTCTGTTAATTCATCTCACAGAGTTACATCTTTCCCTTCAAGAAGCCTTTCGCTAAGGCTGTTCTTGTGGAATTGGCAAAGGGATATTTGGAAGCCCATAGAGGGCTATGGTGAAAAAGGAAATATCTTCCGTTCAAAACTGGAAAGAAGCTTTCTGAGAAACGGCTCTATGTTCTGTTAATTCATCTCACAGAGTTACATCTTTCCCTTCATGAAGCCTTTCGCTAAGGCTGTTCTTCTGGAATTGGCAAAGGGATATTTGGAAGCCCATAGAGGGCTATGGTGAAAAAGGAAATATCTTCCGTTCAAAACTGGAAAGAAGCTTTCTGAGAAACTGCTCTGTGTTCTGTTAATTCATCTCACAGAGTTACATCTTTCCCTTCAAGAAGCCTTTCGCTAATTCTGTTCTTGTGGAATTGGAAAAGGGATATTTGGAAGCCCATAGAGGGCTATGGTGAAAAAGGAAATATCTTCCGTTCAAAACTGGAAAGAAGCTTTCTGAGAAACTGCTCTGTGTTCTGTTAATTCATCTCACAGAGTTACATCTTTCCCTTGAAGAAGCCTTTCGCTAAGGCTGTTCTTGTGGAATTGGCAAAGGGATATTTGGAAGCCCATAGAGGGCTATGGTGAAAAAGGAAATATCTTCCGTTCAAAACTGGAAAGAAGCTTTCTGAGAAACCGCTCTGTGTTCTGTTAATTCATCTCACAGAGTTACATCTTTCCCTTGAAGAAGCCTTTCGCTAAGGCTGTTCTTGTGGAATTGGCAAAGGGATATTTGGAAGCCCATAGAGGGCTATGGTGAAAAAGGAAATATCTTCCGTTCAAAACTGGAAAGAAGCTTTCTGAGAAACTGCTCTGTGTTCTGTTAATTCATCTCACAGAGTTACATCTTTCCCTTCAAGAAGCCTTTCGCTAAGGCTGTTCTTGTGGAATTGGCAAAGGGATATTTGGAAGCCCATAGAGGGCTATGGTGAAAAAGGAAATATCTTCCGTTCAAAACTGGAAAGTAGCTGTCTGAGAAACTGCTCTGTGTTCTGTTAATTCATCTCACAGAGTTACATCTTTCCCTTCAAGAAGCCTTTCGCTAAGGCTGTTCTTGTGGAATTGGCAAAGGGATATTTGGAAGCCCATAGAGGGCTATGGTGAAAAAGGAAATATCTTCCGTTCAAAACTGGAAAGAAGCTTTCTGAGAAACTGCTCTGTGTTCTGTTAATTCATCTCACAGAGTTACATCTTTCCCTTCAAGTAGACTTTCGCTAAGGCTGTTCTTGTGGAATTGGCAAAGGGATATTTTGAAGCCCATACAGGGCTATGGTGAAAAAGGAATTATCTTCCGTTCAAAACTGGAAAGAAACTTTCTGAGAAACTGCTCTGTGTTCTGTTAATTCATCTCACAGAGTTACATCTTTCCCTTCAAGAACCCTTTCGCTAAGGCTTTTCTTGTGGAATTGGCAAAGGGATATTTGGAAGCCCATAGAGGGCTATCGTGAAAAAGGAAATATCTTCCGTTCAAAACTGGAAAGAAGCTTTCTGAGAAAAGGCTCTATGTTCTGATAATTCATCTCACAGAGTTACATCTTTCCCTTCAAGAAGCCTTTCGCTAAGGCTGTTCTTGTGGAATTGGCAAAGGGATATTTGGAAGCCCATAGAGGGCTATGGTGAAAAAGGAAATATCTTCCGTTCAAAACTGGAAAGTAGCTGTCTGAGAAACTGCTCTGTGTTCTGTTAATTCATCTCACAGAGTTACATCTTTCCCTTGAAGAAGCCTTTCGCTAAGGCTGTTCTTGTGGAATTGGCAAAGGGATATTTGGAAGCCCATAGAGGGCTATGGTGAAAAAGGAAATATCTTCCGTTCAAAACTGGAAAGAAGCTTTCTGAGAAACTGCTCTGTGTTCTGTTAATTCATCTCACAGAGTTACATCTTTAGCTTCAAGTAGCCTTTCGCTAAGGCTGTTCTTGTGGAATTGGCAAAGGGATATTTTGAAGCCCATACAGGGCTATGGTGAAAAAGGAAATATCTTCCGTTCAAAACTGGAAAGAAACTTTCTGAGAAACTGCTCTGTGTTCTGTTAATTCATCTCACAGAGTTACATCTTTCCCTTCAAGAAGCCTTTCGCTAAGGCTGTTCTTGTGGAATTGGCAAAGGGATATTTGGAAGCCCATAGTGGGCTATCGTGAAAAAGGAAATATCTTCCGTTCAAAACTGGAAAGAAGCTTTCTGAGAAACGGCTCTATGTTCTGATAATTCATCTCACAGAGTTACATCTTTCCCTTCATGAAGCCTTTCGCTAAGGCTGTTCTTCTGGAATTGGCAAAGGGATATTTTGAAGCCCATAGAGGGCTATGGTGAAAAAGGAAATATCTTCCGTTCAAAACTGGAAAGAAGCTTTCTGAGAAACCGCTCTGTGTTCTGTTAATTCATCTCACAGAGTTACATATTTCCCTTCAAGAAGCCTTTCACTAAGGCTGTTCTTGTGGAATTGGCAAAGGGATATTTGGAAGCCCTTAGAGGGCTATGGTGAAAAAGGAAATATCTTCCGTTCAAAACTGGAAAGAAGCTTTCTGAGAAACTGCTCTGTGTTCTGTTAATTCATCTCACAGAGTTACATCTTTCCCTTCAAGAAGCCTTTCGATAAGGCTGTTCAAGTGGAATTGGAAAAGGGATATTTGGAAGCCCATAGAGGGCTATGGTGAAAAAGGAAATATCTTCCGTTCAAAACTGGAAAGAAGCTTTCTGAGAAACTGCTCTGTGTTCTGTTAATTCATCTCACAGAGTTACATCTTTCCCTTCAAGAAGCCTTTCGCTAAGGCTGTTCTTGTGGAATTGGCAAAGGGATATTTGGAAGCCCATAGAGGGCTATGGTGAAAAAGGAAGTATCTTCCGTTCAAAACTGGAAAGAACCTTTCTGAGAAACTGCTCTGTGTTCTGTTAATTCATCTCACAGAGTTACATCTTTCCCTTCAAGAAGCCTTTCGCTAATTCTGTTCTTGTGGAATTGGAAAAGGGATATTTGGAAGCCCATAGAGGGCTATGGTGAAAAAGGAAATATCTTCCGTTCAAAACTGGAAAGAAGCTTTCTGAGAAACTGCTCTGTGTTCTGTTAATTCATCTCACAGAGTTACATCTTTCCCTTCAAGAAGCCTTTCGCTAAGGCTGTTCTTGCGGAATTGGCAAAGGGATATTTGGAAGCCCATAGAGGGCTATGGTGAAAAAGGAAATATCTTCCGTTCAAAACTGGAAAGAAGCTTTCTGAGTAACCGCTCTGTGTTCTGTTAATTCATCTCACAGAGTTACATCTTTCCCTTGAAGAAGCCTTTCGCTAAGGCTGTACTTGTGGAATTGGCAAAGGGATATTTGGAAGCCCATAGAGGGCTATGGTGAAAAAGGAAGTATCTTCCGTTCAAAACTGGAAAGAAGCTTTCTGAGAAACTGCTCTGTGTTCTGTTAATTCATCTCACAGAGTTACATCTTTCCCTTCAAGAAGCCTTTCGCTAAGGCTGTTCTTGTGGAATTGGCAAAGGGATATTTGGAAGCCCGTAGAGGGCTATGGTGAAAAAGGAAATATCTTCCGTTCAAAACTGGAAAGAAGGTTTCTGAGAAACCGCTCTGTGTTCTGTTAATTCATCTCACAGAGTTACATCTTTCCCTTGAAGAAGCCTTTCGCTAAGGCTGATCTTGTGGAATTGGCAAAGGGATATTTGGAAGCCCATAGAGGGCTATGGTGAAAAAGGAAATATCTTCCGTTAAAAACTGGAAAGAGGCTTTCTGAAAAACTGCTCTGTGTTCTGTTAATTCATCTCACAGAGTTACATCTTTCCCTTGAAGAAGCCTTTCGCTAAGGCTGTTCTTGTGGAATTTTCAAAGGGATATTTGGAAGCCCATAGAGGGCTATGGTGAAAAAGGAAATATCTTCCGTTCAAAACTGGAAAGAAGCTTTCTGAGAAACTGCTCTGTGTTCTGTTAATTCATCTCACAGAGTTACATCTTTCCCTTCAAGAAGCCTTTCGCTAAGGCTGTTCTTGTGGAATTGGCAAAGGGATATTTGGAAGCCCATAGAGTGCTATGGTGAAAAAGGAAATATCTTCCGTTCAAAACTGGAAAGAAGCTTTCTAAGAAACTGCTCTGTGTTCTGTTAATTCATCTCACAGAGTTACATCTTTCCCTTCAAGAAGCCTTTCGCTAAGGCTGTTCTTGTGGAATTGGCAAAGGGATATTTGGAATCCCATAGAGGGCTATGGTGAAAAAGGAAATATCTTCCGTTCAAAACTGGAAAGAAGCTTTCTGAGAAACTGCTCTGTGTTCTGTTAATTCATCTCACAGAGTTACATCTTTCCCTTCAAGAAGCCTTTCGCTAAGGCTGTTCTTGTGGAATTGGCAAAGGGATATTTGGAAGCCCATAGAGGGCTATGGTGAAAAAGGAAATATCTTCCGTTCAAAACTGGAAAGAAGCTTTCTGAGAAACGGCTCTATGTTCTGTTAATTCATCTCACAGAGTTACATCTTTCCCTTCATGAAGCCTTTCGCTAAGGCTGTTCTTCTGGAATTGGCAAAGGGATATTTGGAAGCCCATAGAGGGCTATGGTGAAAAAGGAAATATCTTCCGTTCAAAACTGGAAAGAAGCTTTCTGAGAAACTGCTCTGTGTTCTGTTAATTCATCTCACAGAGTTACATCTTTCCCTTCAAGAAGCCTTTCGCTAATTCTGTTCTTGTGGAATTGGAAAAGGGATATTTGGAAGCCCATAGAGGGCTATGGTGAAAAAGGAAATATCTTCCGTTCAAAACTGGAAAGAAGCTTTCTGAGAAACTGCTCTGTGTTCTGTTAATTCATCTCACAGAGTTACATCTTTCCCTTGAAGAAGCCTTTCGCTAAGGCTGTTCTTGTGGAATTGGCAAAGGGATATTTGGAAGCCCATAGAGGGCTATGGTGAAAAAGGAAATATCTTCCGTTCAAAACTGGAAAGAAGCTTTCTGAGAAACCGCTCTGTGTTCTGTTAATTCATCTCACAGAGTTACATCTTTCCCTTGAAGAAGCCTTTCGCTAAGGCTGTTCTTGTGGAATTGGCAAAGGGATATTTGGAAGCCCATAGAGGGCTATGGTGAAAAAGGAAATATCTTCCGTTCAAAACTGGAAAGAAGCTTTCTGAGAAACTGCTCTGTGTTCTGTTAATTCATCTCACAGAGTTACATCTTTCCCTTCAAGAAGCCTTTCGCTAAGGCTGTTCTTGTGGAATTGGCAAAGGGATATTTGGAAGCCCATAGAGGGCTATGGTGAAAAAGGAAATATCTTCCGTTCAAAACTGGAAAGTAGCTGTCTGAGAAACTGCTCTGTGTTCTGTTAATTCATCTCACAGAGTTACATCTTTCCCTTCAAGAAGCCTTTCGCTAAGGCTGTTCTTGTGGAATTGGCAAAGGGATATTTGGAAGCCCATAGAGGGCTATGGTGAAAAAGGAAATATCTTCCGTTCAAAACTGGAAAGAAGCTTTCTGAGAAACTGCTCTGTGTTCTGTTAATTCATCTCACAGAGTTACATCTTTCCCTTCAAGTAGACTTTCGCTAAGGCTGTTCTTGTGGAATTGGCAAAGGGATATTTTGAAGCCCATACAGGGCTATGGTGAAAAAGGAATTATCTTCCGTTCAAAACTGGAAAGAAACTTTCTGAGAAACTGCTCTGTGTTCTGTTAATTCATCTCACAGAGTTACATCTTTCCCTTCAAGAACCCTTTCGCTAAGGCTTTTCTTGTGGAATTGGCAAAGGGATATTTGGAAGCCCATAGAGGGCTATCGTGAAAAAGGAAATATCTTCCGTTCAAAACTGGAAAGAAGCTTTCTGAGAAAAGGCTCTATGTTCTGATAATTCATCTCACAGAGTTACATCTTTCCCTTCATGAAGCCTTTCGCTAAGGCTGTTCTTCTGGAATTGGCAAAGGGATATTTGGAAGCCCTTAGAGGGCTATGGTTAAAAAGGAAATATCTTCCCTTCAAAACTGGAAAGAAACTTTCTGAGAAACCGCTCTGTGTTCTGTTAATTCATCTCACAGAGTTACATCTTTCCCTTGAAGAAGCCTTTCGCTAAGGCTGTTCTTGTGGAATTGGCAAAGGGATATTTGGAAGCCCATAGAGGGCTATGGTGAAAAAGGAAATATCTTCCGTTCAAAACTGGAAAGAAGCTTTCTGAGAAACTGCTCTGTGTTCTGTTAATTCATCTCACAGAGTTACATCTTTCCCTTCAAGAAGCCTTTCGCTAAGGCTGTTCTTGTGGAATTGGCAAAGGGATATTTGGAAGCCCATAGAGGGCTATGGTGAAAAAGGAAATATCTTCCGTTCAAAACTGGAAAGAAGCTTTCTGAGAAACTGCTCTGTGATCTGTTAATTCATCTCACAGAGTTACATCTTTCCCTTCAAGAAGCCTTTCGCTAAGGCTGTTCTTGTGGAATTGGCAAAGGGATATTTGGAAGCCCATAGAGGGCTATGGTGAAAAAGGAAATATCTTCCGTTCAAAACTGGAAAGAAGCTTTCTGAGAAACTGCTCTGTGTTCTGTTAATTCATCTCACAGAGTTACATCTTTCCCTTCAAGAAGCCTTTCGCTAAGGCTGTTCTTGTGGAATTGGCAAAGGGATATTTGGAGGACCATAGAGGGCTATGGTGAAAAAGTAAATATCTTCCGTTCAAAACTGGAAAGAAGCATTCTGAGAAACCGCTCTGTGTTCTGTTAATTCATCTCACAGAGTTACATCTTTCCCTTCAAGTAGCCTTTCGCTAAGGCTGTTCTTGTGGAATTGGCAAAGGGATATTTGGAAGCCCATAGAGGGCTATGGTGAAAAAGGAAATATCTTCCCTTCAAAACTGGAAAGAAACTTTCTGAGAAACCGCTCTGTGTTCTGTTTATTCATCTCACAGAGTTACATCTTTCCCTTCAAGAAGCCTTTCGCTAAGGCTGTTCTTGTGGAATTGGCAAAGGGATATTTGGAAGCCCATAGAGGGCTATGGTGAAAAAGGAAATATCTTCCGTTCAAAACTGGAAAGAAGCTTTCTGAGAAACCGCTCTGTGTTCTGTTAATTCATCTCACACAGTTACATCTTTCCCTTCAAGAAGCCTTTCGCTAAGGCTGTTCTTGTGGAATTGGCAAAGGGATATTTGGAAGCCCAGAGAGGGCTATGGTGAAAAAGGAAATATCTTCCGTTCAAAACTGGAAAGAAGCTTTCTGAGAAACCGCTCTGTGTTCTGTTAATTCATCTCACAGAGTTACATCTTTCCCTTCAAGAAGCCTTTCGCTAAGGCTGTTCTTGTGGAATTGGCAAAGGGATATTTGGAAGCCCATAGAGGGCTATGGTGAAAAAGGAAATATCTTCCGTTCAAAACTGGAAAGAAGCTTTCTAAGAAACCGCTCTGTGTTCTGTTAATTCATCTCACAGAGTTACATCTTTCCCTTGAAGAAGCCTTTCGCTAAGGCTGTTCTTGTGGAATTGGCAAAGGGATATTTGGAAGCCCATAGAGGGCTATGGTGAAAAAGGAAATATCTTCCGTTCAAAACTGGAAAGAAGCTTTCTGAGAAACTGCTCTGTGTTCTGTTAATTCATCTCACAGAGTTACATCTTTCCCTTCAAGAAGCCTTTCGCTAAGGCTGTTCTTGTGGAATTGGCAAAGGGATATTTGGAAGCCCATAGAGGGCTATGGTGAAAAAGGAAATATCTTCCGTTCAAAACTGGAAAGTAGCTGTATGAGAAACTGCTCTGTGTTCTGTTAATTCATCTCCCAGAGTTACATCTTTCCCTTCAAGAAGCCTTTCGCTAAGGCTGTTCTTGTGGAATTGGCAAAGGGATATTTGGAAGCCCATAGAGGGCTATGGTGAAAAAGGAAATATCTTCCGTTCAAAACTGGAAAGAAGCTTTCTGAGAAACTGCTCTGTGTTCTGTTAATTCATCTCACAGAGTTACATCTTTCCCTTCAAGTAGCCTTTCGCTAAGGCTGTTCTTGTGGAATTGGCAAAGGGATATTTTGAAGCCCATACAGGGCTATGGTGAAAAAGGAATTATCTTCCGTTCAAAACTGGAAAGAAACTTTCTGAGAAACTGCTCTGTGTTCTGTTAATTCATCTCACAGAGTTACATCTTTCCCTTCAAGAAGCCTTTCGCTAAGGCTGTTCTTGTGGAATTGGCAAAGGGATATTTGGAAGCCCATAGAGGGCTATCGTGAAAAAGGAAATATCTTCCGTTCAAAACTGGAAAGAAGCTTTCTGAGAAAAGGCTCTATGTTCTGATAATTCATCTCACAGAGTTACATCTTTCCCTTCATGACGCCTTTCGCTAAGGCTGTTCTTCTGGAATTGGCAAAGGGATATTTGGAAGCCCATAGAGGGCTATGGTGAAAAAGGAAATATCTTCCGTTCAAAACTGGAAAGAAGCTTTCTGAGAAACCGCTCTGTGTTCTGTTAATTCATCTCACAGAGTTACATCTTTCCCTTCAAGAAGCCTTTCGCTAAGGCTGTTCTTGTGGAATTGGCAAAGGGATATTTGGAAGCCCATAGAGGGCTATGGTGAAAAAGGAAATATCTTCCGTTCAAAACTGGAAAGAAGCTTTCTGAGAAACTGCTCTGTGTTCTGTTAATTCATCTCACAGAGTTACATCTTTCCCTTCAAGAAGCCTTTCGCTAAGGCTGTTCTTGTGGAATTGGCAAAGGGATATTTGGAAGCCCATAGAGGGCTATGGTGAAAAAGGAAATATCTTCCGTTCAAAACTGGAAAGAAGCTTTCTAAGAAACCGCTCTGTGTTCTGTTAATTCATCTCACAGAGTTACATCTTTCCCTTGAAGAAGCCTTTCGCTAAGGCTGTTCTTGTGGAATTGGCAAAGGGATATTTGGAAGCCCATAGAGGGCTATGGTGAAAAAGGAAATATCTTCCGTTCAAAACTGGAAAGAAGCTTTCTGAGAAACTGCTCTGTGTTCTGTTAATTCATCTCACAGAGTTACATCTTTCTCTTCAAGAAGCCTTTCGCTAAGGCTGTTCTTGTGGAATTGGCAAAGGGATATTTGGAAGCCCATAGAGGGCTATGGTGAAAAAGGAAATATCTTCCGTTCAAAACTGGAAAGAAGCTTTCTGAGAAACTGCTCTGTGTTCTGTTAATTCATCTCACAGAGTTACATCTTTCCCTTCAAGAAGCCTTTCGCTAAGGCTGTTCTTGTGGAATTGGCAAAGGGATATTTGGAAGCCCATAGAGGGCTATGGTGAAAAAGGAAATATCTTCCGTTCAAAACTGGAAAGAAGCTTTCTGAGAAACTGCTCTGTGTTCTGTTAATTCATCTCACAGAGTTACATATTTCCCTTCAAGAAGCCTTTCGCTAAGGCTGTTCTTGTGGAATTGGCAAAGGGATATTTGGAGGACCATAGAGGGCTATGGTGAAAAAGTAAATATCTTCCGTTCAAAACTGGAAAGAAGCATTCTGAGAAACCGCTCTGTGTTCTGTTAATTCATCTCACAGAGTTACATCTTTCCCTTCAAGTAGCCTTTCGCTAAGGCTGTTCTTGTGGAATTGGCAAAGGGATATTTGGAAGCCCATAGAGGGCTATGGTGAAAAAGGAAATATCTTCCCTTCAAAACTGGAAAGAAACTTTCTGAGAAACCGCTCTGTGTTCTGTTTATTCATCTCACAGAGTTACATCTTTCCCTTCAAGAAGCCTTTCGCTAAGGCTGTTCTTGTGGAATTGGCAAAGGGATATTTCGAAGCCCATAGAGGGCTATGGTGAAAAAGGAAATATCTTCCGTTCAAAACTGGAAAGAAGCTTTCTGAGAAACCGCTCTGTGTTCTGTTAATTCATCTCACACAGTTACATCTTTCCCTTCAAGAAGCCTTTCGCTAAGGCTGTTCTTGTGGAATTGGCAAAGGGATATTTGGAAGCCCAGAGAGGGCTATGGTGAAAAAGGAAATATCTTCCGTTCAAAACTGGAAAGAAGCTTTCTGAGAAACCGCTCTGTGTTCTGTTAATTCATCTCACAGAGTTACATCTTTCCCTTCAAGAAGCCTTTCGCTAAGGCTGTTCTTGTGGAATTGGCAAAGGGATATTTGGAAGCCCATAGAGGGCTATGGTGAAAAAGGAAATATCTTCCGTTCAAAACTGGAAAGAAGCTTTCTAAGAAACCGCTCTGTGTTCTGTTAATTCATCTCACAGAGTTACATCTTTCCCTTGAAGAAGCCTTTCGCTAAGGCTGTTCTTGTGGAATTGGCAAAGGGATATTTGGAAGCCCATAGAGGGCTATGGTGAAAAAGGAAATATCTTCCGTTCAAAACTGGAAAGAAGCTTTCTGAGAAACTGCTCTGTGTTCTGTTAATTCATCTCACAGAGTTACATCTTTCCCTTCAAGAAGCCTTTCGCTAAGGCTGTTCTTGTGGAATTGGCAAAGGGATATTTGGAAGCCCATAGAGGGCTATGGTGAAAAAGGAAATATCTTCCGTTCAAAACTGGAAAGTAGCTGTCTGAGAAACTGCTCTGTGTTCTGTTAATTCATCTCACAGAGTTACATCTTTCCCTTCAAGAAGCCTTTCGCTAAGGCTGTTCTTGTGGAATTGGCAAAGGGATATTTGGAAGCCCATAGAGGGCTATGGTGAAAAAGGAAATATCTTCCGTTCAAAACTGGAAAGAAGCTTTCTGAGAAACTGCTCTGTGTTCTGTTAATTCATCTCACAGAGTTACATCTTTCCCTTCAAGTAGCCTTTCGCTAAGGCTGTTCTTGTGGAATTGGCAAAGGGATATTTTGAAGCCCATACAGGGCTATGGTGAAAAAGGAATTATCTTCCGTTCAAAACTGGAAAGAAACTTTCTGAGAAACTGCTCTGTGTTCTGTTAATTCATCTCACAGAGTTACATCTTTCCCTTCAAGAAGCCTTTCGCTAAGGCTGTTCTTGTGGAATTGGCAAAGGGATATTTGGAAGCCCATAGAGGGCTATGGTGAAAAAGGAAATATCTTCCGTTCAAAACTGGAAAGAAGCTTTCTGAGAAACTGCTCTGTGTTCTGTTAATTCATCTCACAGAGTTACATCTTTCCCTTGAAGAAGCCTTTCGCTAAGGCTGTTCTTGTGGAATTGGCAAAGGGATATTTGGAAGCCCATAGAGGACTATGGTGAAAAAGGAAATATCTTCCGTTCAAAACTGGAAAGAAGCTTTCTGAGAAACTGCTCTGTGTTCTGTTAATTCATCTCACAGAGTTACATCTTTCCTTTCAAGAAGCCTTTCGCTAAGGCTGTTCTTGTGGAATTGGCAAAGGGATATTTGGAAGCCCATAGAGGGCTATGGTGAAAAAGGAAATATCTTCCGTTCAAAACTGGAAAGAAGCTTTCTGAGAAACTGCTCTGAGTTCTGTTAATTCGTCTCACAGAGTTACATCTTTCCCTTCAGGAAGCCTTTCGCTAAGGCTGTTCTTGTGGAATTGGCAAAGAGATATTTGGAAGCCCATGGAGGGCTATGGTGAAAAAGGAAATATCTTCCTTTCAAAACTGGAAAGAAGGTTTCTGAGAAACTGCTCTGTGTTCTGTTAATTCATCTCACAGAGTTACATCTTTCCCTTCAAGAAGCCTTTCGCTAAGGCTGTTCTTGTGGAATTGGCAAAGGGATATTTGGAAGCCCATAGAGGGCTACGGTGAAAAAGGAAATATCTTCCGTTCAAAACTGGAAAGAAGCTTTCTGAGAAACTGCTCTGTGTTAGTTAATTCATCTCACAGAGTTACATCTTTCCCTTCAAGAAGCCTTTCGCTAAGGCTGTTCTTGTGGAATTGGCCAAGGGATATTTGGAAGCCCATAGACGGCTATGGTGAAAAAGGAAATATCTTCCGTTCAAAACTGGAAAGAAGCTTTCTGAGAAACTGCTCTGTGTTCTGTTAATTCATCTCACAGAGTTACATCTTTCCCTTCAAGAAGCCTTTCGCTAAGGCTGTTCTTGTGGAATTGGCAAAGGGATATTTGGAAGCCCGTAGAGGGCTATGGTGAAAAAGGAGATATCTTCCCTTCAAAACTGGAAAGAAGCTTTCTGAGAAACTGCTCTGTGTTCTCTTAATTCATCTCACAGAGTTACATCTTTCCCTTCCAGAAGCCTTTCGCTAAGGCTGTTCTTGTGGAATTGGAAAAGGGATATTTGGAAGCCCATAGAGGGCTATGGTGAAAAAGGAGATATCTTCCGTTCAAAACTGGAAAGAATCTTTCTGAGAAACTGCTCTGTGTTCTGTTAATTCATCTCACAGTGTTACATCTTTCCCTTCAAGAATCCTTTCGCTAAGGCTGTTCTTGTGGAATTGGCAAAGGGATATTTGGAAGCCCATAGAGGGCTATGGTGAAAAAGGAAATATCTTCCGTTCAAAACTGGAAAGAAGCTTTCTGAGAAACTGCTCTGTGTTCTGTTAATTCATCTCACGGAGTTACATCTTTCCCTTCAAGAAGCCTTTCGCTAAGGCTGTTCTTGTGGAATTGGCAAAGGGATATTTGGAAGCCCATAGAGGGCTATGGTAAAAAAGGAAATATCTTCCGTTCAAAACTGGAAAGAAGCTTTCTGAGAAACCGCTCTGTGTTCTGTTAATTCATCTCACAGAGTTACATCTTTCCCTTCAAGAAGCCTTTCGCTAAGGCTGTTCTTGTGGAATTGGCAAAGGGATATTTGGAAGCCCATAGAGGGCTATGGTGAAAAAGGAAATATCTTCCGTTCATAACTGGAAAGAAGCTTTCAGAGAAACCGCTCTGTGTTCTGTTAATCCATCTCACAGAGTTACATCTTTCCCTTCAAGAAGCCTTTCGCTAAGGCTGTTCTTGTGTAATTGGCAAAGGGATATTTGGAAGCCCATATAGGGCTATGGTGAAAAAGGAAATATCTTCCGTTCAAAACTGGAAAGAAGCTTTCTGAGATACCGCTCTATGTTCTGTAAATTCATCTCACAGAGTTACATCTTTCCCTTCAAGAAGCCTTTCGCTAAGGGTGTTTTTGTGGAATTGGCAAAGGGATATTTGGAAGCCCGTAGAGGGCTATGGAGAAAAAGGAAATATCTTCCGTTCAAAACTGGAAAGAAGCTTTCTGAGAAACCGCTCTGTGTTCTGTTAATTCATCTCACAGAGTTACATCTTTCCCTTGAAGAAGCCTTTCGCTAAGGCTGTTCTTGTGGAATTGGCAAAGGGATATTTGGAAGCCCATAGAGGGCTATGGTGAAAAAGGAAATATCTTCCGTTCAAAACTGGAAAGAAGCTTTCTGAGAAACTGCTCTGTGTTCTGTTAATTCATCTCACAGAGTTACATCTTTCCCTTCAAGAAGCCTTTCGCTAAGGCTGTTCTTGTGGAATTGGCAAAGGGATATTTGGAAGCCCATAGAGGGCTATGGTGAAAAAGGAAATATCTTCCGTTCAAAACTGGAAAGAAGCTTTCTGAGAAACGGCTCTATGTTCTGTTAATTCATCTCACAGAGTTACATCTTTCCCTTCATGAAGCCTTTCGCTAAGGCCGTTCTTCTGGAATTGGCAAAGGGATATTTGGTAGCCCATAGAGGGCTATGGTGAAAAAGGAAATATCTTCCGTTCAAAACTGGAAAGAAGCTTTCTGAGAAACCGCTCTGTGTTCTGTTAATTCATCTCACAGAGTTACATCTTTCCCTTGAAGAAGCCTTTCGCTAAGGCTGCTCTTCTGGAATTGGCAAAGGGATATTTGGAAGCCCATATAGGGCTATGGTGAAAAAGGAAATATCTTCCGTTCAAAACTGGAAAGAAGCTTTCTGAGAAACTGCTCTGTGTTCTGTTAATTCATCTCACAGAGTTACATCTTTCCCTTCAAGAAGCCTTTCGCTAAGGCTGTTCTTGTGGAATTGGCAAAGGGATATTTGGAAGCCCATAGAGGGCTATGGTGAAAAAGGAAATATCTTCCGTTCAAAACTGGAAAGAAGCTTTCTGAGAAACTGCTCTGTGTTCTGTTAATTCATATCACAGAGTTACATCTTTCCCTTCAAGAAGCCTTTCGCTAAGGCTGTTCTTGTGGAATTGGCAAAGGGATATTTGGAAGCCCATAGAGGGCTATGGTGAAAAAGGAAATATCTTCCGTTCAAAACTGGAAAGTAGCTGTCAGAGAAACTGCTCTGTGTTCTGTTAATTCATCTCACAGAGTTACATCTTTCCCTTCAAGAAGCCTTTCGCTAAGGCTGTTCTTGTAGAATTGGCAAAGGGATATTTGGAAGCCCATAGAGGGCTATGGTGAAAAAGGAAATATCTTCCGTTCAAAACTGGAAAGAAGCTTTCTGAGAAACTGCTCTGTGTTCTGTTAATTCATCTCACAGAGTTACATCTTTCCCTTCAAGTAGCCTTTCGCTAAGGCTGTTCTTGTGGAATTGGCAAAGGGATATTTTGAAGCCCATACAGGGCTATGGTGAAAAAGGAAATATCTTCCGTTCAAAACTGGAAAGAAACTTTCTGAGAAACTGCTCTGTGTTCTGTTAATTCATCTCACAGAGTTACATCTTTCCCTTCAAGAAGCCTTTCGCTAAGGTTGTTCTTGTGGAATTGGCAAAGGGATATTTGGAAGCCCATAGAGGGCTATGGTGAAAAAGGAAATATCTTCCGTTCAAAACTGGAAAGAAGCTTTCTGAGAAACGGCTCTATGACTGTCAATTCATCTCACAGAGTTACATCTTTCCCTTCATGAAGCCTTTCGCTAAGGCTGTTCTTCTGGAATTGTCAAAGGGATATTTAGAAGCCCATAGAGGGCTATGGTGAAAAAGGAAATATCTTCCGTTCAAAACTGGAAAGAAGCTTTCTGAGAAACTGCTCTGTGTTCTGTTAATTCATCTCACAGAGTTACATCTTTCCCTTCAAGAAGCCTTTCGCTAAAGCTGTTCTTGTGGAATTGGCAAAGGGATATTTGGAAGCCCATAGAGGGCTATGGTGAAAAAGGAAATATCTTCCGTTCAAAACTGGAAAGAAGCTTTCTGAGAAACTGCTCTGTGTTCTGTTAATTCATCTCACAGAGTTACATCTTTCCCTTCAAGTAGCCTTTCGCTAAGGCTGTTCTTGTGGAATTGGCAAAGGGATATTTGGAAGCCCATAGAGGGCTATGGTGAAAAAGGAAATATCTTCCCTTCAAAACTGGAAAGAAACTTTCTGAGAAACCGCTCTGTGTTCTGTTAATTCATCTCACAGAGTTACATCTTTCCCTTCAAGAAGCCTTTCGCTAAGGCTGTTCTTGTGGAATTGGCAAAGGGATATTTGGAAGCCCATAGAGGGCTATGGTGAAAAACGAAATATCTTCCGTTCAAAACTGGAAAGAAGCTTTCTGAGAAACTGCTCTGTGTTCTGTTAATTCATCTCACAGAGTTACATCTTTCCCTTCAAGTAGCCTTTCGCTAAGGCTGTTCTTGTGGAATTGGCAAAGGGATATTTTGAAGCCCATACAGGGCTATGGTGAAAAAGGAAATATCTTCCGTTCAAAACTGGAAAGAAACTTTCTGAGAAACTGCTCTGTGTTCTGTTAATTCATCTCACAGAGTTACATCTTTCCCTTCAAGAAGCCTTTCGCTAAGGTTGTTCTTGTGGAATTGGCAAAGGGATATTTGGAAGCCCATAGAGGGCTATGGTGAAAAAGGAAATATCTTCCGTTCAAAACTGGAAAGAAGCTTTCTGAGAAACGGCTCTATGACTGTTAATTGATCTCACAGAGTTACATCTTTCCCTTCATGAAGCCTTTCGCTAAGGCTGTTCTTCTGGAATTGTCAAAGGGATATTTAGAAGCCCATAGAGGGCTATGGTGAAAAAGGAAATATCTTCCGTTCAAAACTGGAAAGAAGCTTTCTGAGAAACCGCTCTGTGTTCTGTTAATTCATCTCACAGAGTTACATCTTTCCCTTCAAGAAGCCTTTCGCTAAGGCTGTTCTTGTGGAATTGGCAAAGGGATATTTGGAAGCCCATAGAGGGCTATGGTGAAAAAGGAAATATCTTCCGTTCAAAACTGGAAAGAAGCTTTCTGAGAAACTGCTCTGTGTTCTGTTAATTCATCTCACAGAGTTACATCTTTCCCTTCAAGAAGCCTTTCGATAAGGCTGTTCATGTGGAATTGGCAAAGGGATATTTGGAAGCCCATAGAGGGCTATGGTGAAAAAGGAAATATCTTCCGTTCAAAACTGGAAAGAAGCTTTCTGAGAAA
Source organism: Chlorocebus sabaeus (assembly GCF_047675955.1). Taxonomy (NCBI): domain Eukaryota; kingdom Metazoa; phylum Chordata; class Mammalia; order Primates; family Cercopithecidae; genus Chlorocebus; species Chlorocebus sabaeus. The sequence goes on from NW_027327559.1 coordinate 202,923, forward strand.
CTGCTCTGTGTTCTGTTAATTCGTCTCACAGAGTTACATCTTTCCCTTCAAGAAGCCTTTCGCTAAGTCTGTTCTTGTGGAATTGGCAAAGGGATATTTGGAAGCCCATAGAGGGCTATGGTGAAAAAGGAAATATCTTCCGTTCAAAACTGGAAAGAAGCTTTCTGAGAAACTGCTCTGTGTTCTGTTAATTCATTTCACAGAGTTACATCTTTCCCTTCAAGAAGCCTTTCGCTAAGGCTGTTCTTGTGGAATTGGCAAAGGGATATTTGGAAGCCCATAGAGGGCTATGGTGAAAAAGGAAATATCTTCCGTTCAAAACTGGAAAGAAGCTTTCTGAGAAACCGCTCTGTGTTCTGTTAATTCATCTCACAGAGTTACATCTTTCCCTTCAAGAAGCCTTTCGCTAAGGCTGTTCTTGTGGAATTGGCAAAGGGATATTTGGAGGACCGTAGAGGGCTATGGTGAAAAAGTAAATATCTTCCGTTCAAAACTGGAAAGAAACTTTCTGAGAAACCGCTCTGTGTTCTGTTAATTCATCTCACAGAGTTACATCTTTCCCTTCAAGTAGCCTTTCGCTAAGGCTGTTCTTGTGGAATTGGCAAAGGGATATTTGGAAGCCCATAGAGGGCTATGGTGAAAAAGGAAATATCTTCCGTTCAAAACTGGAAAGAAGCTTTCTGAGAAACTGCTCTGTGTTCTGTTAATTCATATCACAGAGTTACATCTTTCCCTTCAAGAAGCCTTTCGCTAAGGCTGTTCTTGTGGAATTGGCAAAGGGATATTTGGAAGCCCATAGAGGGCTATGGTGAAAAAGGAAATATCTTCCGTTCAAAACTGGAAAGTAGCTGTCAGAGAAACTGCTCTGTGTTCTGTTAATTCATCTCACAGAGTTACATCTTTCCCTTCAAGAAGCCTTTCGCTAAGGCTGTTCTTGTAGAATTGGCAAAGGGATATTTGGAAGCCCATAGAGGGCTATGGTGAAAAAGGAAATATCTTCCGTTCAAAACTGGAAAGAAGCTTTCTGAGAAACTGCTCTGTGTTCTGTTAATTCATCTCACAGAGTTACATCTTTCCCTTCAAGTAGCCTTTCGCTAAGGCTGTTCTTTTGGAATTGGCAAAGGGATATTTTGAAGCCCATACAGGGCTATGGTGAAAAAGGAAATATCTTCCGTTCAAAACTGGAAAGAAACTTTCTGAGAAACTGCTCTGTGTTCTGTTAATTCATCTCACAGAGTTACATCTTTCCCTTCAAGAAGCCTTTCGCTAAGGTTGTTCTTGTGGAATTGGCAAAGGGATATTTGGAAGCCCATAGAGGGCTATGGTGAAAAAGGAAATATCTTCCGTTCAAAACTGGAAAGAAGCTTTCTGAGAAACGGCTCTATGACTGTTAATTCATCTCACAGAGTTACATCTTTCCCTTCATGAAGCCTTTCGCTAAGGCTGTTCTTCTGGAATTGTCAAAGGGATATTTAGAAGCCCATAGAGGGCTATGGTGAAAAAGGAAATATCTTCCGTTCAAAACTGGAAAGAAGCTTTCTGAGAAACTGCTCTGTGTTCTGTTAATTCATCTCACAGAGTTACATCTTTCCCTTCAAGAAGCCTTTCGCTAAGGCTGTTCTTGTGGAATTGGCAAAGGGATATTTGGAAGCCCATAGAGGGCTATGGTGAAAAAGGAAATATCTTCCGTTCAAAACTGGAAAGAAGCTTTCTGAGAAACTGCTCTGTGTTCTGTTAATTCATCTCACAGAGTTACATCTTTCCCTTCAAGTAGCCTTTCGCTAAGGCTGTTCTTGTGGAATTGGCAAAGGGATATTTGGAAGCCCATAGAGGGCTATGGTGAAAAAGGAAATATCTTCCCTTCAAAACTGGAAAGAAACTTTCTGAGAAACCGCTCTGTGTTCTGTTAATTCATCTCACAGAGTTACATCTTTCCCTTCAAGAAGCCTTTCGCTAAGGCTGTTCTTGTGGAATTGGCAAAGGGATATTTGGAAGCCCATAGAGGGCTATGGTGAAAAACGAAATATCTTCCGTTCAAAACTGGAAAGAAGCTTTCTGAGAAACTGCTCTGTGTTCTGTTAATTCATCTCACAGAATTACATTTTTCCCTTCAAGTAGCCTTTCGCTAAGGCTGTTCTTGTGGAATTGGCAAAGGGATATTTTGAAGCCCATACAGGGCTATGGTGAAAAAGGAAATATCTTCCGTTCAAAACTTGAAAGAAACTTTCTGAGAAACTGCTCTGTGTTCTGTTAATTCATCTCACAGAGTTACATCTTTCCCTTCAAGAAGCCTTTCGCTAAGGTTGTTCTTGTGGAATTGGCAAAGGGATATTTGGAAGCCCATAGAGGGCTATGGTGAAAAAGGAAATATCTTCCGTTCAAAACTGGAAAGAAGCTTTCTGAGAAACGGCTCTATGACTGTTAATTGATCTCACAGAGTTACATCTTTCCCTTCATGAAGCCTTTCGCTAAGGCTGTTCTTCTGGAATTGTCAAAGGGATATTTAGAAGCCCATAGAGGGCTATGGTGAAAAAGGAAATATCTTCCGTTCAAAACTGGAAAGAAGCTTTCTGAGAAACCGCTCTGTGTTCTGTTAATTCATCTCACAGAGTTACATCTTTCCCTTCAAGTAGCCTTTCGCTAAGGCTGTTCTTGTGGAATTGGCAAAGGGATATTTGGAAGCCCATAGAGGGCTATGGTGAAAAAGGAAATATCTTCCCTTCAAAACTGGAAAGAAACTTTCTGAGAAACCGCTCTGTGTTCTGTTAATTCATCTCACAGAGTTACATCTTTCCCTTCAAGAAGCCTTTCGCTAAGGCTGTTCTTGTGGAATTGGCAAAGGGATATTTGGAAGCCCATAGAGGGCTATGGTGAAAAAGGAAATATCTTCCGTTCAAAACTGGAAAGAAACTTTCTGAGAAACCGCTCTGTGTTCTGTTAATTCATCTCACAGAGTTACATCTTTCCCTTGAAGAAGCCTTTCGCTAAGGCTGTTCTTGTGGAATTGGCAAAGGGATATTTGGAAGCCCATAGAGGGCTATGGTGAAAAAGGAAATATCTTCCGTTCAAAACTGGAAAGAAGCTTTCTGAGAAACCGCTCTGTGTTCTGTTAATTCATCTCACAGAGTTACATCTTTCCCTTCAAGAAGCCTTTCGGTAAGGCTGTTCTTGTGGAATTGGCAAAGGGATATTTGGAAGCCCATAGAGGGCTATGGTGAAAAAGGAAATATCTTCCGTTCAAAACTGGAAGGAAGCTTTCTGAGAAACTGCTCTGTGTTCTGTTAATTCATCTCACAGAGTTACATCTTTCTCTTCAAGAAGCCTTTCGCTAAGGCTGTTCTTGTGGAATTGGCAAAGGGATATTTGGAAGCCCATAGAGGGCTATGGTGAAAAAGGAAATATCTTCCGTTCAAAACTGGAAAGAAGCTTTCTGAGAAACTGCTCTGTGTTCTGTTAATTCATCTCACAGAGTTACATCTTTCCCTTGAAGAAGCCTTTCGCTAAGGCTGTTCTTGTGGAATTGGCAAAGGGATATTTGGAAGCCCATAGAGGGCTATGGTGAAAAAGGAAATATCTTCCGTTCAAAACTGGAAAGAAGCTTTCTGAGAAACCGCTCTGTGTTCTGTTAATTCATCTCACAGAGTTACATCTTTCCCTTGAAGAAGCCTTTCGCTAAGGCTGTTCTTGTGGAATTGGCAAAGGGATATTTGGAAGCCCATAGAGGGCTATGGTGAAAAAGGAAATATCTTCCGTTCAAAACTGGAAAGAAGCTTTCTGAGAAACTGCTCTGTGTTCTGTTAATTCATCTCACAGAGTTACATCTTTCTCTTCAAGAAGCCTTTCGCTAAGGCTGTTCTTGTGGAATTGGCAAAGGGATATTTGGAAGCCCATAGAGGGCTATGGTGAAAAAGGAAATATCTTCCGTTCAAAACTGGAAAGAAGCTTTCTGAGAAACTGATCTGTGTTCTGTTAATTCATCTCACAGAGTTACATGTTTCCCTTCAAGAAGCCTTTCGCTAAGGCTGTTCTTGTGGAATTGGCAAAGGGATATTTGGAAGCCCATAGAGGGCTATGGTGAAAAAGGAAATATCTTCCGTTCAAAACTGGAAAGAAGCTTTCTGAGAAACTGCTCTGTGTTCTGTTAATTCATCTCACAGAGTTACATCTTTCCCTTCAAGAAGCCTTTCGCTAAGGCTGTTCTTGTGGAATTGGCAAAGGGATATTTGGAGGACCATAGAGGGCTATGGTGAAAAAGTAAATATCTTCCGTTCAAAACTGGAAAGAAGCATTCTGAGAAACTGCTCTGTGTTCTGTTAATTCATCTCACAGAGTTACATCTTTCCCTTCAAGTAGCCTTTCGCTAAGGCTGTTCTTGTGGAATTCGCAAAGGGATATTTGGAAGCCCTTAGAGGGCTATGGTTAAAAAGGAAATATCTTCCCTTCAAAACTGGAAAGAAACTTTCTGAGAAACCGCTCTGTGTTCTGTTAATTCATCTCACAGAGTTACATCTTTCCCTTGAAGAAGCCTTTCGCTAAGGCTGTTCTTGTGGAATTGGCAAAGGGATATTTGGAAGCCCATAGAGGGCTATGGTGAAAAAGGAAATATCTTCCGTTCAAAACTGGAAAGAAGCTTTCTGAGAAACTGCTCTGTGTTCTGTTAATTCATCTCACAGAGTTACATCTTTCCCTTCAAGAAGCCTTTCGCTAAGGCTGTTCTTGTGGAATTGGCAAAGGGATATTTGGAAGCCCATAGAGGGCTATGGTGAAAAAGGAAATATCTTCCGTTCAAAACTGGAAAGAAGCTTTCTGAGAAACCGCTCTGTGTTCTGTTAATTCATCTCACAGAGTTACATCTTTCCCTTGAAGAAGCCTTTCGCTAAGGCTGTTCTTGTGGAATTGGCAAAGGGATATTTGGAAGCCCATAGAGGGCTATGGTGAAAAAGGAAATATCTTCCGTTCAAAACTGGAAAGAAGCTTTCTGAGAAACTGCTCTGTGTTCTGTTAATTCATCTCACAGAGTTACATCTTTCCCTTCAAGTAGCCTTTCGCTAAGGCTGTTCTTGTGGAATTGGCAAAGGGATATTTGGAAGCCCAGAGAGGGCTATGGTGAAAAAGGAAATATCTTCCGTTCAAAACTGGAAAGAAGCTTTCTGAGAAACCGCTCTGTGTTCTGTTAATTCATCTCACAGAGTTACATCTTTCCCTTCAAGAAGCTTTTCGCTAAGGCTGTTCTTGTGGAATTGGCAAAGGGATATTTGGAAGCCCATAGAGGGCTATGGTGAAAAAGGAAATATCTTCCGTTCAAAACTGGAAAGAAGCATTCTAAGAAACCGCTCTGTGTTCTATTAATTCATCTCACAGAGTTACATCTTTCCCTTGAAGAAGCCTTTCGCTAAGGCTGTTCTTGTGGAATTGGCAAAGGGATATTTGGAAGCCCATAGAGGGCTATGGTGAAAAAGGAAATATCTTCCGTTCAAAACTGGAAAGAAGCTTTCTGAGAAACTGCTCTGTGTTCTGTTAATTCATCTCACAGAGTTACATCTTTCCCTTCAAGAAGCCTTTCGCTAAGGCTGTTCTTGTGGAATTGGCAAAGGGATATTTGGAAGCCCATAGAGGGCTATGGTGAAAAAGGAAATATCTTCCGTTCAAAACTGGAAAGTAGCTGTCTGAGAAACTGCTCTGTGTTCTGTTAATTCATCTCACAGAGTTACATCTTTCCCTTCAAGAAGCCTTTCGCTAAGGCTGTTCTTGTGGAATTGGCAAAGGGATATTTGGAAGCCCATAGAGGGCTATGGTGAAAAAGGGAATATCTTCCGTTTAAAACTGGAAAGAAGCTTTCTGAGAAACTGCTCTGTGTTCTGTTAATTCATCTCACAGAGTTACATCTTTCCCTTCAAGTAGCCTTTCGCTAAGGCTGTTCTTGTGGAATTGGCAAAGGGATATTTTGAAGCCCATACAGGGCTATGGTGAAAAAGGAATTATCTTCCGTTCAAAACTGGAAAGAAACTTTCTGAGAAACTGCTCTGTGTTCTGTTAATTCATCTCACAGAGTTACATCTTTCCCTTCAAGAAGCCTTTTGCTAAGGCTGTTCTTGTGGAATTGGCAAAGGGATATTTGGAAGCCCATAGAGGGCTATCGTGAAAAAGGAAATATCTTCCGTTCAAAACTGGAAAGAAGCTTTCTGAGAAAAGGCTCTATGTTCTGATAATTCATCTCACAGAGTTACATCTTTCCCTTCATGAAGCCTTTCGCTAAGGCTGTTCTTCTGGAATTGGCAAAGGGATATTTGGAAGCCCATAGAGGGCTATGGTGAAAAAGGAAATATCTTCCGTTCAAAACTGGAAAGAAGCTTTCTGAGAAACCGCTCTGTGTTCTGTTAATTCATCTCACAGAGTTACATCTTTCCCTTCAAGAAGCCTTTCGCTAAGGCTGTTCTTGTGGAATTGGCAAAGGGATATTTGGAAGCCCATAGAGGGCTATGGTGAAAAAGGAAATATCTTCCGTTCAAAACTGGAAAGAAACTTTCTGAGAAACCGCTCTGTGTTCTGTTAATTCATCTCACAGAGTTACATCTTTCCCTTCAAGAAGCCTTTCGCTAAGGCTGTTCTTGTGGAATTGGCAAAGGGATATTTGGAAGCCCATAGAGGGCTATGGTGAAAAAGGAAATATCTTCCGTTCAAAACTGGAAAGAAGCTTTCTGAGAAACCGCTCTGTGTTCTGTTAATTCATCTCACAGAGTTACATCTTTCCCTTCAAGAAGCCTTTCGCTAAGGCTGTTCTTGTGGAATTGGCAAAGGGATATTTGGAAGCCCATAGAGGGCTATGGTGAAAAAGGAAATATCTTCCGTTCAAAACTGGAAGGAAGCTTTCTGAGAAACTGCTCTGTGTTCTGTTAATTCATCTCACAGAGTTACATCTTTCTCTTCAAGAAGCCTTTCGCTAAGGCTGTTCTTGTGGAATTGGCAAAGGGATATTTGGAAGCCCATAGAGGGCTATGGTGAAAAAGGAAATATCTTCCGTTCAAAACTGGAAAGAAGCTTTCTGAGAAACTGCTCTGTGTTCTGTTAATTCATCTCACAGAGTTACATCTTTCTCTTCAAGAAGCCTTTCGCTAAGGCTGTTCTTGTGGAATTGGCAAAGGGATATTGGGAAGCCCATAGAGGGCTATGGTGAAAAAGGAAATATCTTCCGTTCAAAACTGGAAAGAAGCTTTCTGAGAAACTGCTCTGTGTTCTGTTAATTCATCTCACAGAGTTACATCTTTCCCTTCAAGAAGCCTTTCGCTAATTCTGTTCTTGTGGAATTGGAAAAGGGATATTTAGAAGCCCATAGAGGGCTATGGTGAAAAAGGAAATATCTTCCGTTCAAAACTGGAAAGAAGCTTTCTGAGAAACTGCTCTGTGTTCTGTTAATTCATCTCACAGAGTTACATCTTTCCCTTGAAGAAGCCTTTCGCTAAGGCTGTTCTTGTGGAATTGGCAAAGGGATATTTGGAAGCCCATAGAGGGGTATGGTGAAAAAGGAAATATCTTCCGTTCAAAACTGGAAAGAAGCTTTCTGAGAAACCGCTCTGAGTTCTGTTAATTCATCTCACAGAGTTACATCTTTCCCTTGAAGAAGCCTTTCGCTAAGGCTGTTCTTGTGGAATTGGCAAAGGGATATTTGGAAGCCCATAGAGGGCTATGGTGAAAAAGGAAATATCTTCCGTTCAAAACTGGAAAGAAGCTTTCTGAGAAACTGCTCTGTGTTCTGTTAATTCATCTCACAGAGTTACATCTTTCCCTTCAAGAAGCCTTTCGCTAAGGCTGTTCTTGTGGAATTGGCAAAGGGATATTTGGAAGCCCATAGAGGGCTATGGTGAAAAAGGAAATATCTTCCGTTCAAAACTGGAAAGAAGCTTTCTGAGAAACTGCTCTGTGTTCTGTTAATTCATCTCACAGAGTTACATGTTTCCCTTCAAGAAGCCTTTCGCTAAGGCTGTTCTTGTGGAATTGGCAAAGGGATATTTGGAAGCCCATAGAGGGCTATGGTGAAAAAGGAAATATCTTCCGTTCAAAACTGGAAAGAAGCTTTCTGAGAAACTGCTCTGTGTTCTGTTAATTCATCTCACAGAGTTACATCTTTCCCTTCAAGAAGCCTTTCGCTAAGGCTGTTCTTGTGGAATTGGCAAAGGGATATTTGGAGGACCATAGAGGGCTATGGTGAAAAAGTAAATATCTTCCGTTCAAAACTGGAAAGAAGCATTCTGAGAAACTGCTCTGTGTTCTGTTAATTCATCTCACAGAGTTACATCTTTCCCTTCAAGTAGCCTTTCGCTAAGGCTGTTCTTGTGGAATTGGCAAAGGGATATTTGGAAGCCCTTAGAGGGCTATGGTTAAAAAGGAAATATCTTCCCTTCAAAACTGGAAAGAAACTTTCTGAGAAACCGCTCTGTGTTCTGTTAATTCATCTCACAGAGTTACATCTTTCCCTTGAAGAAGCCTTTCGCTAAGGCTGTTCTTGTGGAATTGGCAAAGGGATATTTGGAAGCCCATAGAGGGCTATGGTGAAAAAGGAAATATCTTCCGTTCAAAACTGGAAAGAAGCTTTCTGAGAAACTGCTCTGTGTTCTGTTAATTCATCTCACAGAGTTACATCTTTCCCTTCAAGAAGCCTTTCGCTAAGGCTGTTCTTGTGGAATTGGCAAAGGGATATTTGGAAGCCCATAGAGGGCTATGGTGAAAAAGGAAATATCTTCCGTTCAAAACTGGAAAGAAGCTTTCTGAGAAACCGCTCTGTGTTCTGTTAATTCATCTCACAGAGTTACATCTTTCCCTTCAAGAAGCCTTTCGCTAAGGCTGTTCTTGTGGAATTGGCAAAGGGATATTTGGAAGCCCATAGAGGGCTATGGTGAAAAAGGAAATATCTTCCGTTCAAAACTGGAAAGAAGCTTTCTGAGAAACTGCTCTGTGTTCTGTTAATTCATCTCACAGAGTTACATCTTTCCCTTCAAGAAGCCTTTCGCTAAGGCTGTTCTTGTGGAATTGGCAAAGGGATATTTGGAAGCCCATAGAGGGCTATGGTGAAAAAGGAAATATCTTCCGTTCAAAACTGGAAAGAAGCTTTCTGAGAAACTGCTCTGTGTTCTGTTAATTCATCTCACAGAGTTACATCTTTCCCTTCAAGAAGCCTTTCGCTAAGGCTGTTCTTGTGGAATTGGCAAAGGGATATTTGGAGGACCATAGAGGGCTATGGTGAAAAAGTAAATATCTTCCGTTCAAAACTGGAAAGAAGCATTCTGAGAAACCGCTCTGTGTTCTGTTAATTCATCTCACAGAGTTACATCTTTCCCTTCAAGTAGCCTTTCGCTAAGGCTGTTCTTGTGGAATTGGCAAAGGGATATTTGGAAGCCCATAGAGGGCTATGGTGAAAAAGGAAATATCTTCCCTTCAAAACTGGAAAGAAACTTTCTGAGAAACCGCTCTGTGTTCTGTTTATTCATCTCACAGAGTTACATCTTTCCCTTCAAGAAGCCTTTCGCTAAGGCTGTTCTTGTGGAATTGGCAAAGGGATATTTCGAAGCCCATAGAGGGCTATGGTGAAAAAGGAAATATCTTCCGTTCAAAACTGGAAAGAAGCTTTCTGAGAAACCGCTCTGTGTTCTGTTAATTCATCTCACAGAGTTACATCTTTCCCTTCAAGAAGCCTTTCGCTAAGGCTGTTCTTGTGGAATTGGCAAAGGGATATTTGGAAGCCCAGAGAGGGCTATGGTGAAAAAGGAAATATCTTCCGTTCAAAACTGGAAAGAAGCTTTCTGAGAAACCGCTCTGTGTTCTGTTAATTCATCTCACAGAGTTACATCTTTCCCTTCAAGAAGCCTTTCGCTAAGGCTGTTCTTGTGGAATTGGCAAAGGGATATTTGGAAGCCCATAGAGGGCTATGGTGAAAAAGGAAATATCTTCCGTTCAAAACTGGAAAGAAGCATTCTAAGAAACCGCTCTGTGTTCTATTAATTCATCTCACAGAGTTACATCTTTCCCTTGAAGAAGCCTTTCGCTAAGGCTGTTCTTGTGGAATTGGCAAAGGGATATTTGGAAGCCCATAGAGGGCTATGGTGAAAAAGGAAATATCTTCCGTTCAAAACTGGAAAGAAGCTTTCTGAGAAACTGCTCTGTGTTCTGTTAATTCATCTCACAGAGTTACATCTTTCCCTTCAAGAAGCCTTTCGCTAAGGCTGTTCTTGTGGAATTGGCAAAGGGATATTTGGAAGCCCATAGAGGGCTATGGTGAAAAAGGAAATATCTTCCGTTCAAAACTGGAAAGTAGCTGTCTGAGAAACTGCTCTGTGTTCTGTTAATTCATCTCACAGAGTTACATCTTTCCCTTCAAGAAGCCTTTCGCTAAGGCTGTTCTTGTGGAATTGGCAAAGGGATATTTGGAAGCCCATAGAGGGCTATGGTGAAAAAGGGAATATCTTCCGTTTAAAACTGGAAAGAAGCTTTCTGAGAAACTGCTCTGTGTTCTGTTAATTCATCTCACAGAGTTACATCTTTCCCTTCAAGTAGCCTTTCGCTAAGGCTGTTCTTGTGGAATTGGCAAAGGGATATTTTGAAGCCCATACAGGGCTATGGTGAAAAAGGAATTATCTTCCGTTCAAAACTGGAAAGAAACTTTCTGAGAAACTGCTCTGTGTTCTGTTAATTCATCTCACAGAGTTACATCTTTCCCTTCAAGAAGCCTTTCGCTAAGGCTGTTCTTGTGGAATTGGCAAAGGGATATTTGGAAGCCCATAGAGGGCTATCGTGAAAAAGGAAATATCTTCCGTTCAAAACTGGAAAGAAGCTTTCTGAGAAAAGGCTCTATGTTCTGATAATTCATCTCACAGAGTTACATCTTTCCCTTCATGAAGCCTTTCGCTAAGGCTGTTCTTCTGGAATTGGCAAAGGGATATTTGGAAGCCCATAGAGGGCTATGGTGAAAAAGGAAATATCTTCCGTTCAAAACTGGAAAGAAGCTTTCTGAGAAACCGCTCTGTGTTCTGTTAATTCATCTCACAGAGTTACATCTTTCCCTTCAAGAAGCCTTTCGCTAAGGCTGTTCTTGTGGAATTGGCAAAGGGATATTTGGAAGCCCATAGAGGGCTATGGTGAAAAAGGAAATATCTTCCGTTCAAAACTGGAAAGAAGCTTTCTGAGAAACTGCTCTGTGTTCTGTTAATTCATCTCACAGAGTTACATCTTTCCCTTCAAGAAGCCTTTCGATAAGGCTGTTCATGTGGAATTGGAAAAGGGATATTTGGAAGCTCATAGAGGGCTATGGTGAAAAAGGAAATATCTTCCGTTCAAAACTGGAAAGAAGCTTTCTGAGATACTGCTCTGTGTTCTGTTAATTCATCTCACAGAGTTACATCTTTCCCTTCAAGAAGCCTTTCGCTAAGTCTGTTCTTGTGGAATTGGCAAAGGGATATTTGGAAGCCCATAGAGGGCTATGGTGAAAAAGGAAATACCTTCCGTTCAAAACTGGAAAGAAGCTTTCTGAGAAACTGCTCTGTGTTCTGTTAATTCATCTCACAGAGTTACATCTTTCCCTTCAAGAAGCCTTTCGCTAAGGCTGTTCTTGTGGAATTGGCAAAGGGATATTTGGAAGCCCATAGAGGGCTATGGTGAAAAAGGAAATATCTTCCGTTCAAAACTGGAAAGAAGCTTTCTGAGAAACCGCTCTGTCTTCTGTTAATTCATCTCACAGAGTTACATCTTTCCCTTCAAGAAGCCTTTCGCTAAGGCTGTTCTTGTGGAATTGGCAAAGGGATATTTGGAGGACCATAGAGGGCTATGGTGAAAAAGTAAATATCTTCCGTTCAAAACTGGAAAGAAGCATTCTGAGAAACTGCTCTGTGTTCTGTTAATTCATCTCACAGAGTTACATCTTTCCCTTCAAGTAGCCTTTCGCTAAGGCTGTTCTTGTGGAATTGGCAAAGGGATATTTGGAAGCCCATAGAGGGCTATGGTGAAAAAGGAAATATCTTCCCTTCAAAACTGGAAAATAACTTTCTGAGAAACCGCTCTATGTTCTGTTAATTCATCTCACAGAGTTACATCTTTCCCTTCAAGAAGCCTTTCGCTAAGGCTGTTCTTGTGGAATTGGCAAAGGGATATTTCGAAGCCCATAGAGGGCTATGGTGAAAAAGGAAATATCTTCCGTTCAAAACTGGAAAGAAGCTTTCTGAGAAACCGCTCTGTGTTCTGTTAATTCATCTCACACAGTTACATCTTTCCCTTCTAGAAGCCTTTCGCTAAGGCTGTTCTTGTGGAATTGGCAAAGGGATATTTGGAAGCCCAGAGAGGGCTATGGTGAAAAAGGAAATATCTTCCGTTCAAAACTGGAAAGAAGCTTTCTGAGAAACCGCTCTGTGTTCTGTTAATTCATCTCACAGAGTTACATCTTTCCCTTCAAGAAGCCTTTCGCTAAGGCTGTTCTTGTGGAATTGGCAAAGGGATATTTGGAAGCCCATAGAGGGCTATGGTGAAAAAGGAAATATCTTCCGTTCAAAACTGGAAAGAAGCTTTCTAAGAAACCGCTCTGTGTTCTGTTAATTCATCTCACAGAGTTACATCTTTCCCTTGAAGAAGCCTTTCGCTAAGGCTGTTCTTGTGGAATTGGCAAAGGGATATTTGGAAGCCCATAGAGGGCTATGGTGAAAAAGGAAATATCTTCGGTTCAAAACTGGAAAGAAGCTTTCTGAGAAACTGCTCTGTGTTCTGTTAATTCATCTCACAGAGTTACATCTTTCCCTTCAAGAAGCCTTTCGCTAAGGCTGTTCTTGTGGAATTGGCAAAGGGATATTTGGAAGCCCATAGAGGGCTATGGTGAAAAAGGAAATATCTTCCGTTCAAAACTGGAAAGTAGCTGTCTGAGAAAGTGCTCTGTGTTCTGTTAATTCATCTCACAGAGTTACATCTTTCCCTTCAAGTAGCCTTTCGCTAAGGCTGTTCTTGTGGAATTGGCAAAGGGATATTTGGAAGCCCATAGAGGGCTATGGTGAAAAAGGAAATATCTTCCGTTCAAAACTGGAAAGAAGCTTTCTGAGAAACTGCTCTGTGTTCTGTTAATTCATCTCACAGAGTTACATCTTTCCCTTCAAGTAGCCTTTCGCTAAGGCTGTTCTTGTGGAATTGGCAAAGGGATATTTGGAAGCCCATACAGGGCTATGGTGAAAAAGGAAATATCTTCCGTTCAAAACTGGAAAGAAACTTTCTGAGAAACTGCTCTGTGTTCTGTTAATTCATCTCACAGAGTTACATCTTTCCCTTGAAGAAGCCTTTCGCTAAGGCTGTTCTTGTGGAATTGGCAAAGGGATATTTGGAAGCCCATAGAGGGCTATCGTGAAAAAGGAAATATCTTCCGTTCAAATCTGGAAAGAAGCATTCTGAGAAACGGCTCTATGTTCTGATAATTCATCTCACAGAGTTACATCTTTCCCTTCATGAAGCCTTTCGCTAAGGCTGTTCTTCTGGAATTGGCAAAGGGATATTTTGAAGCCCATAGAGGGCTATGGTGAAAAAGGAAATATCTTCCGTTCAAAACTGGAAAGAAGCTTTCTGAGAAACCGCTCTGTGTTCTGTTAATTCATCTCACAGAGTTACATCTTTCCCTTGAAGAAGCCTTTCGCTAAGGCTGTTCTTGTGGAATTGGCAAAGGGATATTTGGAAGCCCATAGAGGGCTATGGTGAAAAAGGAAATATCTTCCGTTCAAAACTGGAAAGAAGCTTTCTGAGAAACTGCTCTGTGTTCTGTTAATTCATCTCTCAGAGTTACATCTTTCCCTTGAAGAAGCCTTTCGCTAAGGCTGTTCTTGTGGAATTGGCAAAGGGATATTTGGAAGCCCATAGAGGGCTATGGTGAAAAAGGAAATATCTTCCGTTCAAAACTGGAAAGAAGCTTTCTGAGAAACTGCTCGTTTTCTGTTAATTCATCTCACAGAGTTACATCTTTCCCTTCAAGAAGCCTTTCGCTAAGGCTGTTCTTGTGGAATTGGCAAAGGGATATTTCGAAGCCCATAGAGGTCTATGGTGAAAAAGGAAATATCTTCCGTTCAAAACTGGGAAGAAGCTTTCTAAGAAACTGCTCTGTGTTCTGTTAATTCATCTCACAGAGTTACATCTTTCCCTTCAAGAAGCCTTTCGCTAAGGCTGTTCTTGTGGAATTGGCAAAGGGATATTTGGAAGCCCATAGAGGGCTATGGTGAAAAAGGAATTATCTTCCGTTCAAAACTGGAAAGAAGCTTTCTGAGAAACTGCTCTGTGTTCTGTTAATTCATCTCACAGAGTTACATCTTTCCCTTCAAGAAGCCTTTCGCTAAGGCTGTTCTTGTGGAATTGGCAAAGGGATATTTGGAAGCCCATAGAGGGCTATGGTGAAAAAGGAAATATCTTCCGTTCAAAACTGGAAAGAAGCTTTCTGAGAAACGGCTCCATGTTCTGTTAATTCATCTCACAGAGTTACATCTTTCCCTTCATGAAGCCTTTCGCTAAGTCTGTTCTTGTGGAATTGGCAAAGGGATATTTGGAAGCCCATAGAGGGCTATGGTGAAAAAGGAAATATCTTCCGTTCAAAACTGGAAAGAAGCTTTCTGAGAAACTGCTCTGTGTTCTGTTAATTCATCTCACAGAGTTACATCTTTCCCTTCAAGAAGCCTTTCGCTAATTCTGTTCTTGTGGAATTGGAAAAGGGATATTTGGAAGCCCATAGAGGGCTATGGTGAAAAAGGAAATATCTTCCGTTCAAAACTGGAAAGAAGCTTTCTGAGAAACTGCTCTGTGTTCTGTTAATTCATCTCACAGAGTTACATCTTTCCCTTCAAGAAGCCTTTCGCTAAGCCTGTTCTTGTGGAATTGGCAAAGGGATATTTGGAAGCCCATAGAGGGCTATGGTGAAAAAGGAAATATCTTCCGTTCAAAACTGGAAAGAAGCTTTCTGAGTAACCGCTCTGTGTTCTGTTAATTCATCTCACAGAGTTACATCTTTCCCTTGAAGAAGCCTTTCGCTAAGGCTGTTCTTGTGGAATTGGCAAAGGGATATTTGGAAGCCCATAGAGGGCTATGGTGAAAAAGGAAGTATCTTCCGTTCAAAACTGGAAAGAAGCTTTCTGAGAAACTGCTCTGTGTTCTGTTAATTCATCTCACAGAGTTACATCTTTCCCTTCAAGAAGCCTTTCGCTAAGGCTGTTCTTGTGGAATTGGCAAAGGGATATTTGGAAGCCCATAGAGGGCTATGGTGAAAAAGGAAATATCTTCCGTTCAAAACTGGAAAGAAGCTTTCTGAGAAACCGCTCTGTGTTCTGTTAATTCATCTCACAGAGTTACATCTTTCCCTTGAAGAAGCCTTTCGCTAAGGCTGATCTTGTGAATTGGCAAAGGGATATTTGGAAGCCCATAGAGGGCTATGGTGAAAAAGGAAATATCTTCCGTTCAAAACTGGAAAGAAGCTTTCTGAGAAACTGCTCTGTGTTCTGTTAATTCATCTCACAGAGTTACATCTTTCCCTTTAAGAAGCCTTTCGCTAAGGTTGTTCTTGTGGAATTTTCAAAGGGATATTTGGAAGCCCATAGAGGGCTATGGTGAAAAAGGAAATATCTTCCGTTCAAAACTGGAAAGAAGCTTTCTGAGAAACTGCTCTGTGTTCTGTTAATTCATCTCACAGAGTTACATCTTTCCCTTCAAGAAGCCTTTCGCTAAGGCTGTTCTTGTGGAATTGGCAAAGGGATATTTGGAAGCCCATAGAGTGCTATGGTGAAAAAGGAAATATCTTCCGTTCAAAACCGGAAAGAAGCTTTCTAAGAAACTGCTCTGTGTTCTGTTAATTAATCTCACAGAGTTACATCTTTCCCTTCAAGAAGCCTTTCGCTAAGGCTGTTCTTGTGGAATTGGCAAAGGGATATTTGGAAGCCCTTAGAGGGCTATGGTGAAAAAGGAAATATCTTCCGTTCAAAACTGGAAAGAAGCTTTCTGAGAAACTGCTCTGTGTTCTGTTAATTCATCTCACAGAGTTACATCTTTCCCTTCAAGAAGCCTTTCGCTAAGGCTGTTCTTGTGGAATTGGCAAAGGGATATTTGGAAGCCCATAGAGGGCTATGGTGAAAAAGGAAATATCTTCCGTTCAAAACTGGAAAGAAGCTTTCTGAGAAACGGCTCTATGTTCTGTTAATTCATCTCACAGAGTTACATCTTTCCCTTCATGAAGCCTTTCGCTAAGTCTGTTCTTCTGGAATTGGCAAAGGGATATTTGGAAGCCCATAGAGGGCTATGGTGAAAAAGGAAATATCTTCCGTTCAAAACTGGAAAGAAGCTTTCTGAGAAACTGCTCTGTGTTCTGTTAATTCATCTCACAGAGTTACATCTTTCCCTTCAAGAAGCCTTTCGCTAATTCTGTTCTTGTGGAATTGGAAAAGGGATATTTGGAAGCCCATAGAGGGCTATGGTGAAAAAGGAAATATCTTCCGTTCAAAACTGGAAAGAAGCTTTCTGAGAAACTGCTCTGTGTTCTGTTAATTCATCTCACAGAGTTACATCTTTCCCTTGAAGAAGCCTTTCGCTAAGGCTGTTCTTGTGGAATTGGCAAAGGGATATTTGGAAGCCCATAGAGGGCTATGGTGAAAAAGGAAATATCTTCCGTTCAAAACTGGAAAGAAGCTTTCTGAGAAACCGCTCTGTGTTCTGTTAATTCATCTCACAGAGTTACATCTTTCCCTTGAAGAAGCCTTTCGCTAAGGCTGTTCTTGTGGAATTGGCAAAGGGATATTTGGAAGCCCATAGAGGGCTATGGTGAAAAAGGAAATATCTTCCGTTCAAAACTGGAAAGAAGCTTTCTGAGAAACTGCTCTGTGTTCTGTTAATTCATCTCACAGAGTTACATCTTTCCCTTCAAGAAGCCTTTCGCTAAGGCTGTTCTTGTGGAATTGGCAAAGGGATATTTGGAAGCCCATAGAGGGCTATGGTGAAAAAGGAAATATCTTCCGTTCAAAACTGGAAAGTAGCTGTCTGAGAAACTGCTCTGTGTTCTGTTAATTCATCTCACAGAGTTACATCTTTCCCTTCAAGAAGCCTTTCGCTAAGGCTGTTCTTGTGGAATTGGCAAAGGGATATTTGGAAGCCCATAGAGGGCTATGGTGAAAAAGGAAATATCTTCCGTTCAAAACTGGAAAGAAGCTTTCTGAGAAACTGCTCTGTGTTCCGTTAATTCATCTCACAGAGTTACATCTTTCCCTTCAAGTAGCCTTTCGCTAAGGCTGTTCTTGTGGAATTGGCAAAGGGATATTTTGAAGCCCATACAGGGCTATGGTGAAAAAGGAATTATCTTCCGTTCAAAACTGGAAAGAAACTTTCTGAGAAACTGCTCTGTGTTCTGTTAATTCATCTCACAGAGTTACATCTTTCCCTTCAAGAAGCCTTTCGCTAAGGCTGTTCTTGTGGAATTGGCAAAGGGATATTTGGAAGCCCATAGAGGGCTATGGTGAAAAAGGAAATATCTTCCGTTCAAAACTAGAAAGAAGCTTTCTGAGAAAAGGCTCTATGTTCTGATAATTCATCTCACAGAGTTACATCTTTCCCTTCATGAAGCCTTTCGCTAAGGCTGTTCTTCTGGAATTGGCAAAGGGATATTTGGAAGCCCATAGAGGGCTATGGTGAAAAAGGAAATATCTTCTGTTCAAAACTGGAAAGAAGCTTTCTGAGAAACCGCTCTGTGTTCTGTTAATTCATCTCACAGAGTTACATCTTTCCCTTCAAGAAGCCTTTCGCTAAGGCTGTTCTTGTGGAATTGGCAAAGGGATATTTGGAAGCCCATAGAGGGCTATGGTGAAAAAGGAAATATCTTCCGTTCAAAACTGGAAAGAAGCTTTCTGAGAAACTGCTCTGTGTTCTGTTAATTCATCTCACAGAGTTACATCTTTCCCTTCAAGAAGCCTTTCGATAAGGCTGTTCATGTGGAATTGGAAAAGGGATATTTGGAAGCTCATAGAGGGCTATGTTGAAAAAGGAAATATCTTCCGTTCAAAACTGGAAAGAAGCTTTCTGAGAAACTGCTCTGTGTTCTGTTAATTCATCTCACAGAGTTACATCTTTCCCTTCAAGAAGCCTTTCGCTAAGTCTGTTCTTGTGGAATTGGCAAAGGGATATTTGGAAGCCCATAGAGGGCTATGGTGAAAAAGGAAATATCTTCCGTTCAAAACTGGAAAGAAGCTTTCTGAGAAACTGCTCTGTGTTCTGTTAATTCATCTCACAGAGTTACATCTTTCCCTTCAAGAAGCCTTTCGCTAAGGCTGTTCTTGTGGAATTGGCAAAGGGATATTTGGAAGCCCATAGAGGGCTATGGTGAAAAAGGAAATATCTTCCGTTCAAAACTGGAAAGAAGCTTTCTGAGAAACTGCTCTGTGTTCTGTTAATTCATCTCACAGAGTTACATCTTTCCCTTCAAGAAGCCTTTCGCTAAGGCTGTTCTTGTGGAATTGGCAAAGGGATATTTGGAAGCCCATAGAGGGCTATGGTGAAAAAGGAAATATCTTCCGTTCAAAACTGGAAAGTAGCTGTCTGAGAAACTGCTCTGTGTTCTGTTAATTCATCTCACAGAGTTACATCTTTCCCTTCAAGAAGCCTTTCGCTAAGGCTGTTCTTGTGGAATTGGCAAAGGGATATTTGGAAGCCCATAGAGGGCTATGGTGAAAAAGGAAATATCTTCCGTTCAAAACTGGAAAGAAGCTTTCTGAGAAACTGCTCTGTGTTCCGTTAATTCATCTCACAGAGTTACATCTTTCCCTTCAAGTAGCCTTTCGCTAAGGCTGTTCTTGTGGAATTGGCAAAGGGATATTTTGAAGCCCATACAGGGCTATGGTGAAAAAGGAATTATCTTCCGTTCAAAACTGGAAAGAAACTTTCTGAGAAACTGCTCTGTGTTCTGTTAATTCATCTCACAGAGTTACATCTTTCCCTTCAAGAAGCCTTTCGCTAAGGCTGTTCTTGTGGAATTGGCAAAGGGATATTTGGAAGCCCATAGAGGGCTATGGTGAAAAAGGAAATATCTTCCGTTCAAAACTAGAAAGAAGCTTTCTGAGAAAAGGCTCTATGTTCTGATAATTCATCTCACAGAGTTACATCTTTCCCTTCATGAAGCCTTTCGCTAAGGCTGTTCTTCTGGAATTGGCAAAGGGATATTTGGAAGCCCATAGAGGGCTATGGTGAAAAAGGAAATATCTTCTGTTCAAAACTGGAAAGAAGCTTTCTGAGAAACCGCTCTGTGTTCTGTTAATTCATCTCACAGAGTTACATCTTTCCCTTCAAGAAGCCTTTCGCTAAGGCTGTTCTTGTGGAATTGGCAAAGGGATATTTGGAAGCCCATAGAGGGCTATGGTGAAAAAGGAAATATCTTCCGTTCAAAACTGGAAAGAAGCTTTCTGAGAAACTGCTCTGTGTTCTGTTAATTCATCTCACAGAGTTACATCTTTCCCTTCAAGAAGCCTTTCGATAAGGCTGTTCATGTGGAATTGGAAAAGGGATATTTGGAAGCTCATAGAGGGCTATGTTGAAAAAGGAAATATCTTCCGTTCAAAACTGGAAAGAAGCTTTCTGAGAAACTGCTCTGTGTTCTGTTAATTCATCTCACAGAGTTACATCTTTCCCTTCAAGAAGCCTTTCGCTAAGTCTGTTCTTGTGGAATTGGCAAAGGGATATTTGGAAGCCCATAGAGGGCTATGGTGAAAAAGGAAATATCTTCCGTTCAAAACTGGAAAGAAGCTTTCTGAGAAACTGCTCTGTGTTCTGTTAATTCATCTCACAGAGTTACATCTTTCCCTTCAAGAAGCCTTTCGCTAAGGCTGTTCTTGTGGAATTGGCAAAGGGATATTTGGAAGCCCATAGAGGGCTATGGTGAAAAAGGAAATATCTTCCGTTCAAAACTGGAAAGAAGCTTTCTGAGAAACCGCTCTGTGTTCTGTTAATTCATCTCACAGAGTTACATCTTTCCCTTCAAGAAGCCTTTCGCTAAGGCTGTTCTTGTGGAATTGGCAAAGGGATATTTGGAGGACCATAGAGGGCTATGGTGAAAAAGTAAATATCTTCCGTTCAAAACTGGAAAGAAGCATTCTGAGAAACTGCTCTGTGTTCTGTTAATTCATCTCACAGAGTTACATCTTTCCCTTCAAGTAGCCTTTCGCTAAGGCTGTTCTTGTGGAATTGGCAAAGGGATATTTGGAAGCCCATAGAGGGCTATGGTGAAAAAGGAAATATCTTCCCTTCAAAACTGGAAAATAACTTTCTGAGAAACCGCTCTGTGTTCTGTTAATTCATCTCACAGAGTTACATCTTTCCCTTCAAGAAGCCTTTCGCTAAGGCTGTTCTTGTGGAATTGGCAAAGGGATATTTCGAAGCCCATAGAGGGCTATGGTGAAAAAGGAAATATCTTCCGTTCAAAACTGGAAAGAAGCTTTCTGAGAAACCGCTCTGTGTTCTGTTAATTCATCTCACAGAGTTACATCTTTCCCTTCTAGAAGCCTTTCGCTAAGGCTGTTCTTGTGGAATTGGCAAAGGGATATTTGGAAGCCCATAGAGGGCTATGGTGAAAAAGGAAATATCTTCCGTTCAAAACTGGAAAGTAGCTGTCTGAGAAACTGCTCTGTGTTCTGTTAATTCATCTCACAGAGTTACATCTTTCCCTTCAAGAAGCCTTTCGCTAAGGCTGTTCTTGTGGAATTGGCAAAGGGATATTTGGAAGCCCATAGAGGGCTATGGTGAAAAAGGAAATATCTTCCGTTCAAAACTGGAAAGAAGCTTTCTGAGAAACTGCTCTGTGTTCTGTTAATTCATCTCACAGAGTTACATCTTTCCCTTCAAGTAGCCTTTCGCTAAGGCTGTTCTTGTGGAATTGGCAAAGGGATATTTTGAAGCCCATACAGGGCTATGGTGAAAAAGGAAATATCTTCCGTTCAAAACTGGAAAGAAACTTTCTGAGAAACTGCTCTGTGTTCTGTTAATTCATCTCACAGAGTTACATCTTTCCCTTCAAGAAGCCTTTCGCTAAGGCTGTTCTTGTGGAATTGGCAAAGGGATATTTGGAAGCCCATAGAGGGCTATCGTGAAAAAGGAAATATCTTCCGTTCAAAACTGGAAAGAAGCTTTCTGAGAAACGGCTCTATGTTCTGATAATTCATCTCACAGAGTTACATCTTTCCCTTCATGAAGCCTTTCGCTAAGGCTGTTCTTCTGGAATTGGCAAAGGGATATTTGGAAGCCCATAGAGGGCTATGGTGAAAAAGGAAATATCTTCCGTTCAAAACTGGAAAGAAGCTTTCTGAGAAACCGCTCTGTGTTCTGTTAATTCATCTCACAGAGTTACATCTTTCCCTTCAAAAGCCTTTCGCTAAGGCTGTTCTTGTGGAATTGGCACAGGGATATTTGGAAGCCCATAGAGGGCTATGGTGAAAAAGGAAATATCTTCCGTTCAAAACTGGAAAGAAGCTTTCTGAGAAACTGCTCTGCGTTCTGTTAATTCATCTCACAGAGTTACATCTTTCCCTTCAAGAAGCCTTTCGATAAGGCTGTTCAAGTGGAATTGGAAAAGGGATATTTGGAAGCCCATAGAGGGCTATGGTGAAAAAGGAAATATCTTCCGTTCAAAACTGGAAAGAAGCTTTCTGAGAAACTGCTCTGTGTTCTGTTAATTCATCTCACAGAGTTACATCTTTCCCTTGAAGAAGCCTTTCGCTAAGGCTGTTCTTGTGGAATTGGCAAAGGGATATTTGGAAGCCCATAGAGGGCTATGGTGAAAAAGGAAATATCTTCCGTTCAAAACTGGAAAGAAGCTTTCTGAGAAACCGCTCTGTGTTCTGTTAATTCATCTCACAGAGTTACATCTTTCCCTTGAAGAAGCCTTTCGCTAAGGCTGTTCTTGTGGAATTGGCAAAGGGATATTTGGAAGCCCATAGAGGGCTATGGTGAAAAAGGAAATATCTTCCGTTCAAAACTGGAAAGAAGCTTTCTGAGAAACTGCTCTGTGTTCTGTTAATTCATCTCTCAGAGTTACATCTTTCCCTTGAGGAAGCCTTTCGCTAAGGCTGTTCTTGTGGAATTGGCAAAGGGATATTTGGAAGCCCATAGAGGGCTATGGTGAAAAAGGAAATATCTTCCGTTCAAAACTGGAAAGAAGCTTTCTGAGAAACTGCTCGTTTTCTGTTAATTCATCTCACAGAGTTACATCTTTCCCTTCAAGAAGCCTTTCGCTAAGGCTGTTCTTGTGGAATTGGCAAAGGGATATTTCGAAGCCCATAGAGGTCTATGGTGAAAAAGGAAATATCTTCCGTTCAAAACTGGGAAGAAGCTTTCTAAGAAACTGCTCTGTGTTCTGTTAATTCATCTCACAGAGTTACATCTTTCCCTTCAAGAAGCCTTTCGCTAAGGCTGTTCTTGTGGAATTGGCAAAGGGATATTTGGAAGCCCATAGAGGGCTATGGTGAAAAAGGAAATATCTTCCGTTCAAAACTGGAAAGAAGCTTTCTGAGAAACTGCTCTCTGTTCTGTTAATTCATCTCACAGAGTTACATCTTTCCCTTCAAGAAGCCTTTCGCTAAGGCTGTTCTTGTGGAATTGGCAAAGGGATATTTGGAAGCCCATAGAGGGCTATGGTGAAAAAGGAAATATCTTCCGTTCAAAACTGGAAAGAAGCTTTCTGAGAAACTGCTCTGTGTTCTGTTAATTCATCTCACAGAGTTACATCTTTCCCTTCAAGAAGCCTTTCGCTAAGGCTGTTCTTGTGGAATTGGCAAAGGGATATTTGGAAGCCCATAGAGGGCTATGTTGAAAAAGGAAATATCTTCCGTTCAAAACTGGAAAGAAGCTTTCTGAGAAACGGCTCTATGTTCTGTTAATTCATCTCACAGAGTTACATCTTTCCCTTCATGAAGCCTTTCGCTAAGTCTGTTCTTCTGGAATTGGCAAAGGGATATTTGGAAGCCCATAGAGGGCTATATTGAAAAAGGAAATATCTTCCGTTCAAAACTGGAAAGAAGCTTTCTGAGAAACTGCTCTGTGTTCTGTTAATTCATCTCACAGAGTTACATCTTTCCCTTCAAGAAGCCTTTCGCTAATTCTGTTCTTGTGGAATTGGAAAAGGGATATTTGGAAGCCCATAGAGGGCTATGGTGAAAAAGGAAATATCTTCCGTTCAAAACTGGAAAGAAGCTTTCTGAGAAACTGCTCTGTGTTCTGTTAATTCATCTCACAGAGTTACATCTTTCCCTTGAAGAAGCCTTTCGCTAAGGCTGTTCTTGTGGAATTGGCAAAGGGATATTTGGAAGCCCATAGAGGGCTATGGTGAAAAAGGAAATATCTTCCGTTCAAAACTGGAAAGAAGCTTTATGAGAAACCGCTCTGTGTTCTGTTAATTCATCTCACAGAGTTACATCTTTCCCTTGAAGAAGCCTTTCGCTAAGGCTGTTCTTGTGGAATTGGCAAAGGGATATTTGGAAGCCCATACAGGGCTATGGTGAAAAAGGAAATATCTTCCGTTCAAAACTGGAAAGAAGCTTTCTGAGAAACTGCTATGTGTTCTGTTAATTCATCTCACAGAGTTACATCTTTCTCTTCAAGAAGCCTTTCGCTAAGGCTGTTCTTGTGGAATTGGCAAAGGGATATTTGGAAGCCCATAGAGGGCTATGGTGAAAAAGGAAATATCTTCCGTTCAAAACTGGAAAGAAGCTTTCTGAGAAACTGCTCTGTGTTCTGTTAATTCATCTCACAGAGTTACATCTTTCCCTTCAAGAAGCCTTTCGCTAAGGCTGTTCTTGTGGAATTGGCAAAGGGATATTTGGAAGCCCATAGAGGGCTATGGTGAAAAAGGAAATATCTTCCGTTCAAAACTGGAAAGAAGCTTTCTGAGAAACTGCTCTGTGTTCTGTTAATTCATCTCACAGAGTTACATCTTTCCCTTCAAGAAGCCTTTCGCTAAGGCTGTTCTTGTGGAATTGGCAAAGGGATATTTGGAGGACCTTAGAGGGCTATGGTGAAAAAGTAAATATCTTCCGTTCAAAACTGGAAAGAAGCATTCTGAGAAACTGCTCTGTGTTCTGTTAATTCATCTCACAGAGTTACATCTTTCCCTTCAAGTAGCCTTTCGCTAAGGCTGTTCTTGTGGAATTGGCAAAGGGATATTTGGAAGCCCATAGAGGGCTATGGTGAAAAAGGAAATATCTTCCCTTCAAAACTGGAAAGAAACTTTCTGAGAAACCGCTCTGTGTTCTCTTAATTCATCTCACAGATTTACATCTTTCCCTTGAAGAAGCCTTTCGCTAAGGCTGTTCTTGTGGAATTGGCAAAGGGATATTTCGAAGCCCATAGAGGGCTATGGTGAAAAAGGAAATATCTTCCGTTCAAAACTGGAAAGAAGCTTTCTGAGAAACCGCTCTGTGTTCTGTTAATTCATCTCACAGAGTTACATCTTTCCCTTCAAGAAGCCTTTCGCTAAGGCTGTTCTTGTGGAATTGGCAAAGGGATATTTGGAAGCCCATAGAGGGCTATGGTGAAAAAGGAAATATCTTCCGTTCAAAACTGGAAAGAAGCTTTCTGAGAAACCGCTCTGTGTTCTGTTAATTCATCTCACAGAGTTACATCTTTCCCTTGAAGAAGCCTTTCGCTAAGGCTGTTCTTGTGGATTTGGCAAAGGGATATTTGGAACCCCATAGAGGGCTATGGTGAAAAAGGAAATATCTTCCGTTCAAAACTGGAAAGAAGCTTTCTGAGAAACCGCTCTGTGTTCTGTTAATTCATCTCACAGAGTTACATCTTTCCCTTGAAGAAGCCTTTCGCTAAGGCTGTTCTTGTGGAATTGGCAAAGGGATATTCGGAAGCCCATAGAGGGCTATGGTGAAAAAGGAAATATCTTCCGTTCAAAACTGGAAAGAAGCTTTATGAGAAACCGCTCTGTGTTCTGTTAATTCATCTCACAGAGTTACATCTTTCCCTTGAAGAAGCCTTTCGCTAAGGCTGTTCTTGTGGAATTGGCAAAGGGATATTTGGAAGCCCATAGAGGGCTATGGTGAAAAAGGAAATATCTTCCGTTCAAAACTGGAAAGAAGCTTTCTGAGAAACTGCTCTGTGTTCTGTTAATTCATCTCACAGAGTTACATCTTTCTCTTCAAGAAGCCTTTCGCTAAGGCTGTTCTTGTGGAATTGGCAAAGGGATATTTGGAAGCCCATAGAGGGCTATGGTGAAAAAGGAAATATCTTCCGTTCAAAACTGGAAAGAAGCTTTCTGAGAAACCGCTCTGTGTTCTGTTAATTCATCTCACAGAGTTACATCTTTCCCTTCAAGAAGCCTTTCGCTAAGGCTGTTCTTGTGGAATTGGCAAAGGGATATTTGGAAGCCCATAGAGGGCTATGGTGAAAAAGGAAATATCTTCCGTTCAAAACTGGAAAGAAGCTTTCTGAGAAACTGCTCTGTGTTCTGTTAATTCATCTCACAGAGTTACATCTTTCCCTTCAAGAAGCCTTTCGCTAAGGCTGTTCTTGTGGAATTGGCAAAGGGATATTTGGAGGACCATAGAGGGCTATGGTGAAAAAGTAAATATCTTCCGTTCAAAACTGGAAAGAAGCATTCTGAGAAACTGCTCTGTGTTCTGTTAATTCATCTCACAGAGTTACATCTTTCCCTTCAAGTAGCCTTTCGCTAAGGCTGTTCTTGTGGAATTGGCAAAGGGATATTTGGAAGACCTTAGAGGGCTATGGTTAAAAAGGAAATATCTTCCCTTCAAAACTGGAAAGAAACTTTCTGAGAAACCGCTCTGTGTTCTGTTAATTCATCTCACAGAGTTACATCTTTCCCTTCAAGAAGCCTTTCGCTAAGGCTGTTCTTGTGGAATTGGCAAAGGGATATTTGGAAGCCCATAATGGCTATGGTGAAAAAGGAAATATCTTCCGTTCAAAACTGGAAAGAAGCTTTCTGAGAAACCGCTCTGTGTTCTGTTAATTCATCTCACAGAGTTACATCTTTCCCTTCAAGAAGCCTTTCGCTAAGGCTGTTCTTGTGGAATTGGCAAAGGGATATTTGGAAGCCCATAGAGGGCTATGGTGAAAAAGGAAATATCTTCCGTTCAAAACTGGAAAGAAGCTTTCTGAGAAACCGCTCTGTGTTCTGTTAATTCATCTCACAGAGTTACATCTTTCCCTTGAATTAGCCTTTCGCTAAGGCTGTTCTTCTGGAATTGGCAAAGGGATGTTTGGAAGCCCATAGAGGGCTATGGTGAAAAAGGAAATATCTTCCGTTCAAAACTGGAAAGAAGCTTTCTGAGAAACTGCTCTGTGTTCTGTTAATTCATCTCACAGAGTTACATCTTTCTCTTCAAGAAGCCTTTCGCTAAGGCTGTTCTGGTGGAATTGGCAAAGGGATATTTGGAAGCCCATAGAGGGCTATGGTGAAAAAGGAAATATCTTCCGTTCAAAACTGGAAAGAAGCTTTCTGAGAAACTGCTCTGTGTTCTGTTAATTCATCTCACAGAGTTACATCTTTCTCTTCAAGAAGCCTTTCGCTAAGGCTGTTCTTGTGGAATTGGCAAAGGGATATTTGGAAGCCCATAGAGGGCTATGGTGAAAAAGGAAATATCTTCCGTTCAAAACTGGAAAGAAGCTTTCTGAGAAACTGCTCTGTGTTCTGTTAATTCATCTCACAGAGTTACATCTTTCCCTTCAAGAAGCCTTTCGCTAAGGCTGTTCTTGTGGAATTGGCAAAGGGATATTTGGAAGCCCATAGAGGGCTATGGTGAAAAAGGAAATATCTTCCGTTCAAAACTGGAAAGAAGCTTTCTGAGAAACTGCTCTGTGTTCTGTTAATTCATCTCACAGAGTTACATCTTTCCCTTCAAGAAGCCTTTCGCTAAGGCTGTTCTTGTGGAATTGGCAAAGGGATATTTGGAGGACCATAGAGGGCTATGGTGAAAAAGTAAATATCTTCCGTTCAAAACTGGAAAGAAGCATTCTGAGAAACTGCTCTGTGTTCTGTTAATTCATCTCACAGAGTTACATCTTTCCCTTCAAGTAGCCTTTCGCTAAGGCTGTTCTTGTGGAATTGGCAAAGGGATATTTGGAAGCCCATAGAGGGCTATGGTGAAAAAGGAAATATCTTCCCTTCAAAACTGGAAAGAAACTTTCTGAGAAACCGCTCTGTGTTCTGTTAATTCATCTCACAGAGTTACATCTTTCCTTTCAAGAAGCCTTTCGCTAAGGCTGTTCTTGTGGAATTGGCAAAGGGATATTTCGAAGCCCATAGAGGGCTATGGTGAAAAAGGAAATATCTTCCGTTCAAAACTGGAAAGAAGCTTTCTGAGAAACCGCTCTGTGTTCTGTTAATTCATCTCACACAGTTACATCTTTCCCTTCAAGAAGCCTTTCGCTAAGGCTGTTCTTGTGGAATTGGCAAAGGGATATTTGGAAGCCCAGAGAGGGCTATGGTCAAAAAGGAAATATCTTCCGTTCAAAACTGGAAAGAAGCTTTCTGAGAAACCGCTCTGTGTTCTGTTAATTCATCTCACAGAGTTACATCTTTCCCTTCAAGAAGCCTTTCGCTAAGGCTGTTCTTGTGGAATTGGCAAAGGGATATTTGGAAGCCCATAGAGGGCTATGGTGAAAAAGGAAATATCTTCCGTTCAAAACTGGAAAGAAGCTTTCTAAGAAACCGCTCTGTGTTCTGTTAATTCATCTCACAGAGTTACATCTTTCCCTTGAAGAAGCCTTTCGCTAAGGCTGTTCTTGTGGAATTGGCAAAGGGATATTTGGAAGCCCATAGAGGGCTATGGTGAAAAAGGAAATATCTTCCGTTCAAAACTGGAAAGAAGCTCTCTGAGAAACTGCTCTGTGTTCTGTTAATTCATCTCACAGAGTTACATCTTTCCCTTCAAGAAGCCTTTCGCTAAGGCTGTTCTTGTGGAATTGGCAAAGGGATATTTGGAAGCCCATAGAGGGCTATGGTGAAAAAGGAAATATCTTCCGTTCAAAACTGGAAAGTAGCTGTCTGAGAAACTGCTCTGTGTTCTGTTAATTCATCTCACAGAGTTACATCTTTCCCTTCAAGAAGCCTTTCGCTAAGGCTGTTCTTGTGGAATTGGCAAAGGGATATTTGGAAGCCCATAGAGGGCTATGGTGAAAAAGGAAATATCTTCCGTTCAAAACTGGAAAGAAGCTTTCTGAGAAACTGCTCTGTGTTCTGTTAATTCATCTCACAGAGTTACATCTTTCCCTTCAAGTAGCCTTTCGCTAAGGCTGTTCTTGTGGAATTGGCAAAGGGATATTTTGAAGCCCATACAGGGCTATGGTGAAAAAGGAAATATCTTCCGTTCAAAACTGGAAAGAAACTTTCTGAGAAACTGCTCTGTGTTCTGTTAATTCATCTCACAGAGTTACATCTTTCCCTTCAAGAAGCCTTTCGCTAAGGCTGTTCTTGTGGAATTGGCAAAGGGATATTTGGAAGCCCATAGAGGGCTATCGTGAAAAAGGAAATACCTTCCGTTCAAAACTGGAAAGAAGCTTTCTGAGAAACGGCTCTATGTTCTGATAATTCATCTCACAGAGTTACATCTTTCCCTTCATGAAGCCTTTCGCTAAGGCTGTTCTTCTGGAATTGGCAAAGGGATATTTGGAAGCCCATAGAGGGCTATGGTGAAAAAGGAAATATCTTCCGTTCAAAACTGGAAAGAAGCTTTCTGAGAAACCGCTCTGTGTTCTGTTAATTCATCTCACAGAGTTACATCTTTCCCTTCAAGAAGCCTTTCGCTAAGGCTGTTCTTGTGGAATTGGCAAAGGGATATTTGGAAGCCCATAGAGGGCTATGGTGAAAAAGGAAATATCTTCCGTTCAAAACTGGAAAGAAGCTTTCTGAGAAACTGCTCTGTGTTCTGTTAATTCATCTCACAGAGTTACATCTTTCCCTTCAAGAAGCCTTTCGATAAGGCTGTTCATGTGGAATTGGAAAAGGGATATTTGGAAGCCCATAGAGGGCTATGGTGAAAAAGGAAATATCTTCCGTTCAAAACTGGAAAGAAGCTTTCTGAGAAACTGCTCTGTGTTCTGTTAATTCATCTCACAGAGTTACATCTTTCCCTTCAAGAAGCCTTTCGCTAAGTCTGTTCTTGTGGAATTGGCAAAGGGATATTTGGAAGCCCATAGAGGGCTATGGTGAAAAAGGAAATATCTTCCGTTCAAAACTGGAAAGAAGCTTTCTGAGAAACTGCTCTGTGTTCTGTTAATTCATCTCACAGAGTTACATCTTTCCCTTCAAGAAGCCTTTCGCTAAGGCTGTTCTTGTGGAATTGGCAAAGGGATATTTGGAAACCCATAGAGGGCTATGGTGAAAAAGGAAATATCTTCCGTTCAAAACTGGAAAGAAGCTTTCTGAGAAACCGCTCTGTGTTCTGTTAATTCATCTCACAGAGTTACATCTTTCCCTTGAAGAAGCCTATCGCTAAGGCTGTTCTTGTGGAATTGGCAAAGGGATATTTGGAAGCCCATAGAGGGCTATGGTGAAAAAGGAAATATCTTCCGTTCAAAACTGGAAAGAAGCTTTCTGAGAAACTGCTCTGTGTTCTGTTAATTCATCTCTCAGAGTTACATCTTTCCCTTCAAGAAGCCTTTCGCTAAGGCTGTTCTTGTGGAATTGGCAAAGGGATATTTGGAAGCCCATAGAGGGCTATGGTGAAAATGGAAATATCTTCCGTTCAAAACTGGAAAGAAGCTTTCTGAGAAACTGCTCGTTTTCTGTTAATTCATCTCACAGAGTTACATCTTTCCCTTCAAGAAGCCTTTCGATAAGGCTGTTCTTGTGGAATTGGCAAAGGGATATTTCGAAGCCCATAGAGGTCTATGGTGAAAAAGGAAATATCTTCCGTTCAAAACTGGGAAGAAGCTTTCTAAGAAACTGCTCTGTGTTCTGTTAATTCATCTCACAGAGTTACATCTTTCCCTTCAAGAAGCCTTTCGCTAAGGCTGTTCTTGTGGAATTGGCAAAGGGATATTTGGAAGCCCATAGAGGGCTATGGTGAAAAAGGAAATATCTTCCGTTCAAAACTGGAAAGAAGCTTTCTGAGAAACTGCTCTGTGTTCGGTTAATTCATCTCACAGAGTTACATCTTTCCCTTCAAGAAGCCTTTCGCTAAGGCTGTTCTTGTGGAATTGGCAAAGGGATATTTGGAAGCCCATAGAGGGCTATGGTGAAAAAGGAAATATCTTCCGTTCAAAACTGGAAAGAAGCTTTCTGAGAAACGGCTCTATGTTCTGTTAATTCATCTCACAGAGTTACATCTTTCCCTTCATGAAGCCTTTCGCTAAGTCTGTTCTTCTGGAATTGGCAAAGGGATATTTGGAAGCCCATAGAGGGCTATGGTGAAAAAGGAAATACCTTCCGTTCACAACTGGAAAGAAGCTTTCTGAGAAATTGCTCTGTGTTCTGTTAATGCATCTCACAGAGTTACATCTTTCCCTTCAAGAAGCCTTTCGCTAATTCTGTTCTTGTGGAATTGGAAAAGGGATATTTGGAAGCCCATAGAGGGCTATGGTGAAAAAGGAAATATCTTCCGTTCAAAACTGGAAAGAAGCTTTCTGAGAAACTGCTCTGTGTTCTGTTAATTCATCTCACAGAGTTACATCTTTCCCTTCAAGAAGCCTTTCGCTAAGGCTGTTCTTGTGGAATTGGCAAAGGGATATTTGGAAGCCCATAGAGGGCTATGGTGAAAAAGGAAATATCTTCCGTTCAAAACTGGAAAGAAGCTTTCTGAGAAACCGCTCTGTGTTCTGTTAATTCATCTCACAGAGTTACATCTTTCCCTTCAAGAAGCCTTTCGATAAGGCTGTTCAAGTGGAATTGGAAAAGGGATATTTGGAAGCCCATAGAGGGCTATGGTGAAAAAGGAAATATCTTCCGTTCAAAACTGGAAAGAAGCTTTCTGAGAAACTGCTCTGTGTTCTGTTAATTCATCTCACAGAGTTACATCTTTCCCTTCAAGAAGCCTTTCGCTAAGTCTGTTCTTGTGGAATTGGCAAAGGGATATTTGGAAGCCCATAGAGGGCTATGGTGAAAAAGGAAATATCTTCCGTTCAAAACTGGAAAGAAGCTTTCTGAGAAACTGCTCTGTGTTCTGTTAATTCATCTCACAGAGTTACATCTTTCCCTTCAAGAAGCCTTTCGCTAAGGCTGTTCTTGTGGAATTGGCAAAGGGATATTTGGAAGCCCATAGAGGGCTATGGTGAAAAAGGATATATCTTCCGTTCAAAACTGGAAAGAAGCTTTCTGAGAAACCGCTCTGTGTTCTGTTAATTCATCTCACAGAGTTACATCTTTCCCTTGAAGAAGCCTTTCGCTAAGGCTGTTCTTGTGGAATTGGCAAAGGGATATTTGGAAGCCCATAGAGGGCTATGGTGAAAAAGGAAATATCTTCCGTTCAAAACTGGAAAGAAGCTTTCTGAGAAACCGCTCTGTGTTCTGTTAATTCATCTCTCAGAGTTACATCTTTCCCTTGAAGAAGCCTTTCGCTAAGGCTGTTCTTGTGGAATTGGCAAAGGGATATTTGGAAGCCCATAGAGGGCTATGGTGAAAAAGGAAATATCTTCCGTTCAAAACTGGAAAGAAGCTTTCTGAGAAACTGCTCGTTTTCTGTTAATTCATCTCACAGAGTTACATCTTTCCCTTCAAGAAGCCTTTCGCTAAGCTGTTCTTGTGGAATTCGCAAAGGGATATTTCGAAGCCCTTAGAGGTCTATGGTGAAAAAGGAAATATCTTCCGTTCAAAACTGGGAAGAAGCTTTCTAAGAAACTGCTCTGTGTTCTGTTAATTCATCTCACAGAGTTACATCTTTCCCTTCAAGAAGCCTTTCGCTAAGGCTGTTCTTGTGGAATTGGCAAAGGGATATTTGGAAGCCCATAGAGGGCTATGGTGAAAAAGGAAATATCTTCCGTTCAAAACTGGAAAGAAGCTTTCTGAGAAACTGCTCTGTGTTCTGTTAATTCATCTCACAGAGTTACATCTTTCCCTTCAAGAAGCCTTTCGCTAAGGCTGTTCTTGTGGAATTGGCAAAGGGATATTTGGAAGCCCATAGAGGGCTCTGGTGAAAAAGGAAATATCTTCCGTTCAAAACTGGAAAGAAGCTTTCTGAGCAACGGCTCTATGTTCTGTTAATTCATCTCACAGAGTTACATCTTTCCCTTCATGAAGCCTTTCGCTAAGTCTGTTCTTCTGGAATTGGCAAAGGGATATTTGGAAGCCCATAGAGGGCTATGGTGAAAAAGGAAGTATCTTCCGTTCAAAACTGGAAAGAAGCTTTCTGAGAAACTGCTCTGTGTTCTGTTAATTCATCTCACAGAGTTACATCTTTCCCTTCAAGAAGCCTTTCGCTAAGGCTGTTCTTGTGGAATTGGCAAAGGGATATTTGGAAGCCCATAGAGGGCTATGGTGAAAAAGGAAATATCTTCCGTTCAAAACTGGAAAGAAGCTTTCTGAGAAACGGCTCTATGTTCTGTTAATTCATCTCACAGAGTTACATCTTTCCCTTCATGAAGCCTTTCGCTAAGTCTGTTCTTCTGGAATTGGCAAAGGGATATTTGGAAGCCCATAGAGGGCTATGGTGAAAAAGGAAATATCTTCCGTTCAAAACTGGAAAGAAGCTTTCTGAGAAACTGCTCTGTGTTCTGTTAATTCATCTCACAGAGTTACATCTTTCCCTTCAAGAAGCCTTTCGCTAATTCTGTTCTTGTGGAATTGGAAAAGGGATATTTGGAAGCCCATAGAGGGCTATGGTGAAAAAGGAAATATCTTCCGTTCAAAACTGGAAAGAAGCTTTCTGAGAAACTGCTCTGTGTTCTGTTAATTCATCTCACAGAGTTACATCTTTCCCTTGAAGAAGCCTTTCGCTAAGGCTGTTCTTGTGGAATTGGCAAAGGGATATTTGGAAGCCCATAGAGGGCTATGGTGAAAAAGGAAATATCTTCCGTTCAAAACTGGAAAGAAGCTTTCTGAGAAACCGCTCTGTGTTCTGTTAATTCATCTCACAGAATTACATCTTTCCCTTGAAGAAGCCTTTCGCTAAGGCTGTTCTTGTGGAATTGGCAAAGGGATATTTGGAAGCCCATAGAGGGCTATGGTGAAAAAGGAAATATCTTCCGTTCAAAACTGGAAAGAAGCTTTCTGAGAAACTGCTCTGTGTTCTGTTAATTCATCTCACAGAGTTACATCTTTCTCTTCAAGAAGCCTTTCGCTAAGGCTGTTCTTGTGGAATTGGCAAAGGGATATTTGGAAGCCCATAGAGGGCTATGGTGAAAAAGGAAATATCTTCCGTTCAAAACTGGAAAGAAGCTTTCTGAGAAACTGCTCTGTGTTCTGTTAATTCATCTCACAGAGTTACATCTTTCCCTTCAAGAAGCCTTTCGCTAAGGCTGTTCTTGTGGAATTGGCAAAGGGATATTTGGAGGACCATAGAGGGCTATGGTGAAAAAGTAAATATCTTCCGTTCAAAACTGGAAAGAAGCATTCTGAGAAACTGCTCTGTGTTCTGTTAATTCATCTCACAGAGTTACATCTTTCCCTTCAAGTAGCCTTTCGCTAAGGCTGTTCTTGTGGAATTGGCAAAGGGATATTTGGAAGCCCATAGAGGGCTATGGTGAAAAAGGAAATATCTTCCCTTCAAAACTGGAAAGAAACTTTCTGAGAAACCGCTCTGTGTTCTGTTAATTCATCTCACAGAGTTACATCTTTCCCTTCAAGAAGCCTTTCGCTAAGGCTGTTCTTGTGGAATTGGCAAAGGGATATTTCGAAGCCCATAGAGGGCTATGGTGAAAAAGGAAATATCTTCCGTTCAAAACTGGAAAGAAGCTTTCTGAGAAACCGCTCTGTGTTCTGTTAATTCATCTCACAGAGTTACATCTTTCCCTTGAAGAAGCCTTTCGCTAAGGCTGTTCTTGTGGAATTGGCAAAGGGATATTTGGAAGCCCATAGAGGGCTATGGTGAAAAAGGAAATATCTTCCGCTCAAAACTGGAAAGTAGCTGTCTGAGAAACTGCTCTGTGTTCTGTTAATTCATCTCACAGAGTTACATCTTTCCCTTCAAGAAGCCTTTCGCTAAGGCTGTTCTTGTGGAATTGGCAAAGGGATATTTGGAAGCCCAGAGAGGGCTATGGTGAAAAAGGAAATATCTTCCGTTCAAAACTGGAAAGAAGCTTTCTAAGAAACCGCTCTGTGTTCTGTTAATTCATCTCACAGAGTTACATCTTTCCCTTGAAGAAGCCTTTCGCTAAGGCTGTTCTTGTGGAATTGGCAAAGGGATATTTGGAAGCCCATAGAGGGCTATGGTGAAAAAGGAAATATCTTCCGTTCAAAACTGGAAAGAAGCTCTCTGAGAAACTGCTCTGTGTTCTGTTAATTCATCTCACAGAGTTACATCTTTCCCTTCAAGAAGCCTTTCGCTAAGGCTGTTCTTGTGGAATTGGCAAAGGGATATTTGGAAGCCCATAGAGGGCTATGGTGAAAAAGGAAATATCTTCCGTTCAAAACTGGAAAGTAGCTGTCTGAGAAACTGCTCTGTGTTCTGTTAATTCATCTCACAGAGTTACATCTTTCCCTTCAAGAAGCCTTTCGCTAAGGCTGTTCTTGTGGAATTGGCAAAGGGATATTTGGAAGCCCATAGAGGGCTATGGTGAAAAAGGAAATATCTTCCGTTCAAAACTGGAAAGAAGCTTTCTGAGAAACTGCTCTGTGTTCTGTTAATTCATCTCACAGAGTTACATCTTTCCCTTCAAGTAGCCTTTCGCTAAGGCTGTTGTTGTGGAATTGGCAAAGGGATATTTTGAAGCCCATACAGGGCTATGGTGAAAAAGGAAATATCTTCCGTTCAAAACTGGAAAGAAACTTTCTGAGAAACTGCTCTGTGTTCTGTTAATTCATCTCACAGAGTTACATCTTTCCCTTCAAGAAGCCTTTCGCTAAGGCTGTTCTTGTGGAATTGGCAAAGGGATATTTGGAAGCCCATAGAGGGCTATGGTGAAAAAGGAAATATCTTCCGTTCAAAACTGGAAAGAAGCTTTCTGAGAAACGGCTCTATGTTCTGATAATTCATCTCACAGAGTTACATCT
Source organism: Chlorocebus sabaeus (assembly GCF_047675955.1). Classification (NCBI taxonomy): domain Eukaryota; kingdom Metazoa; phylum Chordata; class Mammalia; order Primates; family Cercopithecidae; genus Chlorocebus; species Chlorocebus sabaeus. Next base: position 238,042 of record NW_027327559.1, read on the forward strand.
TTCCCTTCATGAAGCCTTTCGCTAAGGCTGTTCTTCTGGAATTGGCAAAGGGATATTTGGAAGCCCATAGAGGGCTATGGTGAAAAAGGAAATATCTTCCGTTCAAAACTGGAAAGAAGCTTTCTGAGAAACCGCTCTGTGTTCTGTTAATTCATCTCACAGAGTTACATCTTTCCCTTCAAGAAGCCTTTCGCTAAGGCTGTTCTTGTGGAATTGGCAAAGGGATATTTGGAAGCCCATAGAGGGCTATGGTGAAAAAGGAAATATCTTCCGTTCAAAACTGGAAAGAAGCTTTCTGAGAAACTGCTCTGTGTTCTGTTAATTCATCTCACAGAGTTACATCTTTCCCTTCAAGAAGCCTTTCGATAAGGCTGTTCATGTGGAATTGGAAAAGGGATATTTGGAAGCTCATAGAGGGCTATGGTGAAAAAGGAAATATCTTCCGTTCAAAACTGGAAAGAAGCTTTCTGAGAAACTGCTCTGTGTTCTGTTAATTCATCTCACAGAGTTACATCTTTCCCTTCAAGAAGCCTTTCGCTAAGTCTGTTCTTGTGGAATTGGCAAAGGGATATTTGGAAGCCCATAGAGGGCTATGGTGAAAAAGGAAATATCTTCCGTTCAAAACTGGAAAGAAGCTTTCTGAGAAACTGCTCTGTGTTCTGTTAATTCATCTCACAGAGTTACATCTTTCCCTTCAAGAAGCCTTTCGCTAAGGCTGTTCTTGTGGAATTGGCAAAGGGATATTTGGAAACCCATAGAGGGCTATGGTGAAAAAGGAAATATCTTCCGTTCAAAACTGGAAAGAAGCTTTCTGAGAAACCGCTCTGTGTTCTGTTAATTCATCTCACAGAGTTACATCTTTCCCTTGAAGAAGCCTATCGCTAAGGCTGTTCTTGTGGAATTGGCAAAGGGATATTTGGAAGCCCATAGAGGGCTATGGTGAAAAAGGAAATATCTTCCGTTCAAAACTGGAAAGAAGCTTTCTGAGAAACTGCTCTGTGTTCTGTTAATTCATCTCTCAGAGTTACATCTTTCCCTTCAAGAAGCCTTTCGCTAAGGCTGTTCTTGTGGAATTGGCAAAGGGATATTTGGAAGCCCATAGAGGGCTATGGTGAAAAAGGAAATATCTTCCGTTCAAAACTGGAAAGAAGCTTTCTGAGAAACTGCTCGTTTTCTGTTAATTCATCTCACAGAGTTACATCTTTCCCTTCAAGAAGCCTTTCGATAAGGCTGTTCTTGTGGAATTGGCAAAGGGATATTTCGAAGCCCATAGAGGTCTATGGTGAAAAAGGAAATATCTTCCGTTCAAAACTGGGAAGAAGCTTTCTAAGAAACTGCTCTGTGTTCTGTTAATTCATCTCACAGAGTTACATCTTTCCCTTCAAGAAGCCTTTCGCTAAGGCTGTTCTTGTGGAATTGGCAAAGGGATATTTGGAAGCCCATAGAGGGCTATGGTGAAAAAGGAAATATCTTCCGTTCAAAACTGGAAAGAAGCTTTCTGAGAAACTGCTCTGTGTTCGGTTAATTCATCTCACAGAGTTACATCTTTCCCTTCAAGAAGCCTTTCGCTAAGGCTGTTCTTGTGGAATTGGCAAAGGGATATTTGGAAGCCCATAGAGGGCTATGGTGAAAAAGGAAATATCTTCCGTTCAAAACTGGAAAGAAGCTTTCTGAGAAACGGCTCTATGTTCTGTTAATTCATCTCACAGAGTTACATCTTTCCCTTCATGAAGCCTTTCGCTAAGTCTGTTCTTCTGGAATTGGCAAAGGGATATTTGGAAGCCCATAGAGGGCTATGGTGAAAAAGGAAATACCTTCCGTTCAAAACTGGAAAGAAGCTTTCTGAGAAACTGCTCTGTGTTCTGTTAATTCATCTCACAGAGTTACATCTTTCCCTTCAAGAAGCCTTTCGCTAATTCTGTTCTTGTGGAATTGGAAAAGGGATATTTGGAAGCCCATAGAGGGCTATGGTGAAAAAGGAAATATCTTCCGTTCAAAACTGGAAAGAAGCTTTCTGAGAAACTGCTCTGTGTTCTGTTAATTCATCTCACAGAGTTACATCTTTCCCTTCAAGAAGCCTTTCGCTAAGGCTGTTCTTGTGGAATTGGCAAAGGGATATTTGGAAGCCCATAGAGGGCTATGGTGAAAAAGGAAATATCTTCCGTTCAAAACTGGAAAGAAGCTTTCTGAGAAACCGCTCTGTGTTCTGTTAATTCATCTCACAGAGTTACATCTTTCCCTTCAAGAAGCCTTTCGATAAGGCTGTTCAAGTGGAATTGGAAAAGGGATATTTGGAAGCCCATAGAGGGCTATGGTGAAAAAGGAAATATCTTCCGTTCAAAACTGGAAAGAAGCTTTCTGAGAAACTGCTCTGTGTTCTCTTAATTCATCTCACAGAGTTACATCTTTCCCTTCAAGAAGCCTTTCGCTAAGTCTGTTCTTGTGGAATTGGCAAAGGGATATTTGGAAGCCCATAGAGGGCTATGGTGAAAAAGGAAATATCTTCCGTTCAAAACTGGAAAGAAGCTTTCTGAGAAACCGCTCTGTGTTCTGTTAATTCATCTCACAGAGTTACATCTTTCCCTTCAAGAAGCCTTTCGCTAAGGCTGTTCTTGTGGAATTGGCAAAGGGATATTTGGAAGCCCATAGAGGGCTATGGTGAAAAAGGATATATCTTCCGTTCAAAACTGGAAAGAAGCTTTCTGAGAAACCGCTCTGTGTTCTGTTAATTCATCTCACAGAGTTACATCTTTCCCTTGAAGAAGCCTTTCGCTAAGGCTGTTCTTGTGGAATTGGCAAAGGGATATTTGGAAGCCCATAGAGGGCTATGGTGAAAAAGGAAATATCTTCCGTTCAAAACTGGAAAGAAGCTTTCTGAGAAACCGCTCTGTGTTCTGTTAATTCATCTCTCAGAGTTACATCTTTCCCTTGAAGAAGCCTTTCGCTAAGGCTGTTCTTGTGGAATTGGCAAAGGGATATTTGGAAGCCCATAGAGGGCTATGGTGAAAAAGGAAATATCTTCCGTTCAAAACTGGAAAGAAGCTTTCTGAGAAACTGCTCGTTTTCTGTTAATTCATCTCACAGAGTTACATCTTTCCCTTCAAGAAGCCTTTCGCTAAGCTGTTCCTGTGGAATTCGCAAAGGGATATTTCGAAGCCCATAGAGGTCTATGGTGAAAAAGGAAATATCTTCCGTTCAAAACTGGGAAGAAGCTTTCTAAGAAACTGCTCTGTGTTCTGTTAATTCATCTCACAGAGTTACATCTTTCCCTTCAAGAAGCCTTTCGCTAAGGCTGTTCTTGTGGAATTGGCAAAGGGATATTTGGAAGCCCATAGAGGGCTATGGTGAAAAAGGAAATATCTTCCGTTCAAAACTGGAAAGAAGCTTTCTGAGAAACTGCTCTGTGTTCTGTTAATTCATCTCACAGAGTTACATCTTTCCCTTCAAGAAGCCTTTCGCTAAGGCTGTTCTTGTGGAATTGGCAAAGGGATATTTGGAAGCCCATAGAGGGCTCTGGTGAAAAACGAAATATCTTCCGTTCAAAACTGGAAAGAAGCTTTCTGAGAAACGGCTCTATGTTCTGTTAATTCATCTCACAGAGTTACATCTTTCCCTTCATGAAGCCTTTCGCTAAGTCTGTTCTTCTGGAATTGGCAAAGGGATATTTGGAAGCCCATAGAGGGCTATGGTGAAAAAGGAAGTATCTTCCGTTCAAAACTGGAAAGAAGCTTTCTGAGAAACTGCTCTGTGTTCTGTTAATTCATCTCACAGAGTTACATCTTTCCCTTCAAGAAGCCTTTCGCTAAGGCTGTTCTTGTGGAATTGGCAAAGGGATATTTGGAAGCCCATAGAGGGCTATGGTGAAAAAGGAAATATCTTCCGTTCAAAACTGGAAAGAAGCTTTCTGAGAAACGGCTCTATGTTCTGTTAATTCATCTCACAGAGTTACATCTTTCCCTTCATGAAGCCTTTCGCTAAGTCTGTTCTTCTGGAATTGGCAAAGGGATATTTGGAAGCCCATAGAGGGCTATGGTGAAAAAGGAAATATCTTCCGTTCAAAACTGGAAAGAAGCTTTCTGAGAAACTGCTCTGTGTTCTGTTAATTCATCTCACAGAGTTACATCTTTCCCTTCAAGAAGCCTTTCGCTAATTCTGTTCTTGTGGAATTGGAAAAGGGATATTTGGAAGCCCATAGAGGGCTATGGTGAAAAAGGAAATATCTTCCGTTCAAAACTGGAAAGAAGCTTTCTGAGAAACTGCTCTGTGTTCCGTTAATTCATCTCACAGAGTTACATCTTTCCCTTGAAGAAGCCTTTCGCTAAGGCTGTTCTTGTGGAATTGGCAAAGGGATATTTGGAAGCCCATAGAGGGCTATGGTGAAAAAGGAAATATCTTCCGTTCAAAACTGGAAAGAAGCTTTCTGAGAAACCGCTCTGTGTTCTGTTAATTCATCTCACAGAGTTACATCTTTCCCTTGAAGAAGCCTTTCACTAAGGCTGTTCTTGTGGAATTGGCAAAGGGATATTTGGAAGCCCATAGAGGGCTATGGTGAAAAAGGAAATATCTTCCGTTCAAAACTGGAAAGAAGCTTTCTGAGAAACTGCTCTGTGTTCTGTTAATTCATCTCACAGAGTTACATCTTTCTCTTCAAGAAGCCTTTCGCTAAGGCTGTTCTTGTGGAATTGGCAAAGGGATATTTGGAAGCCCATAGAGGGCTATGGTGAAAAAGGAAATATCTTCCGTTCAAAACTGGAAAGAAGCTTTCTGAGAAACTGCTCTGTGTTCTGTTAATTCATCTCACAGAGTTACATCTTTCCCTTCAAGAAGCCTTTCGCTAAGGCTGTTCTTGTGGAATTGGCAAAGGGATATTTGGAGGACCATAGAGGGCTATGGTGAAAAAGTAAATATCTTCCGTTCAAAACTGGAAAGAAGCATTCTGAGAAACTGCTCTGTGTTCTGTTAATTCATCTCACAGAGTTACATCTTTCCCTTCAAGTAGCCTTTCGCTAAGGCTGTTCTTGTGGAATTGGCAAAGGGATATTTGGAAGCCCATAGAGGGCTATGGTGAAAAAGGAAATATCTTCCCTTCAAAACTGGAAAGAAACTTTCTGAGAAACCGCTCTGTGTTCTGTTAATTCATCTCACAGAGTTACATCTTTCCCTTCAAGAAGCCTTTCGCTAAGGCTGTTCTTGTGGAATTGGCAAAGGGATATTTCGAAGCCCATAGAGGGCTATGGTGAAAAAGGAAATATCTTCCGTTCAAAACTGGAAAGAAGCTTTCTGAGAAACCGCTCTGTGTTCTGTTAATTCATCTCACAGAGTTACATCTTTCCCTTGAAGAAGCCTTTCGCTAAGGCTGTTCTTGTGGAATTGGCAAAGGGATATTTGGAGGACCACAGAGGGCTATGGTGAAAAAGTAAATATCTTCCGTTCAAAACTGGAAAGAAGCATTCTGAGAAACTGCTCTGTGTTCTGTTAATTCATCTCACAGAGTTACATCTTTCCCTTCAAGAAGCCTTTCGCTAAGGCTGTTCTTGTGGAATTGGCAAAGGAATATTTGGAGGACCATAGAGGGCTATGGTGAAAAAGTAAATATCTTCCGTTCAAAACTGGAAAGAAGCATTCTGAGAAACTGCTCTGTGTTCTGTTAATTCATCTCACAGAGTTACATCTTTCCCTTCAAGTAGCCTTTCGCTAAGGCTGTTCTTGTGGAATTGGCAAAGGGATATTTGGAAGTCCATAGAGGGCTATGGTGAAAAAGGAAATATCTTCCCTTCAAAACTGGAAAGAAACTTTCTGAGAAACCGCTCCGTGTTCTGTTAATTCATCTCACAGAGTTACATCTTTCCCTTCAAGAAGCCTTTCGCTAAGGCTGTTCTTGTGGAATTGGCAAAGGGATATTTCGAAGCCCATAGAGGGCTATGGTGAAAAAGGAAATATCTTCCGTTCAAAACTGGAAAGAAGCTTTCTGAGAAACCGCTCTGTGTTCTGTTAATTCATCTCACAGAGTTACATCTTTCCCTTGAAGAAGCCTTTCGCTAAGGCTGTTCTTGTGGAATTGGCAAAGGGATATTTGGAAGCCCATATAGGGTTATGGTGAAAAAGGAAATATCTTCCGTTCAAAACTGGAAAGAAGCTCTCTGAGAAACTGCTCTGTGTTCTGTTAATTCATCTCACAGAGTTACATCTTTCCCTTCAAGAAGCCTTTCGCTAAGGCTGTTCTTGTGGAATTGGCAAAGGGATATTTGGAAGCCCATAGAGGGCTATGGTGAAAAAGGAAATATCTTCCGTTCAAAACTGGAAAGTAGCTGTCTGAGAAACTGCTCTGTGTTCTGTTAATTCATCTCACAGAGTTACATCTTTCCCTTCAAGAAGCCTTTCGCTAAGGCTGTTCTTGTGGAATTGGCAAAGGGATATTTGGAAGCCCATAGAGGGCTATGGTGAAAAAGGAAATATCTTCCGTTCAAAACTGGAAAGAAGCTTTCTGAGAAACCGCTCTGTGTTCTGTTAATTCATCTCACAGAGTTACATCTTTCCCTTGAAGAAGGCTTTCGCTAAGGCTGTTCTTGTGGAATTGGCAAAGGGATATTTGGAAGCCCATAAAGGGCTATGGTGAAAAAGGAAATATCTTCCGTTCAAAACTGGAAAGAAGCTTTCTGAGAAACCGCTCTGTGTTCTGTTAATTCATCTCACAGAGTTACATCTTTCCCTTGAAGAAGCCTTTCGCTAAGGCTGTTCTTGTGGAATTGGCAAAGGGATATTTGGAAGCCCATAGAGGGCTATGGTGAAAAAGGAAATATCTTCCGTTCAAAACTGGAAAGAAGCTTTCTGAGAAACTGCTCTGTGTTCTGTTAATTCATCTCACAGAGTTACATCTTTCTCTTCAAGAAGCCTTTCGCTAAGGCTGTTCTTGTGGAATTGGCAAAGGGATATTTGGAAGCCCATAGAGGGCTATGGTGAAAATGGAAATATCTTCCGTTCAAAACTGGAAAGAAGCTTTCTGAGAAACTGCTCTGTGTTCTGTTAATTCATCTCACAGAGTTACATCTTTCCCTTCAAGAAGCCTTTCGCTAAGGCTGTTCTTGTGGAATTGGCAAAGGGATATTTGGAAGCCCATAGAGGGCTATGGTGAAAAAGGAAATATCTTCCGTTCAAAACTGGAAAGAAGCTTTATGAGAAACTGCTCTGTGTTCTGTTAATTCATCTCACAGAGTTACATCTTTCCCTTGAAGAAGCCTTTCGCTAAGGCTGTACTTGTGGAATTGGCCCAGGGATATTTGGAAGCCCATAGACGGCTATGGTGAAAAAGGAAATATCTTCCGTTCAAAACTGGAAAGAAGCTTTCTGAGAAACTGCTCTGTGTTCTGTTAATTAATCTCACAGAGTTACATCTTTCCCTTCAAGAAGCCTTTCGCTAAGGCTGTTCTTGTGGAATTGGCAAAGGGATATTTGGAAGCCCGTAGAGGGCTATGGTGAAAAAGGAGATATCTTCCCTTCAAAACTGGAAAGAAGCTTTCTGAGAAACTGCTCTGTGTTCTCTTAATTCATCTCACAGAGTTACATCTTTCCCTTCCAGAAGCCTTTCGCTAAGGCTGATCTTGTGGAATTGGCAAAGGGATATTTGGAAGCCCATAGAGGGCTATGGTGAAAAAGTAAATATCTTCCGTTAAAAACTGGAAAGAAGCTTTCTGAGAAACTGCTCTGTGTTCTGTTAATTCATCTCACAGAGTTACATCTTTCCCTTCAAGAAGCCTTTCGCTAAGGCTGTTTTTGTGGAATTGGAAAAGGGATATTTGGAAGCCCATAGAGGGCTATGGTGAAAAAGGAGATATCTTCCGTTCAAAACTGGAAAGAATCTTTCTGAGAAACTGCTCTGTGTTCTGTTAATTCATCTCACAGAGTTACATCTTTCCCTTCAAGAAGCCTTTCGCTAAGGCTGTTCTTGTGGAATTGGCAAAGGGATATTTGGAAGCCCATAGAGGGCTCTGGTGAAAAAGGAAATATCTTCCGTTCAAAACTGGAAAGAAGCTTTCTGAGAAACGGCTCTATGTTCTGTTAATTCATCTCACAGAGTTACATCTTTCCCTTCATGAAGCCTTTCGCTAAGTCTGTTCTTCTGGAATTGGCAAAGGGATATTTGGAAGCCCATAGAGGGCTATGGTGAAAAAGGAAGTATCTTCCGTTCAAAACTGGAAAGAAGCTTTCTGAGAAACTGCTCTGTGTTCTGTTAATTCATCTCACAGAGTTACATCTTTCCCTTCAAGAAACCTTTCGCTAAGGCTGTTCTTGTGGAATTGGCAAAGGGATATTTGGAAGCCCATAGAGGGCTATGGTGAAAAAGGAAATATCTTCCGTTCAAAACTGGAAAGAAGCTTTCTGAGAAACGGCTCTATGTTCTGTTAATTCATCTCACAGAGTTACATCTTTCCCTTCATGAAGCCTTTCGCTAAGTCTGTTCTTCTGGAATTGGCAAAGGGATATTTGGAAGCCCATAGAGGGCTAAGGTGAAAAAGGAAATATCTTCCGTTCAAAACTGGAAAGAAGCTTTCTGAGAAACCGCTCTGTGTTCTGTTAATTCATCTCACAGAGTTACATCTTTCCCTTGAAGAAGCCTTTCGCTAAGGCTGTTCTTGTGGAATTGGCAAAGGGATATTTGGAAGCCCATAGAGGGCTAAGGTGAAAAAGGAAATATCTTCCGTTCAAAACTGGAAAGAAGCTTTCTGAGAAACTGCTCTGTGTTCTGTTAATTCATCTCACAGAGTTACATCTTTCTCTTCAAGAAGCCTTTCGCTAAGGCTGTTCTTGTGGAATTGGCAAAGGGATATTTGGAAGCCCATAGAGGGCTATGGTGAAAAAGGAAATATCTTCCGTTCAAAACTGGAAAGAAGCTTTCTGAGAAACTGCTCTGTGTTCTGTTAATTCATCCCACAGAGTTACATCTTTCCCTTCAAGAAGCCTTTCGCTAAGGCTGTTCTTGTGGAATTGGCAAAGGGATATTTGGAGGACCATAGAGGGCTATGGTGAAAAAGGAAATATCTTCCCTTCAAAACTGGAAAGAAACTTTCTGAGAAACCGCTCCGTGTTCTGTTAATTCATCTCACAGAGTTACATCTTTCCCTTCAAGAAGCCTTTCGCTAAGGCTGTTCTTGTGGAATTGGCAAAGGGATATTTCGAAGCCCATAGAGGGCTATGGTGAAAAAGGAAATATCTTCCGTTCAAAACTGGAAAGAAGCTTTCTGAGAAACCGCTCTGTGTTCTGTTAATTCATCTCACAGAGTTACATCTTTCCCTTGAAGAAGCCTTTCGCTAAGGCTGTTCTTGTGGAATTGGCAAAGGGATATTTGGAAGCCCATATAGGGTTATGGTGAAAAAGGAAATATCTTCCGTTCAAAACTGGAAAGAAGCTTTCTGAGAAACTGCTCTGTGTTCTGTTAATTCATCTCACAGAGTTACATCTTTCCCTTCAAGAAGCCTTTCGCTAAGGCTGTTCTTGTGGAATTGGCAAAGGGATATTTGGAAGCCCATAGAGGGCTATGGTGAAAAAGGAAATATCTTCCGTTCAAAGCTGGAAAGAAGCTTTCTGAGAAACTGCTCTGTGTTCTGTTAATTCATCTCACAGAGTTACATCTTTCTCTTCAAGAAGCCTTTCGCTAAGGCTGTTCTTGTGGAATTGGCAAAGGGATATTTGGAAGCCCATAGAGGGCTATGGTGAAAAAGGAAATATCTTCCGTTCAAAACTGGAAAGAAGCTTTCTGAGAAACCGCTCTGTGTTCTGTTAATTCATCTCACAGAGTTACATCTTTCCCTTGAAGAAGCCTTTCGCTAAGGCTGTTCTTGTGGAATTGGCAAAGGGATATTTGGAAGCCCATAGAGGGCTATGGTGAAAAAGGAAATATCTTCCGTTCAAAACTGGAAAGAAGCTTTCTGAGAAACCGCTCTGTGTTCTGTTAATTCATCTCACAGAGTTACATCTTTCCCTTGAAGAAGCCTTTCGCTAAGGCTGTTCTTGTGGAATTGGCAAAGGGATATTTGGAAGCCCATAGAGGGCTATGGTGAAAAAGGAAATATCTTCCGTTCAAAACTGGAAAGAAGCTTTCTGAGAAACTGCTCTGTGTTCTGTTAATTCATCTCACAGAGTTACATCTTTCTCTTCAAGAAGCCTTTCGCTAAGGCTGTTCTTGTGGAATTGGCAAAGGGATATTTGGAAGCCCATAGAGGGCTATGGTGAAAAAGGAAATATCTTCCGTTCAAAACTGGAAAGAAGCTTTCTGAGAAACTGCTCTGTGTTCTGTTAATTCATCTCACAGAGTTACATCTTTCCCTTCAAGAAGCCTTTCGCTAAGGCTGTTCTTGTGGAATTGGCAAAGGGATATTTGGAAGCCCATAGAGGGCTATGGTGAAAAAGGAAATATCTTCCGTTCAAAACTGGAAAGAAGCTTTCTGAGAAACTGCTCTGTGTTCTGTTAATTCATCTCACAGAGTTACATCTTTCCCTTGAAGAAGCCTTTCGCTAAGGCTGTACTTGTGGAATTGGCCCAGGGATATTTGGAAGCCCATAGACGGCTATGGTGAAAAAGGAAATATCTTCCGTTCAAAACTGGAAAGAAGCTTTCTGAGAAACTGCTCTGTGTTCTGTTAATTCATCTCACAGAGTTACATCTTTCCCTTCAAGAAGCCTTTCGCTAAGGCTGTTCTTGTGGAATTGGCAAAGGGATATTTGGAAGCCCGTAGAGGGCTATGGTGAAAAAGGAGATATCTTCCCTTCAAAACTGGAAAGAAGCTTTCTGAGAAACTGCTCTGTGTTCTCTTAATTCATCTCACAGAGTTACATCTTTCCCTTCCAGAAGCCTTTCGCTAAGGCTGTTCTTGTGGAATTGGCAAAGGGATATTTGGAAGCCCATAGAGGGCTATGGTGAAAAAGTAAATATCTTCCGTTAAAAACTGGAAAGAAGCTTTCTGAGAAACTGCTCTGTGTTCTGTTAATTCATCTCACAGAGTTACATCTTTCCCTTCAAGAAGCCTTTCGCTAAGGCTGTTTTTGTGGAATTGGAAAAGGGATATTTGGAAGCCCATAGAGGGCTATGGTGAAAAAGGAGATATCTTCCGTTCAAAACTGGAAAGAATCTTTCTGAGAAACTGCTCTGTGTTCTGTTAATTCATCTCACAGAGTTACATCTTTCCCTTCAAGAATCCTTTCGCTAAGGCTGTTCTTGTGGAATTGGCAAAGGGATATTTGGAAGCCCATAGAGGGCTATGGTGAAAAAGGAAATATCTTCCGTTCAAAACTGGAAAGAAGCTTTCTGAGAAACTGCTCTGTGTTCTGTTAATTCATCTCACGGAGTTACATCTTTCCCTTCAAGAAGCCTTTCGCTAAGGCTGTTCTTGTGGAATTGGTAAAGGGATATTTGGAAGACCATAGAGGGCTATGGTAAAAAAGGAAATATCTTCCGTTCAAAACTGGAAAGAAGTTTTTTGAGAAACCGCTCTGTGTTCTGTTAATTCATCTCACAGAGTTACATCTTTCCCTTCAAGAAGCCTTTCGCTAAGGCTGTTCTTGTGGAATTGGCAAAGGGATATTTGGAAGCCCATAGAGGGCTATGGTGAAAAAGGAAATATCTTCCGTTCAAAACTGGAAAGAAGCTTTCTGAGAAACTGCTCTGTGTTCTGTTAATTCATCTCACAGAGTTACATCTTTCCTTTCAAGAAGCCTTTCTCTAAGGCTGTTCTTGTGGAATTGGCAAAGGGATATTTGGAAGCCCATAGAGGGCTATGGTGAAAAAGGAAATATCTTCCGTTCAAAACTGGAAAGAAGCTTTCTGAGAAACTGCTCTGTGTTCTGTTAATTCATCTCACAGAGTTACATCTTTCCCTTCAAGATGCCTTTCGCTAAGGCTGTTCTTGTGGAATTGGGAAAGGGATATTTGGAAGCCCATAGAGGGCATGGTGAAAAAGGAAATATCTTCCGTTCAAAACTGGAAAGAAGCTTTCTGAGAAACGGCTCTATGTTCTGTTAATTCATCTCACAGAGTTACATCTTTCCCTTCATGAAGCCTTTCGCTAAGGCCGTTCTTCTGGAATTGGCAAAGGGATATTTGGAAGCCCATAGAGGGCTATGGTGAAAAAGGAAATATCTTCCGTTCAAAACTGGAAAGAAGCTTTCTGAGAAACCGCTCTGTGTTCTGTTAATTCATCTCACAGAGTTACATCTTTCCCTTGAAGAAGCCTTTCGCTAAGGCTGTTCTTGTGGAATTGGCAAAGGGATATTTGGAAGCCCATAGAGGGCTATGGTGAAAAAGGAAGTATCTTCCGTTCAAAACTGGAAAGAAGCTTTCTGAGAAACTGCTCTGTGTTCTGTTAATTCATCTCACAGAGTTACATCTTTCTCTTCAAGAAGCCTTTCGCTAAGGCTGTTCTTGTGGAATTGGCAAAGGGATATTTGGAAGCCCATAGAGGGCTATGGTGAAAAAGGAAATATCTTCCGTTCAAAACTGGAAAGAAGCTTTCTGAGAAACTGCTCTGTGTTCTGTTAATTCATCTCACAGAGTTACATCTTTCCCTTCAAGAAGCCTTTCGCTAAGGCTGTTCTTGTGGAATTGGCAAAGGGATATTTGGAAGCCCATAGAGGGCTATGGTGAAAAAGGAAATATCTTCCGTTCAAAACTGGAAAGAAGCTTTCTGAGAAACTGCTCTGTGTTCTGTTAATTCATCTCACAGAGTTACATCTTTCCCTTCAAGAAGCCTTTCGCTAAGGCTGTTCTTGTGGAATTGGCAAAGGGATATTTGGAGGACCACAGAGGGCTATGGTGAAAAAGTAAATATCTTCCGTTCAAAACTGGAAAGAAGCATTCTGAGAAACTGCTCTGTGTTCTGTTAATTCATCTCACAGAGTTACATCTTTCCCTTCAAGTAGCCTTTCGCTAAGGCTGTTCTTGTGGAATTGGCAAAGGGATATTTGGAAGCCCATAGAGGGCTATGGTGAAAAAGGAAATATCTTCCCTTCAAAACTGGAAAGAAACTTTCTGAGAAACCGCTCTGTGTTCTGTTAATTCATCTCACAGAGTTACATCTTTCCCTTCAAGAAGCCTTTCGCTAAGGCTGTTCTTGTGGAATTGGCAAAGGGATATTTCGAAGCCCATAGAGGGCTATGGTGAAAAAGGAAATATCTTCCGTTCAAAACTGGAAAGAAGCTTTCTGAGAAACCGCTCTGTGTTCTGTTAATTCATCTCACAGAGTTACATCTTTCCCTTCAAGAAGCCTTTCGCTAAGGCTGTTCTTGTGGAATTGGCAAAGGGATATTTGGAAGCCCATAGAGGGCTATGGTGAAAAAGGAAATATCTTCCGTTCAAAACTGGAAAGAAGCTTTCTAAGAAACCGCTCTGTGTTCTGTTAATTCATCTCACAGAGTTACATCTTTCCCTTGAAGAAGCCTTTCGCTAAGGCTGTTCTTGTGGAATTGGCAAAGGGATATTTGGAAGCCCATAGAGGGCTATGGTGAAAAAGGAAATATCTTCCGTTCAAAACTGGAAAGAAGATTTCTGAGAAACCGCTCTGTGTTCTGTTAATTCATCTCACAGAGTTACATCTTTCCCTTGAAGAAGCCTTTCGCTAAGGCTGTTCTGGTGGAATTGGCAAAGGGATATTTGGAAGCCCATAGAGGGCTATGGTGAAAAAGGAAATATCTTCCCTTCAAAACTGGAAAGAAGCTTTCTGAGAAACTGCTCTGTGTTCTGTTAATTCATCTCACAGAGTTACATCTTTCTCTTCAAGAAGCCTTTCGCTAAGGCTGTTCTTGTGGAATTGGCAAAGGGATATTTGGAAGCCCATAGAGGGCTATGGTGAAAAAGGAAATATCTTCCGTTCAAAACTGGAAAGAAGCTTTCTGAGAAACTGCTCTGTGTTCTGTTAATTCATCTCACAGAGATACATCTTTCCCTTCAAGAAGCCTTTCGCTGAGGCTGTTCTTGTGGAATTGGCAAAGGGATATTTGGAAGCCCATAGAGGGCTATGGTGAAAAAGAAAATATCTTCCGTTCAAAACTGGAAAGAAGCTTTCTGAGAAACTGCTCTGTGTTCTGTTAATTCATCTCACAGAGTTACATCTTTCCCTTCAAGAAGCCTTTCGCTAAGGCTGTTCTTGTGGAATTGGCAAAGGGATATTTGGAGGACCATAGAGGGCTATGGTGAAAAAGTAAATATCTTCCGTTCAAAACTGGAAAGAAGCATTCTGAGAAACTGCTCTGTGTTCTGTTAATTCATCTCACAGAGTTACATCTTTCCCTTCAAGTAGCCTTTCGCTAAGGCTGTTCTTGTGGAATTGGCAAAGGGATATTTGGAAGCCCATAGAGGGCTATGGTGAAAAAGGAAATATCTTCCCTTCAAAACTGGAAAGAAACTTTCTGAGAAACCGCTCTGTGTTCTGTTAATTCATCTCACAGAGTTACATCTTTCCCTTGAAGAAGCCTTTCGCTAAGGCTGTTCTTGTGGAATTGGCAAAGGGATATTTGGAAGCCCATAGAGGGCTCTGGTGAAAAAGGAAATATCTTCCGTTCAAAACTGGAAAGAAGCTTTCTAAGAAGCTGCTCTGTGTTCTGTTAATTCATCTCACAGAGTTACATCTTTCCCTTCAAGAAGCCTTTCGCTAAGGCTGTTCTTGTGGAATTGGCAAAGGGATATTTGGAAGCCCATAGAGGGCTATGGTGAAAAAGGAAATATCTTCCTTTCAAAACTGGAAAGAAGGTTTCTGAGAAACTGCTCTGTGTTCTGTTAATTCATCTCACAGAGTTACATCTTTCCCTTCAAGAATGCTTTCGCTAAGGCTGTTCTTGTGGAATTGGCAAAGGGATATTTGGAAGCCCATAGAGGGCTATGGTGAAAAAGGAAATATATTACGTTCAAAACTGGAAAGAAGCTTTCTGAGAAACTGCTCTGTGTTAGTTAATTCATCTCACAGAGTTACATCTTTCCCTTCAAGAAGCCTTTCGCTAAGGCTGTACTTGTGGAATTGGCCCAGGGATATTTGGAAGCCCATAGACGGCTATGGTGAAAAAGGAAATATCTTCCGTTCAAAACTGGAAAGAAGCTTTCTGAGAAACTGCTCTGTGTTCTGTTAATTAATCTCACAGAGTTACATCTTTCCCTTCAAGAAGCCTTTCGCTAAGGCTGTTCTTGTGGAATTGGCAAAGGGATATTTGGAAGCCCGTAGAGGGCTATGGTGAAAAAGGAGATATCTTCCCTTCAAAACTGGAAAGAAGCTTTCTGAGAAACTGCTCTGTGTTCTCTTAATTCATCTCACAGAGTTACATCTTTCCCTTCCAGAAGCCTTTCGCTAAGGCTGTTCTTGTGGAATTGGCAAAGGGATATTTGGAAGCCCATAGAGGGCTATGGTGAAAAAGTAAATATCTTCCGTTAAAAACTGGAAAGAAGCTTTCTGAGAAACTGCTCTGTGTTCTGTTAATTCATCTCACAGAGTTACATCTTTCCCTTCAAGAAGCCTTTCGCTAAGGCTGTTTTTGTGGAATTGGAAAAGGGATATTTGGAAGCCCATAGAGGGCTATGGTGAAAAAGGAGATATCTTCCGTTCAAAACTGGAAAGAATCTTTCTGAGAAACTGCTCTGTGTTCTGTTAATTCATCTCACAGAGTTACATCTTTCCCTTCAAGAATCCTTTCGCTAAGGCTGTTCTTGTGGAATTGGCAAAGGGATATTTGGAAGCCCATAGAGGGCTATGGTGAAAAAGGAAATATCTTCCGTTCAAAACTGGAAAGAAGCTTTCTGAGAAACTGCTCTGTGTTCTGTTAATTCATCTCACGGAGTTACATCTTTCCCTTCAAGAAGCCTTTCGCTAAGGCTGTTCTTGTGGAATTGGTAAAGGGATATTTGGAAGACCATAGAGGGCTATGGTAAAAAAGGAAATATCTTCCGTTCAAAACTGGAAAGAAGTTTTTTGAGAAACCGCTCCGTGTTCTGTTAATTCATCTCACAGAGTTACATCTTTCCCTTCAAGAAGCCTTTCGCTAAGGCTGTTCTTGTGGAATTGGCAAAGGGATATTTGGAAGCCCATAGAGGGCTATGGTGAAAAAGGAAATATCTTCCGTTCAAAACTGGAAAGAAGCTTTCTGAGAAACTGCTCTGTGTTCTGTTAATTCATCTCACAGAGTTACATCTTTCCTTTCAAGAAGCCTTTCTCTAAGGCTGTTCTTGTGGAATTGGCAAAGGGATATTTGGAAGCCCATAGAGGGCTATGGTGAAAAAGGAAATATCTTCCGTTCAAAACTGGAAAGAAGCTTTCTGAGAAACTGCTCTGTGTTCTGTTAATTCATCTCACAGAGTTACATCTTTCCCTTCAAGATGCCTTTCGCTAAGGCTGTTCTTGTGGAATTGGGAAAGGGATATTTGGAAGCCCATAGAGGGCATGGTGAAAAAGGAAATATCTTCCGTTCAAAACTGGAAAGAAGCTTTCTGAGAAACGGCTCTATGTTCTGTTAATTCATCTCACAGAGTTACATCTTTCCCTTCATGAAGCCTTTCGCTAAGGCCGTTCTTCTGGAATTGGCAAAGGGATATTTGGAAGCCCATAGAGGGCTATGGTGAAAAAGGAAATATCTTCCGTTCAAAACTGGAAAGAAGCTTTCTGAGAAACCACTCTGTGTTCTGTTAATTCATCTCACAGAGTTACATCTTTCCCTTCAAGAAGCCTTTCGCTAAGGCTGTTCTTGTGGAATTGACAAAGGGATATTTGGAAGCCCATAGAGGGCTACGGTGAAAAAGGAAATATCTTCCGTTCAAAACTGGAAAGAAGCTTTCTGAGAAACTGCTCTGTGTTCTGTTAATTCATCTCACAGAGTTACATCTTTCCCTTCAAGAAGCCTTTCGATAAGGCTGTTCATGTGGAATTGGCAAAGGGATATTTGGAAGCCCATAGAGGGCTATGGTGAAAAAGGAAATATCTTCCGTTCAAAACTGGAAAGAAGCTTTCTGAGAAACTGCTCTGTGTTCTGTTAATTCATCTCACAGAGTTACATCTTTCCCTTCAAGAAGCCTTTCGCTAAGGCTGTTCTTGTGGAATTGGCAAAGGGATATTTGGAACCCCATAGAGGGCTATGGTGAAAAAGGAAATATCTTCCGTTCAAAACTGGAAAGATGCATTCTGAGAAACTGCTCTGTGTTCTGTTAATTCATCTCACAGAGTTACATCTTTCTCTTCAAGAAGCCTTTCGCTAAGGCTGTTCTTGTGGAATTGGCAAAGGGATATTTGGAAGCCCATAGAGGGCTATGGTGAAAAAGGAAATATCTTCCGTTCAAAACTGGAAAGAAGCTTTCTGAGAAACTGCTCTGTGTTCTGTTAATTCATCTCACAGAGTTACATCTTTCCCTTCAAGAAGCCTTTCGCTAAGGCTGTTCTTGTGGAATTGGCAAAGGGATATTTGGAAGCCCATAGAGGGCTATGGTGAAAAAGGAAATATCTTCCGTTCAAAACTGGAAAGTAGCTGTCTGAGAAACTGCTCTGTGTTCTGTTAATTCATCTCACAGAGTTACATCTTTCCCTTCAAGAAGCCTTTCGCTAAGGCTGTTCTTGTGGAATTGGCAAAGGGATATTTGGAAGCCCATAGAGGGCTATGGTGAAAAAGGAAATATCTTCCGTTCAAAACTGGAAAGAAGCTTTCTGAGAAACTGCTCTGTGTTCTGTTAATTCATCTCACAGAGTTACATCTTTCCCTTCAAGTAGCCTTTCGCTAAGGCTGTTCTTGTGGAATTGGCAAAGGGATATTTTGAAGCCCATACAGGGCTATGGTGAAAAAGGAAATATCTTCCGTTCAAAACTGGAAAGAAACTTTCTGAGAAACTGCTCTGTGTTCTGTTAATTCATCTCACAGAGTTACATCTTTCCCTTCAAGAAGCCTTTCGCTAAGGCTGTTCTTGTGGAATTGGCAAAGGGATATTTGGAAGCCCATAGAGGGCTATCGTGAAAAAGGAAATATCTTCCGTTCAAAACTGGAAAGAAGCTTTCTGAGAAACGGCTCTATGTTCTGATAATTCATCTCACAGAGTTACATCTTTCCCTTCATGAAGCCTTTCGCTAAGGCTGTTCTTCTGGAATTGGAAAAGGGATATTTGGAAGCCCATAGAGGGCTATGGTGAAAAAGGAAATATCTTCCGTTCAAAACTGGAAAGAAGCTTTCTGAGAAACCGCTCTGTGTTCTGTTAATTCATCTCACAGAGTTACATCTTTCCCTTCAAGAAGCCTTTCGCTAAGGCTGTTCTTGTGGAATTGGCAAAGGGATATTTGGAAGCCCATAGAGGGCTATGGTGAAAAAGGAAATATCTTCCGTTCAAAACTGGAAAGAAGCTTTCTGAGAAACTGCTCTGTATTCTGTTAATTCATCTCACAGAGTTACATCTTTCTCTTCAAGAAGCCTTTCGCTAAGGCTGTTCTTGTGGAATTGGCAAAGGGATATTTGGATGCCCATAGAGGGCTATGGTGAAAAAGGAAATATCTTCCGTTCAAAACTGGAAAGAAGCTTTCTGAGAAACCGCTCTGTGTTCTGTTAATTCATCTCACAGAGTTACATCTTTCCCTTCAAGAAGCCTTTCGCTAAGGCTGTTCTTGTGGAATTGGCAAAGGGATATTTGGAAGCCCATAGAGGGCTATGGTGAAAAAGGAAATATCTTCCGTTCAAAACTGGAAAGAAGCTTTCTGAGAAACTGCTCTGTGTTCTGTTAATTCATCTCACAGAGTTACATCTTTCCCTTCAAGAAGCCTTTCGATAAGGCTGTTCATGTGGAATTGGAAAAGGGATATTTGGAAGCCCATAGAGGGCTATGGTGAAAAAGGAAATATCTTCCGTTCAAAACTGGAAAGAAGCTTTCTGAGAAACTGCTCTGTGTTCGGTTAATTCATCTCACAGAGTTACATCTTTCCCTTCAAGAAGCCTTTCGCTAAGGCTGTTCTTGTGGAATTGGCAAAGGGATATTTGGAAGCCCATAGAGGGCTATGGTGAAAAAGGAAATATCTTCCGTTCAAAACTGGAAAGAAGCTTTCTGAGAAACTGCTCTGTGTTCTGTTAATTCATCTCACAGAGTTACATCTTTCCCTTCAAGAAGCCTTTCGCTAAGGCTGTTCTTGTGGAATTGGCAAAGGGATATTTGGAAGCCCATAGAGGGCTATGGTGAAAAAGGAAATATCTTCCGTTCAAAACTGGAAAGAAGCTTTCTGAGAAACCGCTCTGTGTTCTGTTAATTCATCTCACAGAGTTACATCTTTCCCTTGAAGAAGCCTTTCGCTAAGGCTGTTCTTGTGGAATTGGCAAAGGGATATTTGGAAGCCCATAGAGGGCTATGGTGAAAAAGGAAATATCTTCCGTTCAAAACTGGAAAGAAGCTTTCTGAGAAACTGCTCTGTGTTCTGTTAATTCATCTCTCAGAGTTACATCTTTCCCTTCAAGAAGCCTTTCGCTAAGGCTGTTCTTGTGGAATTGGCAAAGGGATATTTGGAAGCCCATAGAGGGCTATGGTGAAAAAGGAAATATCTTCCGTTCAAAACTGGAAAGAAGCTTTCTGAGAAACTGCTCGTTTTCTGTTAATTCATCTCACAGAGTTACATCGTTCCCTTCAAGAAGCCTTTCGATAAGGCTGTTCTTGTGGAATTGGCAAAGGGATATTTCGAAGCCCATAGAGGTCTATGGTGAAAAAGTAAATATCTTCCGTTCAAAACTGGAAAGAAGCATTCTGAGAAACTGCTCTGTGTTCTGTTAATTCATCTCACAGAGTTACATCTTTCCCTTCAAGTAGTCTTTCGCTAAGGCTGTTCTTGTGGAATTGGCAAAGGGATATTTGGAAGCCCTTAGAGGGCTATGGTGAAAAAGGAAATATCTTCCGTTCAAAACTGGAAAGAAGCTTTCTGAGAAACTGCTCTGTGTTCGGTTAATTCATCTCACAGAGTTACATCTTTCCCTTCAAGAAGCCTTTCGCTAAGGCTGTTCTTGTGGAATTGGCAAAGGGATATTTGCAAGCCCATAGAGGGCTATGGTGAAAAAGGAAATATCTTCCGTTCAAAACTGGAAAGAAGCTTTCTGAGAAACGGCTCTATGTTCTGTTAATTCATCTCACAGAGTTACATCTTTCCCTTCATGAAGCCTTTCGCTAAGTCTGTTCTTCTGGAATTGGCAAAGGGATATTTGGAAGCCCATAGAGGGCTATGGTGAAAAAGGAAATATCTTCCGTTCAAAACTGGAAAGAAGCTTTCTGAGAAACTGCTCTGTGTTCTGTTAATTCATCTCACAGAGTTACATCTTTCCCTTCAAGAAGCCTTTCGCTAAGGCTGTTCTTGTGGAATTGGCAAAGGGATATTTGGAGGACCATAGAGGGCTATGGTGAAAAAGGAAATATCTTCCGTTCAAAACTGGAAAGAAGCTTTCTGAGAAACTGCTCTGTGTTCTGTTAATTCATCTCACAGAGTTACATCTTTCCCTTCAAGAAGCCTTTCGCTAAGGCTGTTCTTGTGGAAATGGCAAAGGGATATTTGGAAGCCCATAGAGGGCTATGGTGAAAAAGGAAATATCTTCCGTTCAAAACTGGAAAGAAGCTTTCTGAGAAACCGCTCTGTGTTCTGTTAATTCATCTCACAGAGTTACATCTTTCCCTTGAAGAAGCCTTTCGCTAAGGCTGTTCTTGTGGAATTGGCAAAGGGATATTTGGAAGCCCATAGAGGGCTATGGTGAAAAAGGAAGTATCTTCCGTTCAAAACTGGAAAGAAGCTTTCTGAGAAACTGCTCTGTGTTCTGTTAATTCATCTCACAGAGTTACATCTTTCTCTTCAAGAAGCCTTTCGCTAAGGCTGTTCTTGTGGAATTGGCAAAGGGATATTTGGAAGCCCATAGAGGGCTATGGTGAAAAAGGAAATATCTTCCGTTCAAAACTGGAAAGAAGCTTTCTGAGAAACTGCTCTGTGTTCTGTTAATTCATCTCACAGAGTTACATCTTTCCCTTCAAGAAGCCTTTCGCTAAGGCTGTTCTTGTGGAATTGGCAAAGGGATATTTGGAAGCCCATAGAGGGCTATGGTGAAAAAGGAAATATCTTCCGTTCAAAACTGGAAAGAAGCTTTCTGAGAAACTGCTCTGTGTTCTGTTAATTCATCTCACAGAGTTACATCTTTCCCTTCAAGAAGCCTTTCGCTAAGGCTGTTCTTGTGGAATTGGCAAAGGGATATTTGGAGGACCACAGAGGGCTATGGTGAAAAAGTAAATATCTTCCGTTCAAAACTGGAAAGAAGCATTCTGAGAAACTGCTCTGTGTTCTGTTAATTCATCTCACAGAGTTACATCTTTCCCTTCAAGTAGCCTTTCGCTAAGGCTGTTCTTGTGGAATTGGCAAAGGGATATTTGGAAGCCCATAGAGGGCTATGGTGAAAAAGGAAATATCTTCCCTTCAAAACTGGAAAGAAACTTTCTGAGAAACCGCTCTGTGTTCTGTTAATTCATCTCACAGAGTTACATCTTTCCCTTCAAGAAGCCTTTCGCTAAGGCTGTTCTTGTGGAATTGGCAAAGGGATATTTCGAAGCCCATAGAGGGCTATGGTGAAAAAGGAAATATCTTCCGTTCAAAACTGGAAAGAAGCTTTCTGAGAAACCGCTCTGTGTTCTGTTAATTCATCTCACAGAGTTACACCTTTCCCTTCAAGAAGCCTTTCGCTAAGGCTGTTCTTGTGGAATTGGCAAAGGGATATTTGGAAGCCCATAGAGGGCTATGGTGAAAAAGGAAATATCTTCCGTTCAAAACTGGAAAGAAGCTTTCTGAGAAACCGCTCTGTGTTCTGTTAATTCATCTCACAGAGTTACATCTTTCCCTTGAAGAAGCCTTTCGCTAAGGCTGTTCTTGTGGAATTGGCAAAGGGATATTTGGAAGCCCATAGAGGGCTATGGTGAAAAAGGAAATATCTTCCGTTCAAAACTGGAAAGAAGATTTCTGAGAAACCGCTCTGTGTTCTGTTAATTCATCTCACAGAGTTACATCTTTCCCTTGAAGAAGCCTTTCGCTAAGGCTGTTCTTGTGGAACTGGCAAAGGGATATTTGGAAGCCCATAGAGGGCTATGGTGAAAAAGGAAATATCTTCCCTTCAAAACTGGAAATAAGCTTTCTGAGAAACTGCTCTGTGTTCTGTTAATTCATCTCACAGAGTTACATCTTTCTCTTCAAGAAGCCTTTCGCTAAGGCTGTTCTTGTGGAATTGGCAAAGGGATATTTGGAAGCCCATAGAGGGCTATGGTGAAAAAGGAAATATCTTCCGTTCAAAACTGGAAAGAAGCTTTCTGAGAAACTGCTCTGTGTTCTGTTAATTCATCTCACAGAGATACATCTTTCCCTTCAAGAAGCCTTTCGCTAAGGCTGTTCTTGTGGAATTGGCAAAGGGATATTTGGAAGCCCATAGAGGGCTATGGTGAAAAAGAAAATATCTTCCGTTCAAAACTGGAAAGAAGCTTTCTGAGAAACTGCTCTGTGTTCTGTTAATTCATCTCACAGAGTTACATCTTTCCCTTCAAGAAGCCTTTCGCTAAGGCTGTTCTTGTGGAATTGGCAAAGGGATATTTGGAGGACCATAGAGGGCTATGGTGAAAAAGTAAATATTTTCCGTTCAAAACTGGAAAGAAGCATTCTGAGAAACTGCTCTGTGTTCTGTTAATTCATCTCACAGAGTTACATCTTTCCCTTCAAGAAGCCTTTCGCTAAGGCTGTTCTTGTGGAATTGGCAAAGGGATATTTGGAGGACCATAGAGGGCTATGGTGAAAAAGGAAATATCTTCCGTTCAAAACTGGAAAGAAGCTTTCTGAGAAACTGCTCTGTGTTCTGTTAATTCATCTCACAGAGTTACATCTTTCCCTTCAAGAAGCCTTTCGCTAAGGCTGTTCTTGTGGAAATGGCAAAGGGATATTTGGAAGCCCATAGAGGGCTATGGTGAAAAAGGAAATATCTTCCGTTCAAAACTGGAAAGAAGCTTTCTGAGAAACCGCTCTGTGTTCTGTTAATTCATCTCACAGAGTTACATCTTTCCCTTGAAGAAGCCTTTCGCTAAGGCTGTTCTTGTGGAATTGGCAAAGGGATATTTGGAAGCCCATAGAGGGCTATGGTGAAAAAGGAAGTATCTTCCGTTCAAAACTGGAAAGAAGCTTTCTGAGAAACTGCTCTGTGTTCTGTTAATTCATCTCACAGAGTTACATCTTTCTCTTCAAGAAGCCTTTCGCTAAGGCTGTTCTTGTGGAATTGGCAAAGGGATATTTGGAAGCCCATAGAGGGCTATGGTGAAAAAGGAAATATCTTCCGTTCAAAACTGGAAAGAAGCTTTCTGAGAAACTGCTCTGTGTTCTGTTAATTCATCTCACAGAGTTACATCTTTCCCTTCAAGAAGCCTTTCGCTAAGGCTGTTCTTGTGGAATTGGCAAAGGGATATTTGGAAGCCCATAGAGGGCTATGGTGAAAAAGGAAATATCTTCCGTTCAAAACTGGAAAGAAGCTTTCTGAGAAACTGCTCTGTGTTCTGTTAATTCATCTCACAGAGTTACATCTTTCCCTACAAGAAGCCTTTCGCTAAGGCTGTTCTTGTGGAATTGGCAAAGGGATATTTGGAGGACCACAGAGGGCTATGGTGAAAAAGTAAATATCTTCCGTTCAAAACTGGAAAGAAGCATTCTGAGAAACTGCTCTGTGTTCTGTTAATTCATCTCACAGAGTTACATCTTTCCCTTCAAGTAGCCTTTCGCTAAGGCTGTTCTTGTGGAATTGGCAAAGGGATATTTGGAAGCCCATAGAGGGCTATGGTGAAAAAGGAAATATCTTCCCTTCAAAACTGGAAAGAAACTTTCTGAGAAACCGCTCTGTGTTCTGTTAATTCATCTCACAGAGTTACATCTTTCCCTTCAAGAGGCCTTTCGCTAAGGCTGTTCTTGTGGAATTGGCAAAGGGATATTTCGAAGCCCATAGAGGGCTATGGTGAAAAAGGAAATATCTTCCGTTCAAAACTGGAAAGAAGCTTTCTGAGAAACCGCTCTGTGTTCTGTTAATTCATCTCACAGAGTTACACCTTTCCCTTCAAGAAGCCTTTCGCTAAGGCTGTTCTTGTGGTATTGGCAAAGGGATATTTGGAAGCCCATAGAGGGCTATGGTGAAAAAGGAAATATCTTCCGTTCAAAACTGGAAAGAAGCTTTCTGAGAAACCGCTCTGTGTTCTGTTAATTCATCTCACAGAGTTACATCTTTCCCTTGAAGAAGCCTTTCGCTAAGGCTGTTCTTGTGGAATTGGCAAAGGGATATTTGGAAGCCCATAGAGGGCTATGGTGAAAAAGGAAATATCTTCCGTTCAAAACTGGAAAGAAGATTTCTGAGAAACCGCTCTGTGTTCTGTTAATTCATCTCACAGAGTTACATCTTTCCCTTGAAGAAGCCTTTCGCTAAGGCTGTTCTTGTGGAACTGGCAAAGGGATATTTGGAAGCCCATAGAGGGCTATGGTGAAAAAGGAAATATCTTCCCTTCAAAACTGGAAAGAAGCTTTCTGAGAAACTGCTCTGTGTTCTGTTAATTCATCTCACAGAGTTACATCTTTCTCTTCAAGAAGCCTTTCGCTAAGGCTGTTCTTGTGGAATTGGCAAAGGGATATTTGGAAGCCCATAGAGGGCTATGGTGAAAAAGGAAATATCTTCCGTTCAAAACTGGAAAGAAGCTTTCTGAGAAACTGCTCTGTGTTCTGTTAATTCATCTCACAGAGATACATCTTTCCCTTCAAGAAGCCTTTCGCTAAGGCTGTTCTTGTGGAATTGGCAAAGGGATATTTGGAAGCCCATAGAGGGCTATGGTGAAAAAGAAAATATCTTCCGTTCAAAACTGGAAAGAAGCTTTCTGAGAAACTGCTCTGTGTTCTGTTAATTCATCTCACAGAGTTACATCTTTCCCTTCAAGAAGCCTTTCGCTAAGGCTGTTCTTGTGGAATTGGCAAAGGGATATTTGGAGGACCATAGAGGGCTATGGTGAAAAAGTAAATATTTTCCGTTCAAAACTGGAAAGAAGCATTCTGAGAAACTGCTCTGTGTTCTGTTAATTCATCTCACAGAGTTACATCTTTCCCTTCAAGAAGCCTTTCGCTAAGGCTGTTCTTGTGGAATTGGCAAAGGGATATTTGGAGGACCATAGAGGGCTATGGTGAAAAAGGAAATATCTTCCGTTCAAAACTGGAAAGAAGCTTTCTGAGAAACTGCTCTGTGTTCTGTTAATTCATCTCACAGAGTTACATCTTTCCCTTCAAGAAGCCTTTCGCTAAGGCTGTTCTTGTGGAAATGGCAAAGGGATATTTGGAAGCCCATAGAGGGCTATGGTGAAAAAGGAAATATCTTCCGTTCAAAACTGGAAAGAAGCTTTCTGAGAAACCGCTCTGTGTTCTGTTAATTCATCTCACAGAGTTACATCTTTCCCTTGAAGAAGCCTTTCGCTAAGGCTGTTCTTGTGGAATTGGCAAAGGGATATTTGGAAGCCCATAGAGGGCTATGGTGAAAAAGGAAGTATCTTCCGTTCAAAACTGGAAAGAAGCTTTCTGAGAAACTGCTCTGTGTTCTGTTAATTCATCTCACAGAGTTACATCTTTCTCTTCAAGAAGCCTTTCGCTAAGGCTGTTCTTGTGGAATTGGCAAAGGGATATTTGGAAGCCCATAGAGGGCTATGGTGAAAAAGGAAATATCTTCCGTTCAAAACTGGAAAGAAGCTTTCTGAGAAACTGCTCTGTGTTCTGTTAATTCATCTCACAGAGTTACATCTTTCCCTTCAAGAAGCCTTTCGCTAAGGCTGTTCTTGTGGAATTGGCAAAGGGATATTTGGAAGCCCATAGAGGGCTATGGTGAAAAAGGAAATATCTTCCGTTCAAAACTGGAAAGAAGCTTTCTGAGAAACTGCTCTGTGTTCTGTTAATTCATCTCACAGAGTTACATCTTTCCCTACAAGAAGCCTTTCGCTAAGGCTGTTCTTGTGGAATTGGCAAAGGGATATTTGGAGGACCACAGAGGGCTATGGTGAAAAAGTAAATATCTTCCGTTCAAAACTGGAAAGAAGCATTCTGAGAAACTGCTCTGTGTTCTGTTAATTCATCTCACAGAGTTACATCTTTCCCTTCAAGTAGCCTTTCGCTAAGGCTGTTCTTGTGGAATTGGCAAAGGGATATTTGGAAGCCCATAGAGGGCTATGGTGAAAAAGGAAATATCTTCCCTTCAAAACTGGAAAGAAACTTTCTGAGAAACCGCTCTGTGTTCTGTTAATTCATCTCACAGAGTTACATCTTTCCCTTCAAGAGGCCTTTCGCTAAGGCTGTTCTTGTGGAATTGGCAAAGGGATATTTCGAAGCCCATAGAGGGCTATGGTGAAAAAGGAAATATCTTCCGTTCAAAACTGGAAAGAAGCTTTCTGAGAAACCGCTCTGTGTTCTGTTAATTCATCTCACAGAGTTACATCTTTCCCTTCAAGAAGCCTTTCGCTAAGGCTGTTCTTGTGGTATTGGCAAAGGGATATTTGGAAGCCCATAGAGGGCTATGGTGAAAAAGGAAATATCTTCCGTTCAAAACTGGAAAGAAGCTTTCTGAGAAACCGCTCTGTGTTCTGTTAATTCATCTCACAGAGTTACATCTTTCCCTTGAAGAAGCCTTTCGCTAAGGCTGTTCTTGTGGAATTGGCAAAGGGATATTTGGAAGCCCATAGAGGGCTATGGTGAAAAAGGAAATATCTTCCGTTCAAAACTGGAAAGAAGATTTCTGAGAAACCGCTCTGTGTTCTGTTAATTCATCTCACAGAGTTACATCTTTCCCTTGAAGAAGCCTTTCGCTAAGGCTGTTCTTGTGGAACTGGCAAAGGGATATTTGGAAGCCCATAGAGGGCTATGGTGAAAAAGGAAATATCTTCCCTTCAAAACTGGAAAGAAGCTTTCTGAGAAACTGCTCTGTGTTCTGTTAATTCATCTCACAGAGTTACATCTTTCTCTTCAAGAAGCCTTTCGCTAAGGCTGTTCTTGTGGAATTGGCAAAGGGATATTTGGAAGCCCATAGAGGGCTATGGTGAAAAAGGAAATATCTTCCGTTCAAAACTGGAAAGAAGCTTTCTGAGAAACTGCTCTGTGTTCTGTTAATTCATCTCACAGAGATACATCTTTCCCTTCAAGAAGCCTTTCGCTAAGGCTGTTCTTGTGGAATTGGCAAAGGGATATTTGGAAGCCCATAGAGGGCTATGGTGAAAAAGAAAATATCTTCCGTTCAAAACTGGAAAGAAGCTTTCTGAGAAACTGCTCTGTGTTCTGTTAATTCATCTCACAGAGTTACATCTTTCCCTTCAAGAAGCCTTTCGCTAAGGCTGTTCTTGTGGAATTGGCAAAGGGATATTTGGAGGACCATAGAGGGCTATGGTGAAAAAGTAAATATTTTCCGTTCAAAACTGGAAAGAAGCATTCTGAGAAACTGCTCTGTGTTCTGTTAATTCATCTCACAGAGTTACATCTTTCCCTTCAAGAAGCCTTTCGCTAAGGCTGTTCTTGTGGAATTGGCAAAGGGATATTTGGAGGACCATAGAGGGCTATGGTGAAAAAGGAAATATCTTCCGTTCAAAACTGGAAAGAAGCTTTCTGAGAAACTGCTCTGTGTTCTGTTAATTCATCTCACAGAGTTACATCTTTCCCTTCAAGAAGCCTTTCGCTAAGGCTGTTCTTGTGGAAATGGCAAAGGGATATTTGGAAGCCCATAGAGGGCTATGGTGAAAAAGGAAATATCTTCCGTTCAAAACTGGAAAGAAGCTTTCTGAGAAACCGCTCTGTGTTCTGTTAATTCATCTCACAGAGTTACATCTTTCCCTTGAAGAAGCCTTTCGCTAAGGCTGTTCTTGTGGAATTGGCAAAGGGATATTTGGAAGCCCATAGAGGGCTATGGTGAAAAAGGAAGTATCTTCCGTTCAAAACTGGAAAGAAGCTTTCTGAGAAACTGCTCTGTGTTCTGTTAATTCATCTCACAGAGTTACATCTTTCTCTTCAAGAAGCCTTTCGCTAAGGCTGTTCTTGTGGAATTGGCAAAGGGATATTTGGAAGCCCATAGAGGGCTATGGTGAAAAAGGAAATATCTTCCGTTCCAAACTGGAAAGAAGCTTTCTGAGAAACTGCTCTGTGTTCTGTTAATTCATCTCACAGAGTTACATCTTTCCCTTCAAGAAGCCTTTCGCTAAGGCTGTTCTTGTGGAATTGGCAAAGGGATATTTGGAGGACCATAGAGGGCTATGGTGAAAAAGGAAATATCTTCCGTTCAAAACTGGAAAGAAGCTTTCTGAGAAACTGCTCTGTGTTCTGTTAATTCATCTCACAGAGTTACATCTTTCCCTTCAAGAAGCCTTTCGCTAAGGCTGTTCTTGTGGAAATGGCAAAGGGATATTTGGAAGCCCATAGAGGGCTATGGTGAAAAAGGAAATATCTTCCGTTCAAAACTGGAAAGAAGCTTTCTGAGAAACCGCTCTGTGTTCTGTTAATTCATCTCACAGAGTTACATCTTTCCCTTGAAGAAGCCTTTCGCTAAGGCTGTTCTTGTGGAATTGGCAAAGGGATATTTGGAAGCCCATAGAGGGCTATGGTGAAAAAGGAAGTATCTTCCGTTCAAAACTGGAAAGAAGCTTTCTGAGAAACTGCTCTGTGTTCTGTTAATTCATCTCACAGAGTTACATCTTTCTCTTCAAGAAGCCTTTCGCTAAGGCTGTTCTTGTGGAATTGGCAAAGGGATATTTGGAAGCCCATAGAGGGCTATGGTGAAAAAGGAAATATCTTCCGTTCAAAACTGGAAAGAAGCTTTCTGAGAAACTGCTCTGTGTTCTGTTAATTCATCTCACAGAGTTACATCTTTCCCTTCAAGAAGCCTTTCGCTAAGGCTGTTCTTGTGGAATTGGCAAAGGGATATTTGGAAGCCCATAGAGGGCTATGGTGAAAAAGGAAATATCTTCCGTTCAAAACTGGAAAGAAGCTTTCTGAGAAACTGCTCTGTGTTCTGTTAATTCATCTCACAGAGTTACATCTTTCCCTACAAGAAGCCTTTCGCTAAGGCTGTTCTTGTGGAATTGGCAAAGGGATATTTGGAGGACCACAGAGGGCTATGGTGAAAAAGTAAATATCTTCCGTTCAAAACTGGAAAGAAGCATTCTGAGAAACTGCTCTGTGTTCTGTTAATTCATCTCACAGAGTTACATCTTTCCCTTCAAGTAGCCTTTCGCTAAGGCTGTTCTTGTGGAATTGGCAAAGGGATATTTGGAAGCCCATAGAGGGCTATGGTGAAAAAGGAAATATCTTCCCTTCAAAACTGGAAAGAAACTTTCTGAGAAACCGCTCTGTGTTCTGTTAATTCATCTCACAGAGTTACATCTTTCCCTTCAAGAGGCCTTTCGCTAAGGCTGTTCTTGTGGAATTGGCAAAGGGATATTTCGAAGCCCATAGAGGGCTATGGTGAAAAAGGAAATATCTTCCGTTCAAAACTGGAAAGAAGCTTTCTGAGAAACCGCTCTGTGTTCTGTTAATTCATCTCACAGAGTTACATCTTTCCCTTCAAGAAGCCTTTCGCTAAGGCTGTTCTTGTGGTATTGGCAAAGGGATATTTGGAAGCCCATAGAGGGCTATGGTGAAAAAGGAAATATCTTCCGTTCAAAACTGGAAAGAAGCTTTCTGAGAAACCGCTCTGTGTTCTGTTAATTCATCTCACAGAGTTACATCTTTCCCTTGAAGAAGCCTTTCGCTAAGGCTGTTCTTGTGGAATTGGCAAAGGGATATTTGGAAGCCCATAGAGGGCTATGGTGAAAAAGGAAATATCTTCCGTTCAAAACTGGAAAGAAGATTTCTGAGAAACCGCTCTGTGTTCTGTTAATTCATCTCACAGAGTTACATCTTTCCCTTGAAGAAGCCTTTCGCTAAGGCTGTTCTTGTGGAATTGGCAAAGGGATATTTGAAAGCCCATAGAGGGCTATGGTGAAAAAGGAAATATCTTCCCTTCAAAACTGGAAAGAAGCTTTCTGAGAAACTGCTCTGTGTTCTGTTAATTCATCTCACAGAGTTACATCTTTCTCTTCAAGAAGCCTTTCGCTAAGGCTGTTCTTGTGGAATTGGCAAAGGGATATTTGGAAGCCCATAGAGGGCTATGGTGAAAAAGGAAATATCTTCCGTTCAAAACTGGAAAGAAGCTTTCTGAGAAACTGCTCTGTGTTCTGTTAATTCATCTCACAGAGATACATCTTTCCCTTCAAGAAGCCTTTCGCTGAGGCTGTTCTTGTGGAATTGGCAAAGGGATATTTGGAAGCCCATAGAGGGCTATGGTGAAAAAGAAAATATCTTCCGTTCAAAACTGGAAAGAAGCTTTCTGAGAAACTGCTCTGTGTTCTGTTAATTCATCTCACAGAGTTACATCTTTCCCTTCAAGAAGCCTTTCGCTAAGGCTGTTCTTGTGGAATTGGCAAAGGGATATTTGGAGGACCATAGAGGGCTATGGTGAAAAAGTAAATATTTTCCGTTCAAAACTGGAAAGAAGCATTCTGAGAAACTGCTCTGTGTTCTCTTAATTCATCTCACAGAGTTACATCTTTCCCTTCAAGTAGCCTTTCGCTAAGGCTGTTCTTGTGGAATTGGCAAAGGGATATTTGGAAGCCCATAGAGGGCTATGGTGAAAAAGGAAATATCTTCCCTTCAAAACTGGAAAGAAACTTTCTGAGAAACCGCTCTGTGTTCTGTTAATTCATCTCACAGAGTTACATCTTTCCCTTCAAGAAGCCTTTCGCTAAGGCTGTTCTTGTGGAATTGGCAAAGGGATATTTGGAAGCCCATAGAGGGCTATGGTGAAAAAGGAAATATCTTCCGTTCAAAACTGGAAAGAAGCTTTCTGAGAAACCGCTCTGTGTTCTGTTAATTCATCTCACAGAGTTACATCTTTCCCTTGAAGAAGCCTTTCGCTAAGGCTGTTCTTGTGGAATTGGCAAAGGGATATTTGGAAGCCCATAGAGGGCTATGGTGAAAAAGGAAATATCTTCCGTTCAAAACTGGAAAGAAGCTTTCTGAGAAACTGCTCTGTGTTCTGTTAATTCATCTCACAGAGTTACATCTTTCCCTTCAAGAAGCCTTTCGCTAAGGCTGTTCTTGTGGAATTGGCAAAGGGATATTTGGAAGCCCATAGAGGGCTCTGGTGAAAAAGGAAATATCTTCCGTTCAAAACTGGAAAGAAGCTTTCTGAGAAGCTGCTCTGTGTTCTGGTAATTCATCTCACAGAGTTACATCTTTCCCTTCAAGAAGCCTTTCGCTAAGGCTGTTCTTGTGGAATTGGCTAAGGGATATTTGGAAGCCCATAGAGGGCTATGGTGAAAAAGGAAATATCTTCCGTTCAAAACTGGAAAGAAGCTTTCTGAGAAACTGCTCTGTGTTCTGTTAATTCATCTC
Source organism: Chlorocebus sabaeus (assembly GCF_047675955.1). Lineage (NCBI taxonomy): Eukaryota > Metazoa > Chordata > Mammalia > Primates > Cercopithecidae > Chlorocebus > Chlorocebus sabaeus. Next base: position 269,497 of record NW_027327559.1, read on the forward strand.
ACAGAGTTACATCTTTCCCTTCAAGAAGCCTTTCGCTAAGGCTGTTCTTGTGGAATTGGCAAAGGGATATTTGGAAGCCCATAGAGGGCTATGGTGAAAAAGGAAATATCTTCCGTTCAAAACTGGAAAGAAGCTTTCTGAGAAACCGCTCTGTGTTCTGTTAATTCATCTCACAGAGTTACATCTTTCCCTTGAAGAAGCCTTTCGCTAAGGCTGTTCTTGTGGAATTGGCAAAGGGATATTTGGAAGCCCATAGAGGGCTATGGTGAAAAAGGAAATATCTTCCGTTCAAAACTGGAAAGAAGCTTTCTGAGAAACTGCTCTGTGTTCTGTTAATTCATCTCTCAGAGTTACATCTTTCCCTTCAAGAAGCCTTTCGCTAAGGCTGTTCTTGTGGAATTGGCAAAGGGATATTTGGAAGCCCATAGAGGGCTATGGTGAAAAAGGAAATATCTTCCGTTCCAAACTGGAAAGAAGCTTTCTGAGAAACTGCTCGTTTTCTGTTAATTCATCTCACAGAGTTACATCGTTCCCTTCAAGAAGCCTTTCGATAAGGCTGTTCTTGTGGAATTGGCAAAGGGATATTTCGAAGCCCATAGAGGTCTATGGTGAAAAAGGAAATATCTTCCGTTCAAAACTGGGAAGAAGCTTTCTAAGAAACTGCTCTGTGTTCTGTTAATTCATCTCACAGAGTTACATCTTTCCCTTCAAGAAGCCTTTCGCTAAGGCTGTTCTTGTGGAATTGGCAAAGGGATATTTGGAAGCCCATAGAGGGCTATGGTGAAAAAGGAAATATCTTCCGTTCAAAACTGGAAAGAAGCTTTCTGAGAAACTGCTCTGTGTTCGGTTAATTCATCTCACAGAGTTACATCTTTCCCTTCAAGAAGCCTTTCGCTACGGCTGTTCTTGTGGAATTGGCAAAGGGATATTTGGAAGCCCATAGAGGGCTATGGTGAAAAAGGAAATATCTTCCGTTCAAAACTGGAAAGAAGCTTTCTGAGAAACGGCTCTATGTTCTGTTAATTCATCTCACAGAGTTACATCTTTCCCTTCATGAAGCCTTTCGCTAAGTCTGTTCTTCTGGAATTGGCAAAGGGATATTTGGAAGCCCATAGAGGGCTATGGTGAAAAAGGAAATATCTTCCGTTCAAAACTGGAAAGAAGCTTTCTGAGAAACCGCTCTGTGTTCTGTTAATTCATCTCACAGAGTTACATCTTTCCCTTCAAGAAGCCTTTCGCTAAGGCTGTTCTTGTGGAATTGGCAAAGGGATATTTGGAGGACCATAGAGGGCTATGGTGAAAAAGGAAATATCTTCCGTTCAAAACTGGAAAGAAGCTTTCTGAGAAACTGCTCTGTGTTCTGTTAATTCATCTCACAGAGTTACATCTTTCCCTTCAAGAAGCCTTTCGCTAAGGCTGTTCTTGTGGAAATGGCAAAGGGATATTTGGAAGCCCATAGAGGGCTATGGTGAAAAAGGAAATATCTTCCGTTCAAAACTGGAAAGAAGCTTTCTGAGAAACCGCTCTGTGTTCTGTTAATTCATCTCACAGAGTTACATCTTTCCCTTGAAGAAGCCTTTCGCTAAGGCTGTTCTTGTGGAATTGGCAAAGGGATATTTGGAAGCCCATAGAGGGCTATGGTGAAAAAGGAAGTATCTTCCGTTCAAAACTGGAAAGAAGCTTTCTGAGAAACTGCTCTGTGTTCTGTTAATTCATCTCACAGAGTTACATCTTTCTCTTCAAGAAGCCTTTCGCTAAGGCTGTTCTTGTGGAATTGGCAAAGGGATATTTGGAAGCCCATAGAGGGCTATGGTGAAAAAGGAAATATCTTCCGTTCAAAACTGGAAAGAAGCTTTCTGAGAAACTGCTCTGTGTTCTGTTAATTCATCTCACAGAGTTACATCTTTCCCTTCAAGAAGCCTTTCGCTAAGGCTGTTCTTGTGGAATTGGCAAAGGGATATTTGGAAGCCCATAGAGGGCTATGGTGAAAAAGGAAATATCTTCCGTTCAAAACTGGAAAGAAGCTTTCTGAGAAACTGCTCTGTGTTCTGTTAATTCATCTCACAGAGTTACATCTTTCCCTTCAAGAAGCCTTTCGCTAAGGCTGTTCTTGTGGAATTGGCAAAGGGATATTTGGAGGACCACAGAGGGCTATGGTGAAAAAGTAAATATCTTCCGTTCAAAACTGGAAAGAAGCATTCTGAGAAACTGCTCTGTGTTCTGTTAATTCATCTCACAGAGTTACATCTTTCCCTTCAAGTAGCCTTTCGCTAAGGCTGTTCTTGTGGAATTGGCAAAGGGATATTTGGAAGCCCATAGAGGGCTATGGTGAAAAAGGAAATATCTTCCCTTCAAAACTGGAAAGAAACTTTCTGAGAAACCGCTCTGTGTTCTGTTAATTCATCTCACAGAGTTACATCTTTCCCTTCAAGAAGCCTTTCGCTAAGGCTGTTCTTGTGGAATTGGCAAAGGGATATTTCGAAGCCCATAGAGGGCTATGGTGAAAAAGGAAATATCTTCCGTTCAAAACTGGAAAGAAGCTTTCTGAGAAACCGCTCTGTGTTCTGTTAATTCATCTCACAGTGTTACATCTTTCCCTTGAAGAAGCCTTTCGCTAAGGCCGTTCTTGTGGAATTGGCAAAGGGATATTTGGAAGCCCATAGAGGGCTATGGTGAAAAAGGAAATATCTTCCGTTCAAAACTGGAAAGAAGATTTCTGAGAAACCGCTCTGTGTTCTGTTAATTCATCTCACAGAGTTACATCTTTCTCTTCAAGAAGCCTTTCGCTAAGGCTGTTCTTGTGGAATTGGCAAAGGGATATTTGGAAGCCCATAGAGGGCTATGGTGAAAAAGGAAATATCTTCCGTTAAAAACTGGAAAGAAGCTTTCTGAGAAACTGCTCTGTGTTCTGTTAATTCATCTCACAGAGTTACATCTTTCCCTTCAAGAAGCCTTTCGATAAGGCTGTTCATGTGGAATTGGCAAAGGGATATTTGGAAGCCCATAGAGGGCTATGGTGAAAAAGGAAATATCTTCCGTTCAAAACTGGAAAGAAGCTTTCTGAGAAACTGCTCTGTGTTCTGTTAATTCATCTCACAGAGTTACATCTTTCCCTTCAAGAAGCCTTTCGCTAAGGCTGTTCTTGTGGAATTGGCAAAGGGATATTTGGAACTCCATAGAGGGCTATGGTGAAAAAGGAAATATCTTCCGTTCAAAACTGGAAAGAAGCATTCTGAGAAACTGCTCTGTGTTCTGTTAATTCATCTCACAGAGTTACATCTTTCTCTTCAAGAAGCCTTTCGCTAAGGCTGCTCTTGTGGAATTGGCAAAGGGATATTTGGAAGCCCATAGAGGGCTATGGTGAAAAAGGAAATATCTTCCGTTCAAAACTGGAAAGAAGCTTTCTGAGAAACTGCTCTGTGTTCTGTTAATTCATCTCACAGAGTTACATCTTTCCCTTCAAGAAGCCTTTCGCTAAGGCTGTTCTTGTGGAATTGGCAAAGGGATATTTGGAAGCCCATAGAGGGCTATGGTGAAAAAGGAAATATCTTCCGTTCAAAACTGGAAAGTAGCTGTCTGAGAAACTGCTCTGTGTTCTGTTAATTCATCTCACAGATTTACATCTTTCCCTTCAAGAAGCCTTTCGCTAAGGCTGTTCTTGTGGAATTGGCAAAGGGATATTTGGAAGCCCATAGAGGGCTATGGTGAAAAAGGAAATATCTTCCGTTCAAAACTGGAAAGAAGCTTTCTGAGAAACTGCTCTGTGTTCTGTTAATTCATCTCACACAGTTACATCTTTCCCTTCAAGTAGCCTTTCGCTAAGGCTGTTCTTGTGGAATTGGCAAAGGGATATTTTGAAGCCCATACAGGGCTATGGTGAAAAAGGAAATATCTTCCGTTCAAAACTGGAAAGAAACTTTCTGAGAAAATGCTCTGTGTTCTGTTAATTCATCTCACAGAGTTACATCTTTCCCTTCAAGAAGCCTTTCGCTAAGGCTGTTCTTGTGGAATTGGCAAAGGGATATTTGGAAGCCCATAGAGGGCTATCGTGAAAAAGGAAATATCTTCCGTTCAAAACTGGAAAGAAGCTTTCTGAGAAACGGCTCTATGTTCTGATAATTCATCTCACAGAGTTACATCTTTCCCTTCATGAAGCCTTTCGCTAAGGCTGTTCTTCTGGAATTGGCAAAGGGATATTTGGAAGCCCATAGAGGGCTATGGTGAAAAAGGAAATATCTTCCGTTCAAAACTGGAAAGAAGCTTTCTGAGAAACCGCTCTGTGTTCTGTTAATTCATCTCACAGAGTTACATCTTTCCCTTCAAGAAGCCTTTCGCTAAGGCTGTTCTTGTGGAATTGGCAAAGGGATATTTGGAAGCCCATAGAGGGCTATGGTGAAAAAGGAAATATCTTCCGTTCAAAACTGGAAAGAAGCTTTCTGAGAAACTGCTCTGTGTTCTGTTAATTCATCTCACAGAGTTACATCTTTCTCTTCAAGAAGCCTTTCGCTAAGGCTGTTCTTGTGGAATTGGCAAAGGGATATTTGGAAGCCCATAGAGGGCTATGGTGAAAAAGGAAATATCTTCCGTTCAAAACTGGAAAGAAGCTTTCTGAGAAACTGCTCTGTGTTCTGTTAATTCATCTCACAGAGATACATCTTTCCCTTCAAGAAGCCTTTCGCTGAGGCTGTTCTTGTGGAATTGGCAAAGGGATATTTGGAAGCCCATAGAGGGCTATGGTGAAAAAGAAAATATCTTCCGTTCAAAACTGGAAAGAAGCTTTCTGAGAAACTGCTCTGTGTTCTGTTAATTCATCTCACAGAGTTACATCTTTCCCTTCAAGAAGCCTTTCGCTAAGGCTGTTCTTGTGGAATTGGCAAAGGGATATTTGGAGGACCATAGAGGGCTATGGTGAAAAAGTAAATATTTTCCGTTCAAAACTGGAAAGAAGCATTCTGAGAAACTGCTCTGTGTTCTCTTAATTCATCTCACAGAGTTACATCTTTCCCTTCAAGTAGCCTTTCGCTAAGGCTGTTCTTGTGGAATTGGCAAAGGGATATTTGGAAGCCCATAGAGGGCTATGGTGAAAAAGGAAATATCTTCCCTTCAAAACTGGAAAGAAACTTTCTGAGAAACCGCTCTGTGTTCTGTTAATTCATCTCACAGAGTTACATCTTTCCCTTCAAGAAGCCTTTCGCTAAGGCTGTTCTTGTGGAATTGGCAAAGGGATATTTGGAAGCCCATAGAGGGCTATGGTGAAAAAGGAAATATCTTCCGTTCAAAACTGGAAAGAAGCTTTCTGAGAAACCGCTCTGTGTTCTGTTAATTCATCTCACAGAGTTACATCTTTCCCTTGAAGAAGCCTTTCGCTAAGGCTGTTCTTGTGGAATTGGCAAAGGGATATTTGGAAGCCCATAGAGGGCTATGGTGAAAAAGGAAATATCTTCCGTTCAAAACTGGAAAGAAGCTTTCTGAGAAACCGCTCTGTGTTCTGTTAATTCATCTCACAGAGTTACATCTTTCCCTTCAAGAAGCCTTTCGCTAAGGCTGTTCTTGTGGAATTGGCAAAGGGATATTTGGAAGCCCATAGAGGGCTATGGTGAAAAAGGAAATATCTTCCGTTCAAAACTGGAAAGAAGCTTTCTGAGAAACCGCTCTGTGTTCTGTTAATTCATCTCACAGAGTTACATCTTTCCCTTGAAGAAGCCTTTCGCTAAGGCTGTTCTTGTGGAATTGGCAAAGGGATATTTGGAAGCCCATAGAGGGCTATGGTGAAAAAGGAAGTATCTTCCGTTCAAAACTGGAAAGAAGCTTTCTGAGAAACTGCTCTGTGTTCTGTTAATTCATCTCACAGAGTTACATCTTTCTCTTCAAGAAGCCTTTCGCTAAGGCTGTTCTTGTGGAATTGGCAAAGGGATATTTGGAAGCCCATAGAGGGCTATGGTGAAAAAGGAAATATCTTCCATTCAAAACTGGAAAGAAGCTTTCTGAGAAACTGCTCTGTGTTCTGTTAATTCATCTCACAGAGTTACATCTTTCCCTTCAAGAAGCCTTTCGCTAAGGCTGTTCTTGTGGAATTGGCAAAGGGATATTTGGAAGCCCATAGAGGGCTATGGTGAAAAAGGAAATATCTTCCGTTCAAAACTGGAAAGAAGCTTTCTGAGAAACTGCTCTGTGTTCTGTAAATTCATCTCACAGAGTTACATCTTTCCCTTCAAGAAGCCTTTCGCTAAGGCTGTTCTTGTGGAATTGGCAAAGGGATATTTGGAGGACCACAGAGGGCTATGGTGAAAAAGTAAATATCTTCCGTTCAAAACTGGAAAGAAGCATTCTGAGAAACTGCTCTGTGTTCTGTTAATTCATCTCACAGAGTTACATCTTTCCCTTCAAGTAGCCTTTCGCTAAGGCTGTTCTTGTGGAATTGGCAAAGGGATATTTGGAAGCCCATAGAGGGCTATGGTGAAAAAGGAAATATCTTCCCTTCAAAACTGGAAAGAAACTTTCTGAGAAACCGCTCTGTGTTCTGTTAATTCATCTCACAGAGTTACATCTTTCCCTTCAAGAAGCCTTTCGCTAAGGCTGTTCTTGTGGAATTGGCAAAGGGATATTTCGAAGCCCATAGAGGGCTATGGTGAAAAAGGAAATATCTTCCGTTCAAAACTGGAAAGAAGCTTTCTGAGAAACCGCTCTGTGTTCTGTTAATTCATCTCACAGAGTTACATCTTTCCCTTCAAGAAGCCTTTCGCTAAGGCTGTTCTTGTGGAATTGGCAAAGGGATATTTGGAAGCCCATAGAGGGCTATGGTGAAAAAGGAAATATCTTCCGTTCAAAACTGGAAAGAAGCTTTCTGAGAAACCGCTCTGTGTTCTGTTAATTCATCTCACAGAGTTACATCTTTCCCTTGAAGAAGCCTTTCGCTAAGGCTGTTCTTGTGGAATTGGCAAAGGGATATTTGGAAGCCCATAGAGGGCTATGGTGAAAAAGGAAATATCTTCCGTTCAAAACTGGAAAGAAGTTTCTGAGAAACCGCTCTGTGTTCTGTTAATTCATCTCACAGAGTTACATCTTTCCCTTGAAGAAGCCTTTCGCTAAGGCTGTTCTTGTGGAACTGGCAAAGGGATATTTGGAAGCCCATAGAGGGCTATGGTGAAAAAGGAAATATCTTCCCTTCAAAACTGGAAAGAAGCTTTCTGAGAAACTGCTCTGTGTTCTGTTAATTCATCTCACAGAGTTACATCTTTCTCTTCAAGAAGCCTTTCGCTAAGGCTGTTCTTGTGGAATTGGCAAAGGGATATTTGGAAGCCCATAGAGGGCTATGGTGAAAAAGGAAATATCTTCCGTTCAAAACTGGAAAGAAGCTTTCTGAGAAACTGCTCTGTGTTCTGTTAATTCATCTCACAGAGATACATCTTTCCCTTCAAGAAGCCTTTCGCTAAGGCTGTTCTTGTGGAATTGGCAAAGGGATATTTGGAAGCCCATAGAGGGCTATGGTGAAAAAGAAAATATCTTCCGTTCAAAACTGGAAAGAAGCTTTCTGAGAAACTGCTCTGTGTTCTGTTAATTCATCTCACAGAGTTACATCTTTCCCTTCAAGAAGCCTTTCGCTAAGGCTGTTCTTGTGGAATTGGCAAAGGGATATTTGGAGGACCATAGAGGGCTATGGTGAAAAAGTAAATATTTTCCGTTCAAAACTGGAAAGAAGCATTCTGAGAAACTGCTCTGTGTTCTGTTAATTCATCTCACAGAGTTACATCTTTCCCTTCAAGAAGCCTTTCGCTAAGGCTGTTCTTGTGGAATTGGCAAAGGGATATTTGGAGGACCATAGAGGGCTATGGTGAAAAAGGAAATATCTTCCGTTCAAAACTGGAAAGAAGCTTTCTGAGAAACTGCTCTGTGTTCTGTTAATTCATCTCACAGAGTTACATCTTTCCCTTCAAGAAGCCTTTCGCTAAGGCTGTTCTTGTGGAAATGGCAAAGGGATATTTGGAAGCCCATAGAGGGCTATGGTGAAAAAGGAAATATCTTCCGTTCAAAACTGGAAAGAAGCTTTCTGAGAAACCGCTCTGTGTTCTGTTAATTCATCTCACAGAGTTACATCTTTCCCTTGAAGAAGCCTTTCGCTAAGGCTGTTCTTGTGGAATTGGCAAAGGGATATTTGGAAGCCCATAGAGGGCTATGGTGAAAAAGGAAGTATCTTCCGTTCAAAACTGGAAAGAAGCTTTCTGAGAAACTGCTCTGTGTTCTGTTAATTCATCTCACAGAGTTACATCTTTCTCTTCAAGAAGCCTTTCGCTAAGGCTGTTCTTGTGGAATTGGCAAAGGGATATTTGGAAGCCCATAGAGGGCTATGGTGAAAAAGGAAATATCTTCCGTTCAAAACTGGAAAGAAGCTTTCTGAGAAACTGCTCTGTGTTCTGTTAATTCATCTCACAGAGTTACATCTTTCCCTTCAAGAAGCCTTTCGCTAAGGCTGTTCTTGTGGAATTGGCAAAGGGATATTTGGAAGCCCATAGAGGGCTATGGTGAAAAAGGAAATATCTTCCGTTCAAAACTGGAAAGAAGCTTTCTGAGAAACTGCTCTGTGTTCTGTTAATTCATCTCACAGAGTTACATCTTTCCCTACAAGAAGCCTTTCGCTAAGGCTGTTCTTGTGGAATTGGCAAAGGGATATTTGGAGGACCACAGAGGGCTATGGTGAAAAAGTAAATATCTTCCGTTCAAAACTGGAAAGAAGCATTCTGAGAAACTGCTCTGTGTTCTGTTAATTCATCTCACAGAGTTACATCTTTCCCTTCAAGTAGCCTTTCGCTAAGGCTGTTCTTGTGGAATTGGCAAAGGGATATTTGGAAGCCCATAGAGGGCTATGGTGAAAAAGGAAATATCTTCCCTTCAAAACTGGAAAGAAACTTTCTGAGAAACCGCTCTGTGTTCTGTTAATTCATCTCACAGAGTTACATCTTTCCCTTCAAGAGGCCTTTCGCTAAGGCTGTTCTTGTGGAATTGGCAAAGGGATATTTCGAAGCCCATAGAGGGCTATGGTGAAAAAGGAAATATCTTCCGTTCAAAACTGGAAAGAAGCTTTCTGAGAAACCGCTCTGTGTTCTGTTAATTCATCTCACAGAGTTACATCTTTCCCTTCAAGAAGCCTTTCGCTAAGGCTGTTCTTGTGGTATTGGCAAAGGGATATTTGGAAGCCCATAGAGGGCTATGGTGAAAAAGGAAATATCTTCCGTTCAAAACTGGAAAGAAGCTTTCTGAGAAACCGCTCTGTGTTCTGTTAATTCATCTCACAGAGTTACATCTTTCCCTTGAAGAAGCCTTTCGCTAAGGCTGTTCTTGTGGAATTGGCAAAGGGATATTTGGAAGCCCATAGAGGGCTATGGTGAAAAAGGAAATATCTTCCGTTCAAAACTGGAAAGAAGATTTCTGAGAAACCGCTCTGTGTTCTGTTAATTCATCTCACAGAGTTACATCTTTCCCTTGAAGAAGCCTTTCGCTAAGGCTGTTCTTGTGGAATTGGCAAAGGGATATTTGGAAGCCCATAGAGGGCTATGGTGAAAAAGGAAATATCTTCCCTTCAAAACTGGAAAGAAGCTTTCTGAGAAACTGCTCTGTGTTCTGTTAATTCATCTCACAGAGTTACATCTTTCTCTTGAAGAAGCCTTTCGCTAAGGCTGTTCTTGTGGAATTGGCAAAGGGATATTTGGAAGCCCATAGAGGGCTATGGTGAAAAAGGAAATATCTTCCGTTCAAAACTGGAAAGAAGCTTTCTGAGAAACTGCTCTGTGTTCTGTTAATTCATCTCACAGAGATACATCTTTCCCTTCAAGAAGCCTTTCGCTGAGGCTGTTCTTGTGGAATTGGCAAAGGGATATTTGGAAGCCCATAGAGGGCTATGGTGAAAAAGAAAATATCTTCCGTTCAAAACTGGAAAGAAGCTTTCTGAGAAACTGCTCTGTGTTCTGTTAATTCATCTCACAGAGTTACATCTTTCCCTTCAAGAAGCCTTTCGCTAAGGCTGTTCTTGTGGAATTGGCAAAGGGATATTTGGAGGACCATAGAGGGCTATGGTGAAAAAGTAAATATTTTCCGTTCAAAACTGGAAAGAAGCATTCTGAGAAACTGCTCTGTGTTCTCTTAATTCATCTCACAGAGTTACATCTTTCCCTTCAATTAGCCTTTCGCTAAGGCTGTTCTTGTGGAATTGGCAAAGGGATATTTGGAAGCCCATAGAGGGCTATGGTGAAAAAGGAAATATCTTCCCTTCAAAACTGGAAAGAAACTTTCTGAGAAACCGCTCTGTGTTCTGTTAATTCATCTCACAGAGTTACATCTTTCCCTTGAAGAAGCCTTTCGCTAAGGCTGTTCTTGTGGAATTGGCAAAGGGATATTTGGAAGCCCATAGAGGGCTATGGTGAAAAAGGAAATATCTTCCGTTCAAAACTGGAAAGAAGCTTTCTGAGAAACCGCTCTGTGTTCTGTTAATTCATCTCACAGAGTTACATCTTTCCCTTGAAGAAGCCTTTCGCTAAGGCTGTTCTTGTGGAATTGGCAAAGGGATATTTGGAAGCCCATAGAGGGCTATGGTGAAAAAGGAAATATCTTCCGTTCAAAACTGGAAAGAAGCTTTCTGAGAAACCGCTCTGTGTTCTGTTAATTCATCTCACAGAGTTACATCTTTCCCTTCAAGAAGCCTTTCGCTAAGGCTGTTCTTGTGGAATTGGCAAAGGGATATTTGGAAGCCCATAGAGGGCTATGGTGAAAAAGGAAATATCTTCCGTTCAAAACTGGAAAGAAGCTTTCTGAGAAACTGCTCTGTGTTCTGTTAATTCATCTCACAGAGTTACATCTTTCCCTTCAAGAAGCCTTTCGCTAAGGCTGTTCTTGTGGATTTGGCAAAGGGATATTTGGAAGCCCATAGAGGGCTCTGGTGAAAAAGGAAATATCTTCCGTTCAAAACTGGAAAGAAGCTTTCTGAGAAGCTGCTCTGTGTTCTGTTAATTCATCTCACAGAGTTACATCTTTCCCTTGAAGAAGCCTTTCGCTAAGGCTGTTCTTGTGGAATTGGCAAAGGGATATTTGGAAGCCCATAGAGGGCTATGGTGAAAAAGGAAATATCTTCCGTTCAAAACTGGAAAGAAGCTTTCTGAGAAACCGCTCTGTGTTCTGTTAATTCATCTCACAGAGTTACATCTTTCCCTTGAAGAAGCCTTTCGCTAAGGCTGTTCTTGTGGAATTGGCAAAGGGATATTTGGAAGCCCATAGAGGGCTATGGTGAAAAAGGAAATATCTTCCGTTCAAAACTGGAAAGAAGCTTTCTGAGAAACCGCTCTGTGTTCTGTTAATTCATCTCACAGAGTTACATCTTTCCCTTCAAGAAGCCTTTCGCTAAGGCTGTTCTTGTGGAATTGGCAAAGGGATATTTGGAAGCCCATAGAGGGCTATGGTGAAAAAGGAAATATCTTCCGTTCAAAACTGGAAAGAAGCTTTCTGAGAAACTGCTCTGTGTTCTGTTAATTCATCTCACAGAGTTACATCTTTCCCTTCAAGAAGCCTTTCGCTAAGGCTGTTCTTGTGGAATTGGCAAAGGGATATTTGGAAGCCCATAGAGGGCTCTGGTGAAAAAGGAAATATCTTCCGTTCAAAACTGGAAAGAAGCTTTCTGAGAAGCTGCTCTGTGTTCTGTTAATTCATCTCACAGAGTTACATCTTTCCCTTCAAGAAGCCTTTCGCTAAGGCTGTTCTTGTGGAATTGGCTAAGGGATATTTGGAAGCCCATAGAGGGCTATGGTGAAAAAGGAAATATCTTCCGTTCAAAACTGGAAAGAAGCTTTCTGAGAAACTGCTCTGTGTTCTGTTAATTCATCTCACAGAGTTACATCTTTCCCTTCAAGAAGCCTTTCGCTAAGGCTGTTCTTGTGGAATTGGCAAAGGGATATTTGGAAGCCCATAGAGGGCTATGGTGAAAAAGGAAATATCTTCCGTTCAAAACTGGAAAGAAGCTTTCTGAGAAACCGCTCTGTGTTCTGTTAATTCATCTCACAGAGTTACATCTTTCCCTTGAAGAAGCCTTTCGCTAAGGCTGTTCTTGTGGAATTGGCAAAGGGATATTTGGAAGCCCATAGAGGGCTATGGTGAAAAAGGAAATATCTTCCGTTCAAAACTGGAAAGAAGCTTTCTGAGAAACTGCTCTGTGTTCTGTTAATTCATCTCTCAGAGTTACATCTTTCCCTTCAAGAAGCCTTTCGCTAAGGCTGTTCTTGTGGAATTGGCAAAGGGATATTTGGAAGCCCATAGAGGGCTATGGTGAAAAAGGAAATATCTTCCGTTCAAAACTGGAAAGAAGCTTTCTGAGAAACTGCTCGTTTTCTGTTAATTCATCTCACAGAGTTACATCGTTCCCTTCAAGAAGCCTTTCGATAAGGCTGTTCTTGTGGAATTGGCAAAGGGATATTTCGAAGCCCATAGAGGTCTATGGTGAAAAAGGAAATATCTTCCGTTCAAAACTGGGAAGAAGCTTTCTAAGAAACTGCTCTGTGTTCTGTTAATTCATCTCACAGAGTTACATCTTTCCCTTCAAGAAGCCTTTCGCTAAGGCTGTTCTTGTGGAATTGGCAAAGGGATATTTGGAAGCCCATAGAGGGCTATGGTGAAAAAGGAAATATCTTCCGTTCAAAACTGGTAAGAAGCTTTCTGAGAAACTGCTCTGTGTTCGGTTAATTCATCTCACAGAGTTACATCTTTCTCTTCAAGAAGCCTTTCGCTACGGCTGTTCTTGTGGAATTGGCAAAGGGATATTTGGAAGCCCATAGAGGGCTATGGTGAAAAAGGAAATATCTTCCGTTCAAAACTGGAAAGAAGCTTTCTGAGAAACGGCTCTATGTTCTGTTAATTCATCTCACAGAGTTACATCTTTCCCTTCATGAAGCCTTTCGCTAAGTCTGTTCTTCTGGAATTGGCAAAGGGATATTTGGAAGCCCATAGAGGGCTATGGTGAAAAAGGAAATATCTTCCGTTCAAAACTGGAAAGAAGCTTTCTGAGAAACCGCTCTGTGTTCTGTTAATTCATCTCACAGAGTTACATCTTTCCCTTCAAGAAGCCTTTCGCTAAGGCTGTTCTTGTGGAATTGGCAAAGGGATATTTGGAGGACCATAGAGGGCTATGGTGAAAAAGGAAATATCTTCCGTTCAAAACTGTAAAGAAGCTTTCTGAGAAACTGCTCTGTGTTCTGTTAATTCATCTCACAGAGTTACATCTTTCCCTTCAAGAAGCCTTTCGCTAAGGCTGTTCTTGTGGAAATGGCAAAGGGATATTTGGAAGCCCATAGAGGGCTATGGTGAAAAAGGAAATATCTTCCGTTCAAAACTGGAAAGAAGCTTTCTGAGAAACCGCTCTGTGTTCTGTTAATTCATCTCACAGAGTTACATCTTTCCCTTGAAGAAGCCTTTCGCTAAGGCTGTTCTTGTGGAATTGGCAAAGGGATATTTGGAAGCCCATAGAGGGCTATGGTGAAAAAGGAAGTATCTTCCGTTCAAAACTGGAAAGAAGCTTTCTGAGAAACTGCTCTGTGTTCTGTTAATTCATCTCACAGAGTTACATCTTTCTCTTCAAGAAGCCTTTCGCTAAGGCTGTTCTTGTGGAATTGGCAAAGGGATATTTGGAAGCCCATAGAGGGCTATGGTGAAAAAGGAAATATCTTCCGTTCAAAACTGGAAAGAAGCTTTCTGAGAAACTGCTCTGTGTTCTGTTAATTCATCTCACAGAGTTACATCTTTCCCTTCAAGAAGCCTTTCGCTAAGGCTGTTCTTGTGGAATTGGCAAAGGGATATTTGGAAGCCCATAGAGGGCTATGGTGAAAAAGGAAATATCTTCCGTTCAAAACTGGAAAGAAGCTTTCTGAGAAACTGCTCTGTGTTCTGTTAATTCATCTCACAGAGTTACATCTTTCCCTTCAAGAAGCCTTTCGCTAAGGCTGTTCTTGTGGAATTGGCAAAGGGATATTTGGAGGACCACAGAGGGCTATGGTGAAAAAGTAAATATCTTCCGTTCAAAACTGGAAAGAAGCATTCTGAGAAACTGCTCTGTGTTCTGTTAATTCATCTCACAGAGTTACATCTTTCCCTTCAAGTAGCCTTTCGCTAAGGCTGTTCTTGTGGAATTGGCAAAGGGATATTTGGAAGCCCATAGAGGGCTATGGTGAAAAAGGAAATATCTTCCCTTCAAAACTGGAAAGAAGCTTTCTGAGAAACCGCTCTGTGTTCTGTTAATTCATCTCACAGAGTTACATCTTTCCCTTCAAGAAGCCTTTCGCTAAGGCTGTTCTTGTGGAATTGGCAAAGGGATATTTCGAAGCCCATAGAGGGCTATGGTGAAAAAGGAAATATCTTCCGTTCAAAACTGGAAAGAAGCTTTCTGAGAAACCGCTCTGTGTTCTGTTAATTCATCTCACAGAGTTACATCTTTCCCTTGAAGAAGCCTTTCGCTAAGGCCGTTCTTGTGGAATTGGCAAAGGGATATTTGGAAGCCCATAGAGGGCTATGGTGAAAAAGGAAATATCTTCCGTTCAAAACTGGAAAGAAGCTTTCTGAGAAACCGCTCTGTGTTCTGTTAATTCATCTCACAGAGTTACATCTTTCTCTTCAAGAAGCCTTTCGCTAAGGCTGTTCTTGTGGAATTGGCAAAGGGATATTTGGAAGCCCATAGAGGGCTATGGTGAAAAAGGAAATATCTTCAGTTCAAAACTGGAAAGAAGCTTTCTGAGAAACTGCTCTGTGTTCTGTTAATTCATCTCACAGAGTTACATCTTTCCCTTCAAGAAGCCTTTCGATAAGGCTGTTCATGTGGAATTGGCAAAGGGATATTTGGAAGCCCATAGAGGGCTATGGTGAAAAAGGAAATATCTTCCGTTCAAAACTGGAAAGAAGCTTTCTGAGAAACTGCTCTGTGTTCTGTTAATTCATCTCACAGAGTTACATCTTTCCCTTCAAGAAGCCTTTCGCTAAGGCTGTTCTTGTGGAATTGGCAAAGGGATATTTGGAACCCCATAGAGGGCTATGGTGAAAAAGGAAATATCTTCCGTTCAAAACTGGAAAGAAGCATTCTGAGAAACTGCTCTGTGTTCTGTTAATTCATCTCACAGAGTTACATCTTTCTCTTCAAGAAGCCTTTCGCTAAGGCTGCTCTTGTGGAATTGGCAAAGGGATATTTGGAAGCCCATAGAGGGCTATGGTGAAAAAGGAAATATCTTCCGTTCAAAACTGGAAAGAAGCTTTCTGAGAAACTGCTCTGTGTTCTGTTAATTCATCTCACAGAGTTACATCTTTCCCTTCAAGAAGCCTTTCGCTAAGGCTGTTCTTGTGGAATTGGCAAAGGGATATTTGGAAGCCCATAGAGGGCTATGGTGAAAAAGGAAATATCTTCCGTTCAAAACTGGAAAGTAGCTGTCTGAGAAACTGCTCTGTGTTCTGTTAATTCATCTCACAGAGTTACATCTTTCCCTTCAAGAAGCCTTTCGCTAAGGCTGTTCTTGTGGAATTGGCAAAGGGATATTTGGAAGCCCATAGAGGGCTATGGTGAAAAAGGAAATATCTTCCGTTCAAAACTGGAAAGAAGCTTTCTGAGAAACTGCTCTGTGTTCTGTTAATTCATCTCACACAGTTACATCTTTCCCTTCAAGTAGCCTTTCGCTAAGGCTGTTCTTGTGGAATTGGCAAAGGGATATTTTGAAGCCCATACAGGGCTATGGTGAAAAAGGAAATATCTTCCGTTCAAAACTGGAAAGAAACTTTCTGAGAAAATGCTCTGTGTTCTGTTAATTCATCTCACAGAGTTACATCTTTCCCTTCAAGAAGCCTTTCGCTAAGGCTGTTCTTGTGGAATTGGCAAAGGGATATTTGGAAGCCCATAGAGGGCTATCGTGAAAAAGGAAATATCTTCCGTTCAAAACTGGAAAGAAGCTTTCTGAGAAACGGCTCTATGTTCTGATAATTCATCTCACAGAGTTACATCTTTCCCTTCATGAAGCCTTTCGCTAAGGCTGTTCTTCTGGAATTGGCAAAGGGATATTTGGAAGCCCATAGAGGGCTATGGTGAAAAAGGAAATATCTTCCGTTCAAAACTGGAAAGAAGCTTTCTGAGAAACCGCTCTGTGTTCTGTTAATTCATCTCACAGAGTTACATCTTTCCCTTCAAGAAGCCTTTCGCTAAGGCTGTTCTTGTGGAATTGGCAAAGGGATATTTGGAAGCCCATAGAGGGCTATGGTGAAAAAGGAAATATCTTCCGTTCAAAACTGGAAAGAAGCTTTCTGAGAAACTGCTCTGTGTTCTGTTAATTCATCTCACAGAGTTACATCTTTCTCTTCAAGAAGCCTTTCGCTAAGGCTGTTCTTGTGGAATTGGCAAAGGGATATTTGGAAGCCCATAGAGGGCTATGGTGAAAAAGGAAATATCTTCCGTTCAAAACTGGAAAGAAGCTTTCTGAGAAACTGCTCTGTGTTCTGTTAATTCATCTCACAGAGATACATCTTTCCCTTCAAGAAGCCTTTCGCTGAGGCTGTTCTTGTGGAATTGGCAAAGGGATATTTGGAAGCCCATAGAGGGCTATGGTGAAAAAGAAAATATCTTCCGTTCAAAACTGGAAAGAAGCTTTCTGAGAAACTGTTCTGTGTTCTGTTAATTCATCTCACAGAGTTACATCTTTCCCTTCAAGAAGCCTTTCGCTAAGGCTGTTCTTGTGGAATTGGCAAAGGGATATTTGGAGGACCATAGAGGGCTATGGTGAAAAAGTAAATATTTTCCGTTCAAAACTGGAAAGAAGCATTCTGAGAAACTGCTCTGTGTTCTCTTAATTCATCTCACAGAGTTACATCTTTCCCTTCAAGTAGCCTTTCGCTAAGGCTGTTCTTGTGGAATTGGCAAAGGGATATTTGGAAGCCCATAGAGGGCTATGGTGAAAAAGGAAATATCTTCCCTTCAAAACTGGAAAGAAACTTTCTGAGAAACCGCTCTGTGTTCTGTTAATTCATCTCACAGAGTTACATCTTTCCCTTCAAGAAGCCTTTCGCTAAGGCTGTTCTTGTGGAATTGGCAAAGGGATATTTGGAAGCCCATAGAGGGCTATGGTGAAAAAGGAAATATCTTCCGTTCAAAACTGGAAAGAAGCTTTCTGAGAAACCGCTCTGTGTTCTGTTAATTCATCTCACAGAGTTACATCTTTCCCTTGAAGAAGCCTTTCGCTAAGGCTGTTCTTGTGGAATTGGCAAAGGGATATTTGGAAGCCCATAGAGGGCTATGGTGAAAAAGGAAATATCTTCCGTTCAAAACTGGAAAGAAGCTTTCTGAGAAACCGCTCTGTGTTCTGTTAATTCATCTCACAGAGTTACATCTTTCCCTTCAAGAAGCCTTTCGCTAAGGCTGTTCTTGTGGAATTGGCAAAGGGATATTTGGAAGCCCATAGAGGGCTATGGTGAAAAAGGAAATATCTTCCGTTCAAAACTGGAAAGAAGCTTTCTGAGAAACTGCTCTGTGTTCTGTTAATTCATCTCACAGAGTTACATCTTTCCCTTCAAGAAGCCTTTCGATAAGGCTGTTCTTGTGGAATTGGCAAAGGGATATTTGGAAGCCCATAGAGGGCTCTGGTGAAAAAGGAAATATCTTCCGTTCAAAACTGGAAAGAAGCTTTCTGAGAAGCTGCTCTGTGTTCTGTTAATTCATCTCACAGAGTTACATCTTTCCCTTCAAGAAGCCTTTCGCTAAGGCTGTTCTTGTGGAATTGGCTAAGGGATATTTGGAAGCCCATAGAGGGCTATGGTGAAAAAGGAAATATCTTCCGTTCAAAACTGGAAAGAAGCTTTCTGAGAAACTGCTCTGTGTTCTGTTAATTCATCTCACAGAGTTACATCTTTCCCTTCAAGAAGCCTTTCGCTAAGGCTGTTCTTGTGGAATTGGCAAAGGGATATTTGGAAGCCCATAGAGGGCTATGGTGAAAAAGGAAATATCTTCCGTTCAAAACTGGAAAGAAGCTTTCTGAGAAACCGCTCTGTGTTCTGTTAATTCATCTCACAGAGTTACATCTTTCCCTTGAAGAAGCCTTTCGCTAAGGCTGTTCTTGTGGAATTGGCAAAGGGATATTTGGAAGCCCATAGAGGGCTATGGTGAAAAAGGAAATATCTTCCGTTCAAAACTGGAAAGAAGCTTTCTGAGAAACTGCTCTGTGTTCTGTTAATTCATCTCTCAGAGTTACATCTTTCCCTTCAAGAAGCCTTTCGCTAAGGCTGTTCTTGTGGAATTGGCAAAGGGATATTTGGAAGCCCATAGAGGGCTATGGTGAAAAAGGAAATATCTTCCGTTCAAAACTGGAAAGAAGCTTTCTGAGAAACTGCTCGTTTTCTGTTAATTCATCTCACAGAGTTACATCGTTCCCTTCAAGAAGCCTTTCGATAAGGCTGTTCTTTTGGAATTGGCAAAGGGATATTTCGAAGCCCATAGAGGTCTATGGTGAAAAAGGAAATATCTTCCGTTCAAAACTGGGAAGAAGCTTTCTAAGAAACTGCTCTGTGTTCTGTTAATTCATCTCACAGAGTTACATCTTTCCCTTCAAGAAGCCTTTCGCTAAGGCTGTTCTTGTGGAATTGGCAAAGGGATATTTGGAAGCCCATAGAGGGCTATGGTGAAAAAGGAAATATCTTCCGTTCAAAACTGGAAAGACGCTTTCTGAGAAACTGCTCTGTGTTCGGTTAATTCATCTCACAGAGTTACATCTTTCCCTTCAAGAAGCCTTTCGCTACGGCTGTTCTTGTGGAATTGGCAAAGGGATATTTGGAAGCCCATAGAGGGCTATGGTGAAAAAGGAAATATCTTCCGTTCAAAACTGGAAAGAAGCTTTCTGAGAAACGGCTCTATGTTCTGTTAATTCATCTCACAGAGTTACATCTTTCCCTTCATGAAGCCTTTCGCTAAGTCTGTTCTTCTGGAATTGGCAAAGGGATATTTGGAAGCCCATAGAGGGCTATGGTGAAAAAGGAAATATCTTCCGTTCAAAACTGGAAAGAAGCTTTCTGAGAAACCGCTCTGTGTTCTGTTAATTCATCTCACAGAGTTACATCTTTCCCTTCAAGAAGCCTTTCGCTAAGGCTGTTCTTGTGGAATTGGCAAAGGGATATTTGGAGGACCATAGAGTTCTATGGTGAAAAAGGAAATATCTTCCGTTCAAAACTGGAAAGAAGCTTTCTGAGAAACTGCTCTGTGTTCTGTTAATTCATCTCACAGAGTTACATCTTTCCCTTCAAGAAGCCTTTCGCTAAGGCTGTTCTTGTGGAAATGGCAAAGGGATATTTGGAAGCCCATAGAGGGCTATGGTGAAAAAGGAAATATCTTCCGTTCAAAACTGGAAAGAAGCTTTCTGAGAAACCGCTCTGTGTTCTGTTAATTCATCTCACAGAGTTACATCTTTCCCTTGAAGAAGCCTTTCGCTAAGGCTGTTCTTGTGGAATTGGCAAAGGGATATTTGGAAGCCCATAGAGGGCTATGGTGAAAAAGGAAGTATCTTCCGTTCAAAACTGGAAAGAAGCTTTCTGAGAAACTGCTCTGTGTTCTGTTAATTCATCTCACAGAGTTACATCTTTCTCTTCAAGAAGCCTTTCGCTAAGGCTGTTCTTGTGGAATTGGCAAAGGGATATTTGGAAGCCCATAGAGGGCTATGGTGAAAAAGGAAATATCTTCCGTTCAAAACTGGAAAGAAGCTTTCTGAGAAACTGCTCTGTGTTCTGTTAATTCATCTCACAGAGTTACATCTTTCCCTTCAAGAAGCCTTTCGCTAAGGCTGTTCTTGTGGAATTGGCAAAGGGATATTTGGAAGCCCATAGAGGGCTATGGTGAAAAAGGAAATATCTTCCGTTCAAAACTGGAAAGAAGCTTTCTGAGAAACTGCTCTGTGTTCTGTTAATTCATCTCACAGAGTTACATCTTTCCCTTCAAGAAGCCTTTCGCTAAGGCTGTTCTTGTGGAATTGGCAAAGGGATATTTGGAGGACCACAGAGGGCTATGGTGAAAAAGTAAATATCTTCCGTTCAAAACTGGAAAGAAGCATTCTGAGAAACTGCTCTGTGTTCTGTTAATTCATCTCACAGAGTTACATCTTTCCCTTCAAGTAGCCTTTCGCTAAGGCTGTTCTTGTGGAATTGGCAAAGGGATATTTGGAAGCCCATAGAGGGCTATGGTGAAAAAGGAAATATCTTCCCTTCAAAACTGGAAAGAAACTTTCTGAGAAACCGCTCTGTGTTCTGTTAATTCATCTCACAGAGTTACATCTTTCCCTTCAAGAAGCCTTTCGCTAAGGCTGTTCTTGTGGAATTGGCAAAGGGATATTTGGAAGCCCATAGAGGGCTATGGTGAAAAAGGAAATATCTTCCGTTCAAAACTGGAAAGAAGCTTTCTGAGAAACCGCTCTGTGTTCTGTTAATTCATCTCACAGAGTTACATCTTTCCCTTCATGAAGCCTTTCGCTAAGGCTGTTCTTCTGGAATTGGCAAAGGGATATTTGGAAGCCCATAGAGGGCTATGGTGAAAAAGGAAATATCTTCCGTTCAAAACTGGAAAGAAGCTTTCTGAGAAACCGCTCTGTGTTCTGTTAATTCATCTCACGGAGTTACATCTTTCCCTTGAAGAAGCCTTTCGCTAAGGCTGTTCTTGTGGAATTGGCAAAGGGATATTTGGAAGCCCATAGAGGGCTATGGTGAAAAAGGAAATATCTTCCGTTCAAAACTGGAAAGAAGATTTCTGAGAAACCGCTCTGTGTTCTGTTAATTCATCTCACAGAGTTACATCTTTCCCTTGAAGAAGCCTTTCGCTAAGGCCGTTCTTGTGGAATTGGCAAAGGGATATTTGGAAGCCCATAGAGGGCTATGGTGAAAAAGGAAATATCTTCCGTTCAAAACTGGAAAGAAGCTTTCTGAGAAACCGCTCTGTGTTCTGTTAATTCATCTCACAGAGTTACATCTTTCTCTTCAAGAAGCCTTTCGCTAAGGCTGTTCTTGTGGAATTGGCAAAGGGATATTTGGAAGCCCATAGAGGGCTATGGTGAAAAAGGAAATATCTTCCGTTCAAAACTGGAAAGAAGCTTTCTGAGAAACTGCTCTGTGTTCTGTTAATTCATCTCACAGAGTTACATCTTTCCCTTCAAGAAGCCTTTCGATAAGGCTGTTCATGTGGAATTGGCAAAGGGATATTTGGAAGCCCATAGAGGGCTATGGTGAAAAAGGAAATATCTTCCGTTCAAAACTGGAAAGAAGCTATCTGAGAAACTGCTCTGTGTTCTGTTAATTCATCTCACAGAGTTACATCTTTCCCTTCAAGAAGCCTTTCGCTAAGGCTGTTCTTGTGGAATTGGCAAAGGGATATTTGGAACCCCATAGAGGGCTATGGTGAAAAAGGAAATATCTTCCGTTCAAAACTGGAAAGAAGCATTCTGAGAAACTGCTCTGTGTTCTGTTAATTCATCTCACAGAGTTACATCTTTCTCTTCAAGAAGCCTTTCGCTAAGGCTGTTCTTGTGGAATTGGCAAAGGGATATTTGGAAGCCCATAGAGGGCTATGGTGAAAAAGGAAATATCTTCCGTTCAAAACTGGAAAGAAGCTTTCTGAGAAACTGCTCTGTGTTCTGTTAATTCATCTCACAGAGTTACATCTTTCCCTTCAAGAAGCCTTTCGCTAAGGCTGTTCTTGTGGAATTGGCAAAGGGATATTTGGAAGCCCATAGAGGGCTATGGTGAAAAAGGAAATATCTTCCGTTCAAAACTGGAAAGTAGCTGTCTGAGAAACTGCTCTGTGTTCTGTTAATTCATCTCACAGAGTTACATCTTTCCCTTCAAGAAGCCTTTCGCTAAGGCTGTTCTTGTGGAATTGGCAAAGGGATATTTGGAAGCCCATAGAGGGCTATGGTGAAAAAGGAAATATCTTCCGTTCAAAACTGGAAAGAAGCTTTCTGAGAAACTGCTCTGTGTTCTGTTAATTCATCTCACAGAGCTACATCTTTCCCTTCAAGTAGCCTTTCGCTAAGGCTGTTCTTGTGGAATTGGCAAAGGGATATTTTGAAGCCCATACAGGGCTATGGTGAAAAAGGAAATATCTTCCGTTCAAAACTGGAAAGAAACTTTCTGAGAAACTGCTCTGTGTTCTGTTAATTCATCTCACAGAGTTACATCTTTCCCTTCAAGAAGCCTTTCGCTAAGGCTGTTCTTGTGGAATTGGCAAAGGGATATTTGGAAGCCCATAGAGGGCTATCGTGAAAAAGGAAATATCTTCCGTTCAAAACTGGAAAGAAGCTTTCTGAGAAACGGCTCTATGTTCTGATAATTCATCTCACAGAGTTACATCTTTCCCTTCATGAAGCCTTTCGCTAAGGCTGTTCTTCTGGAATTGGCAAAGGGATATTTGGAAGCCCATAGAGGGCTATGGTGAAAAAGGAAATATCTTCCGTTCAAAACTGGAAAGAAGCTTTCTGAGAAACCCCTCTGTGTTCTGTTAATTCATCTCACAGAGTAACATCTTTCCCTTCAAGAAGCCTTTCGCTAAGGCTGTTCTTGTGGAATTGGCAAAGGGATATTTGGAAGCCCATAGAGGGCTATGGTGAAAAAGGAAATATCTTCCGTTCAAAACTGGAAAGAAGCTTTCTGAGAAACTGCTCTGTGTTCTGTTAATTCATCTCACAGAGTTACATCTTTCCCTTCAAGAAGCCTTTCGATAAGGCTGTTCATGTGGAATTGGAAAAGGGATATTTGGAAGCCCATAGAGGGCTATGGTGAAAAAGGAAATATCTTCCGTTCAAAACTGGAAAGAAGCTTTCTGAGAAACTGCTCGTTTTCTGTTAATTCATCTCACAGAGTTACATCTTTCCCTTCAAGAAGCCTTTCGATAAGGCTGTTCTTGTGGAATTGGCAAAGGGATATTTCGAAGCCCATAGAGGTCTATGGTGAAAAAGGAAATATCTTCCGTTCAAAACTGGGAAGAAGCTTTCTAAGAAACTGCTCTGTGTTCTGTTAATTCATCTCACAGAGTTACATCTTTCCCTTCAAGAAGCCTTTCGCTAAGGCTGTTCTTGTGGAATTGGCAAAGGGATATTTGGAAGCCCATAGAGGGCTATGGTGAAAAAGGAAATACTTCCGTTCAAAACTGGAAAGAAGCTTTCTGAGAAACTGCTCTGTGTTCGGTTAATTCATCTCACAGAGTTACATCTTTCCCTTCAAGAAGCCTTTCGCTAAGGCTGTTCTTGTGGAATTGGCAAAGGGATATTTGGAAGCCCATAGAGGGCTATGGTGAAAAAGGAAATATCTTCCGTTCAAAACTGGAAAGAAGCTTTCTGAGAAACCGCTCTGTGTTCTGTTAATTCATCTCACAGAGTTACATCTTTCCCTTCAAGAAGCCTTTCGCTAAGGCTGTTCTTGTGGAATTGGCAAAGGGATATTTGGAAGCCCATAGAGGGCTATGGTGAAAAAGGAAATATCTTCCGTTCAAAACTGGAAAGAAGCTTTCTGAGAAACTGCTATGTGTTCTGTTAATTCATCTCACAGAGTTACATCTTTCCCTTCAAGAAGCCTTTCGCTAAGGCTGTTCTTGTGGAATTGGCAAAGGGATATTTGGAAGCCCATAGAGGGCTATGGTGAAAAAGGAAATATCTTCCGTTCAAAACTGGAAAGAAGCTTTCTGAGAAACTGCTCTGTGTTCTGTTAATTCATCTCACAGAGTTACATCTTTCCCTTCAAGAAGCCTTTCGCTAAGGCTGTTCTTGTGGAATTGGCAAAGGGATATTTCGAAGCCCGTAGAGGGCTATGGTGAAAAAGGAAATATCTTCCGTTCAAAACTGGAAAGAAGCTTTCTGAGAAACTGCTCTGTGTTCTGTTAATTCATCTCACAGAGTTACGTCTTTCCCTTCAAGAAGCCTTTCGCTAAGGCTGTTCTTGTGGAATTGGCAAAGGGATATTTGGAAGCCCATAGAGGGCTATGGTGAAAAACGAAATATCTTCCCTTCAAAACTGGAAAGAAACTTTCTGAGAAACCGCTCTGTGTTCTGTTAATTCATCTCACAGAGTTACATCTTTCCCTTCAAGAAGCCTTTCGCTAAGGCTGTTCTTGTGGAATTGGCAAAGGGATGTTTCGAAGCCCATAGAGGGCTATGGTGAAAAAGGAAATATCTTCCGTTCAAAACTGGAAAGAAGCTTTCTGAGAAACCGCTCTGTGTTCTGTTAATTCATCTCACAGAGTTACATCTTTTCCTTCAAGAAGCCTTTCGCTAAGGCTGTTCTTGTGGAATTGGCAAAGGGATATTTGGAAGTCCATAGAGGGCTATGGTGAAAAAGGAAATATCTTCCGTTCAAAACTGGAAAGAAGCTTTCTGAGAAACTGCTCTGTGTTCTGTTAATTCATCTCACAGAGTTACATCTTTCCCTTCAAGAAGCCTTTCGCTAAGGCTGTTCTTGTGGAATTGGCAAAGGGATATTTGGAAGCCCATAGAGGGCTATGGTGAAAAAGGAAATATCTTCCGTTCAAAACTGGAAAGTAGCTGTCTGAGAAACTGCTCTGTGTTCTGTTAATTCATCTCACAGAGTTACATCTTTCCCTTCAAGAAGCCTTTCGCTAAGGCTGTTCTTGTGGAATTGGCAAAGGGATATTTGGAAGCCCATAGAGGGCTATGGTGAAAAAGGAAATATCTTCCGTTCAAAACTGGAAAGAAGCTTTCTGAGAAACTGCTCTGTGTTCTGTTAATTCATCTCACAGAGTTACATCTTTCCCTTCAAGTAGCCTTTCGCTAAGGCTGTTCTTGTGGAATTGGCAAAGGGATATTTTGAAGCCCATACAGGGCTATGGTGAAAAAGGAAATATCTTCCGTTCAAAACTGGAAAGAAACTTTCTGAGAAACTGCTCTGTGTTCTGTTAATTCATCTCACAGAGTTACATCTTTCCCTTCAAGAAGCCTTTCGCTAAGGCTGTTCTTGTGGAATTGGCAAAGGGATATTTGGAAGCCCATAGAGGGCTATCGTGAAAAAGGAAATATGTTCCGTTCAAAACTGGAAAGAAGCTTTCTGAGAAACTGCTCTGTGTTCTGATAATTCATCTCACAGAGTTACATCTTTCCCTTCATGAAGCCTTTCGCTAAGGCTGTTCTTGTGGAATTGGCAAAGGGATATTTGGAAGCCCATAGAGGGCTATGGTGAAAAAGGAAATATCTTCCGTTCAAAACTGGAAAGAAGCTTTCTGAGAAACCGCTCTGTGTTCTGTTAATTCATCTCACAGAGTTACATCTTTCCCTTCAAGAAGCCTTTCGCTAAGGCTGTTCTTGTGGAATTGGCAAAGGGATATTTGGAAGCCCATAGAGGGCTATGGTGAAAAAGGAAATATCTTCCGTTCAAAACTGGAAAGAAGCTTTCTGAGAAACTGCTCTGTGTTCTGTTAATTCATCTCACAGAGTTACATCTTTCCCTTCAAGAAGCCTTTCGATAAGGCTGTTCATGTGGAATTGGAAAAGGGATATTTGGAAGCCCATAGAGGGCTATGGTGAAAAAGGAAATATCTTCCGTTCAAAACTGGAAAGAAGCTTTCTGAGAAACTGCTCTGTGTTCTGTTAATTCATCTCACAGAGTTACATCTTTCCCTTCAAGAAGCCTTTCGCTAAGTCTGTTCTTGTGGAATTGGCAAAGGGATATTTGGAAGCCCATAGAGGGCTCTGGTGAAAAAGGAAATATCTTCCGTTCAAAACTGGAAAGAAGCTTTCTGAGAAACTGCTCTGTGTTCTGTTAATTCATCTCACAGAGTTACATCTTTCCCTTCAAGAAGCCTTTCGCTAAGGCTGTTCTTGTGGAATTGGCAAAGGGATATTTGGAAGCCCATAGAGGGCTATGGTGAAAAAGGAAATATCTTCCGTTCAAAACTGGAAAGAAGCTTTCTGAGAAACCGCTCTGTGTTCTGTTAATTCATCTCACAGAGTTACATCTTTCCCTTGAAGAAGCCTTTCGCTAAGGCTGTTCTTGTGGAATTGGCAAAGGGATATTTGGAAGCCCATAGAGGGCTATGGTGAAAAAGGAAATATCTTCCGTTCAAAACTGGAAAGGAGCTTTCTGAGAAACTGCTCTGTGTTCTGTTAATTCATCTCTCAGAGTTACATCTTTCCCTTCAAGAAGCCTTTCGCTAAGGCTGTTCTTGTGGAATTGGCAAAGGGATATTTGGAAGCCCATAGAGGGCTATGGTGAAAAAGGAAATATCTTCCGTTCAAAACTGGAAAGAAGCTTTCTGAGAAACTGCTCGTTTTCTGTTAATTCATCTCACAGAGTTACATCTTTCCCTTCAAGAAGCCTTTCGCTAAGGCTGTTCTTGTGGAATTGGCAAAGGGATATTTCGAAGCCCATAGAGGTCTATGGTGAAAAAGGAAATATCTTCCGTTCAAAACTGGGAAGAAGCTTTCTAAGAAACTGCTCTGTGTTCTGTTAATTCATCTCACAGAGTTACATCTTTCCCTTCAAGAAGCCTTTCGCTAAGCCTGTTCTTGTGGAATTGGCAAAGGGATATTTGGAAGCCCATAGAGGGCTATGGTGAAAAAGGAAATATCTTCCGTTCAAAACTGGAAAGAAGCTTTCTGAGAAACTGCTCTGTGTTCGGTTAATTCATCTCACAGAGTTACATCTTTCCCTTCAAGAAGCCTTTCGCTAAGGCTGTTCTTGTGGAATTGGCAAAGGGATATTTGGAAGCCCATAGAGGGCTATGGTGAAAAAGGAAATATCTTCCGTTCAAAACTGGAAAGAAGCTTTCTGAGAAACGGCTCTATGTTCTGTTAATTCATCTCACAGAGTTACATCTTTCCCTTCATGAAGCCTTTCGCTAAGTCTGTTCTTCTGGAATTGGCAAAGGGATATTTGGAAGCCCATAGAGGGCTATGGTGAAAAAGGAAATATCTTCCGTTCAAAACTGGAAAGAAGCTTTCTGAGAAACTGCTCTGTGTTCTGTTAATTCATCTCACAGAGTTACATCTTTCCCTTCAAGAAGCCTTTCGCTAATTCTGTTCTTGTGGAATTGGAAAAGGGATATTTGGAAGCCCATAGAAGGCTATGGTGAAAAAGGAAATATCTTCCGTTCAAAACTGGAAAGAAGCCTTCTGAGAAACTGCTCTGTGTTCTGTTAATTCATCTCACAGAGTTACATCTTTCCCTTCAAGAAGCCTTTCGCTAAGGCTGTTCTTGTGGAAATGGCAAAGGGATATTTGGAAGCCCATAGAGGGCTATGGTGAAAAAGGAAATATCTTCCGTTCAAAACTGGAAAGAAGCTTTCTGAGAAACCGCTCTGTGTTCTGTTAATTCATCTCACAGAGTTACATCTTTCCCTTGAAGAAGCCTTTCGCTAAGGCTGTTCTTGTGGAATTGGCAAAGGGATATTTGGAAGCCCATAGAGGGCTATGGTGAAAAAGGAAGTATCTTCCGTTCAAAACTGGAAAGAAGCTTTCTGAGAAACTGCTCTGTGTTCGGTTAATTCATCTCACAGAGTTACATCTTTCCCTTCAAGAAGCCTTTCGCTAAGGCTGTTCTTGTGGAATTGGCAAAGGGATATTTGGAAGCCCATCGAGGGCTATGGTGAAAAAGGAAATATCTTCCGTTCAAAACTGGAAAGAAGCTTTCTGAGAAACGGCTCTA
Organism: Chlorocebus sabaeus; assembly: GCF_047675955.1. Classification (NCBI taxonomy): domain Eukaryota; kingdom Metazoa; phylum Chordata; class Mammalia; order Primates; family Cercopithecidae; genus Chlorocebus; species Chlorocebus sabaeus. The sequence continues at coordinate 297,163 of NW_027327559.1, forward strand.
TGTTCTGTTAATTCATCTCACAGAGTTACATCTTTCCCTTCATGAAGCCTTTCGCTAAGTCTGTTCTTCTGGAATTGGCAAAGGGATATTTGGAAGCCCATAGAGGGCTATGGTGAAAAAGGAAATATCTTCCGTTCAAAACTGGAAAGAAGCTTTCTGAGAAACTGCTCTGTGTTCTGTTAATTCATCTCACAGAGTTACATCTTTCCCTTCAAGAAGCCTTTCGCTAATTCTGTTCTTGTGGAATTGGAAAAGGGATATTTGGAAGCCCATAGAGGGCTATGGTGAAAAAGGAAATATCTTCCGTTCAAAACTGGAAAGAAGCCTTCTGAGAAACTGCTCTGTGTTCTGTTAATTCATCTCACAGAGTTACATCTTTCCCTTCAAGAAGCCTTTCGCTAAGGCTGTTCTTGTGGAAATGGCAAAGGGATATTTGGAAGCCCATAGAGGGCTATGGTGAAAAAGGAAATATCTTCCGTTCAAAACTGGAAAGAAGCTTTCTGAGAAACCGCTCTGTGTTCTGTTAATTCATCTCACAGAGTTACATCTTTCCCTTGAAGAAGCCTTTCGCTAAGGCTGTTCTTGTGGAATTGGCAAAGGGATATTTGAAAGCCCATAGAGGGCTATGGTGAAAAAGGAAGTATCTTCCGTTCAAAACTGGAAAGAAGCTTTCTGAGAAACTGCTCTGTGTTCTGTTAATTCATCTCACAGAGTTACATCTTTCTCTTCAAGAAGCCTTTCGCTAAGGCTGTTCTTGTGGAATTGGCAAAGGGATATTTGGAAGCCCATAGAGGGCTATGGTGAAAAAGGAAATATCTTCCGTTCAAAACTGGAAAGAAGCTTTCTGAGAAACTGCTCTGTGTTCTGTTAATTCATCTCACAGAGTTACATCTTTCCCTTCAAGAAGCCTTTCGCTAAGGCTGTTCTTGTGGAATTGGCAAAGGGATATTTGGAGGACCACAGAGGGCTATGGTGAAAAAGAAAATATCTTCCGTTCAAAACTGGAAAGAAGCATTCTGAGAAACTGCTCTGTGTTCTGTTAATTCATCTCACAGAGTTACATCTCTCCCTTCAAGTAGCCTTTCGCTAAGGCTGTTCTTGTGGAATTGGCAAAGGGATATTTGCAAGCCCAAAGAGGGCTATGGTGAAAAAGGAAATATCTTCCCTTCAAAACTGGAAAGAAACTTTCTGAGAAACCGCTCTGTGTTCTGTTAATTCATCTCACAGAGTTACATCTTTCCCTTGAAGAAGCCTTTCGCTAAGGCTGTTCTTGTGGAATTGGCAAAGGGATATTTGGAAGCCCATAGAGGGCTATGGTGAAAAAGGAAATATCTTCCGTTCAAAACTGGAAAGAAGCTTTCTGAGAAACTGCTCTGTGTTCTGTTAATTCATCTCACAGAGTTACATATTTCTCTTCAAGAAGCCTTTCGCTAAGGCTGTTCTTGTGGAATTGGCAAAGGGATATTTGGAGGAACATAGAGGGCTATGGTGAAAAAGTAAATATCTTCCGTTCAAAACTGGAAACAAGCATTCTGAGAAACTGCTCTATGTTCTGTTAATTCATCTCACAGAGTTACATCTTTCCCTTCAAGTAGCCTTTCGCTAAGGCTGTTCTTGTGGAATTGGCAAAGGGATATTTGGAAGCCCATAGAGGGCTATGGTGAAAAAGGAAATATCTTCCCTTCAAAACTGGAAAGAAACTTTCTGAGAAACCGCTCTGTGTTCTGTTAATTCATCTCACAGAGTTACATCTTTCCCTTCAAGAAGCCTTTCGCTAAGGCTGTTCTTGTGGAATTGGCAAAGGGATATTTCGAAGCCCATAGAGGGCTATGGTGAAAAAGGAAATATCTTCCGTTCAAAACTGGAAAGAAGCTTTCTGAGAAACCGCTCTGTGTTCTGTTAATTCATCTCACAGAGTTACATCTTTCCCTTCAAGAAGCCTTTCGCTAAGGCTGTTCTTGTGGAATTGGCAAAGGGATATTTGGAAGCCCATAGAGGGCTATGGTGAAAAAGGAAATATCTTCCGTTCAAAACTGGAAAGAAGCTTTCTGAGAAACCGCTCTGTGTTCTGTTAATTCATCTCACAGAGTTACATCTTTCCCTTGAAGAAGCCTTTCGCTAAGGCTGTTCTTGTGGAATTGGCAAAGGGATATTTGGAAGCCCATAGAGGGCTATGGTGAAAAAGGAAATATCTTAAGTTCAAAACTGGAAAGAAGCTTTCTGAGAAACCGCTCTGTGTTCTGTTAATTCATCTCACAGAGTTACATCTTTCCCTTGAAGAAGCCTTTCGCTAAGGCTGTTCTTGTGGAATTGGCAAAGGGATATTTGGAAGCCCATAGAGGGCTATGGTGAAAAAGGAAATATCTTCCGTTTAAAACTGGAAAGAAGCTTTCTGAGAAACTGCTCTGTGTTCTGTTAATTCATCTCACAGAGTTACATCTTTCCCTTCAAGAAGCCTTTCGCTAAGGCTGTTCTTGTGGAATTGGCAAAGGGATATTTGAAAGCCCATAGAGGGCTATGGTGAAAAAGGAAATATCTTCCGTTCAAAACTGGAAAGAAGCTTTCTGAGAAACTGCTCTGTGTTCTGTTAATTCATCTCACAGAGTTACATCTTTCTCTTCAAGAAGTCTTTCGCTAAGGCTGTTCTTGTGGAATTGGCAAAGGGATATTTGGAAGCCCATAGAGGGCTATGGTGAAAAAGGAAATATCTTCCGTTCAAAACTGGAAAGAAGCTTTCTGAGAAACTGCTCTGTGTTCTGTTAATTCATCTCACAGAGTTACATCTTTCCCTTCAAGAAGCCTTTCGCTAAGGCTGTTCTTGTGGAATTGGCAAAGGGATATTTGGAAGCCCATAGAGGGCTATGGTGAAAAAGGAAATATCTTCCGTTCAAAACTGGAAAGAAGCTTTCTGAGAAACTGCTCTGTGTTCTGTTAATTCATCTCACAGAGTTACATCTTTCCCTTCAAGAAGCCTTTCGCTAAGGCTGTTCTTGTGGAATTGGCAAAGGGATATTTGGAGGACCATAGAGGGCTATGGTGAAAAAGTAAATATCTTCCGTTCAAAACTGGAAAGAAATATTCTGAGAAACTGCTCTGTGTTCTGTTAATTCATCTCACAGGGTTACATCTTTCCCTTCAAGTAGCCTTTCGCTAAGGCTGTTCTTGTGGAATTGGCAAAGGGATATTTGGAAGCCCATAGAGGGCTATGGTGAAAAAGGAAATGTCTTCCCTTCAAAACTGGAAAGAAACTTTCTGAGAAACCGCTCTGTGTTCTGTTAATTCATCTCACAGAGTTACATCTTTCCCTTCAAGAAGCCTTTCGCTAAGGCTGTTCTTGTGGAATTGGCAAAGGGATATTTCGAAGCCCATAGAGGGCTATGGTGAAAAAGGAAATATCTTCCGTTCAAAACTGGAAAGAAGCTTTCTGAGAAACCGCTCTGTGTTCTGTTAATTCATCTCACAGAGTTACATCTTTCCCTTGAAGAAGCCTTTCGCTAAGGCTGTTCTTGTGGAATTGGCAAAGGGATATTTGGAAGCCCATAGAGGGCTATGGTGAAAAAGGAAATATCTTCCGTTCAAAACTGGAAAGAAGCTTTCTGAGAAACCGCTCTGTGTTCTGTTAATTCATCTCACAGAGTTACATCTTTCCCTTGAAGAAGCCTTTCGCTAAGGCTGTTCTTGTGGAATTGGCAAAGGGATATTTGGAAGCCCATAGAGGGCTATGGTGAAAAAGGAAATATCTTCCGTTCAAAACTGGAAAGAAGCTTTGTGAGAAACCGCTCTGTGTTCTGTTAATTCATCTCACAGAGTTACATCTTTCCCTTCAAGAAGCCTTTCGCTAAGGCTGTTCTTGTGGAATTGGCAAAGGGATATTTGGAAGCCCATAGAGGGCTATGGTGAAAAAGGAAATATCTTCCGTTCAAAACTGGAAAGAAGCTTTCTGAGAAACTGCTCTGTGTTCTGTTAATTCATCTCACAGAGTTACATCTTTCCCTTCAAGAAGCCTTTCGCTAAGGCTGTTCTTGTGGAATTGGCAAAGGGATATTTGGAAGCCCATGGAGGGCTATGGTGAAAAAGGAAATATCTTCCGTTCAAAACTGGAAAGAAGCTTTCTGAGAAACTGCTCTGTGTTCTGTTAATTCATCTCACAGAGTTACATCTTTCCCTTCAAGAAGCCTTTCGCTAAGGCTGTTCTTGTGGAATTGGCAAAGGGATATTTGGAGGACCATAGAGGGCTATGGTGAAAAAGTAAATATCTTCCGTTCAAAACTGGAAAGAAATATTCTGAGAAACTGCTCTGTGTTCTGTTAATTCATCTCACAGAGTTACATCTTTCCCTTCAAGTAGCCTTTCGCTAAGGCTGTTCTTGTGGAATTGGCAAAGGGATATTTGGAAGCCCATAGAGGGCTATGGTGAAAAAGGAAATGTCTTCCTTTCAAAACTGGAAAGAAACTTTCTGAGAAACCGCTCTGTGTTCTGTTAATTCATCTCACAGAGTTACATCTTTCCCTTCAAGAAGCCTTTCGCTAAGGCTGTTCTTGTGGAATTGGCAAAGGGATATTTGGAAGCCCATAGAGGGCTATGGTGAAAAAGGAAATATCTTCCGTTCAAAACTGGAAAGAAGCTTTCTGAGAAACCGCTCTGTGTTCTGTTAATTCATCTCACAGAGTTACATCTTTCCCTTGAAGAAGCCTTTCGCTAAGGCTGTTCTTGTGGAATTGGCAAAGGGATATTTGGAAGCCCATAGAGGGCTATGGTGAAAAAGGAAATATCTTCCGTTCAAAACTGGAAAGAAGCTTTGTGAGAAACCGCTCTGTGTTCTGTTAATTCATCTCACAGAGTTACATCTTTCCCTTCAAGAAGCCTTTCGCTAAGGCTGTTCTTGTGGAATTGGCAAAGGGATATTTGGAAGCCCATAGAGGGCTATGGTGAAAAAGGAAATATCTTCCGTTCAAAACTGGAAAGAAGCTTTCTGAGAAACTGCTCTGTGTTCTGTTAATTCATCTCACAGAGTTACATCTTTCCCTTCAAGAAGCCTTTCGCTAAGGCTGTTCTTGTGGAATTGGCAAAGGGATATTTGGAGGACCATAGAGGGCTATGGTGAAAAAGTAAATATCTTCCGTTCAAAACTGGAAAGAAATATTCTGAGAAACGGCTCTGTGTTCTGTTAATTCATCTCACAGAGTTACATCTTTCCCTTCAAGTAGCCTTTCGCTAAGGCTGTTCTTGTGGAATTGGCAAAGGGATATTTGGAAGCCCATAGAGGGCTATTGTGAAAAAGGAAATGTCTTCCCTTCAAAACTGGAAAGAAACTTTCTGAGAAACCGCTCTGTGTTCTGTTAATTCATCTCACAGAGTTACATCTTTCCCTTCAAGAAGCCTTTCGCTAAGGCTGTTCTTGTGGAATTGGCAAAGGGATATTTCGAAGCCCATAGAGGGCTATGGTGAAAAAGGAAATATCTTCCGTTCAAAACTGGAAAGAAGCTTTCTGAGAAACGGCTCTATGTTCTGTTAATTCATCTCACAGAGTTACATCTTTCCCTTCATGAAGCCTTTCGCTAAGGCTGTTCTTCTGGAATTGGCAAAGGGATATTTGGAAGCCCATAGAGGGCTATGGTGAAAAAGGAAATATCTTCCGTTCAAAACTGGAAAGAAGCTTTCTGAGAAACCGCTCTGTGTTCTGTTAATTCATCTCACAGAGTTACATCTTTCCCTTCAAGCAGCCTTTCGCTAAGGCTGTTCTTGTGGAATTGGCAAAGGGATATTTGGAAGCCCATAGAGGGCTATGGTGAAAAAGGAAATATCTTCCGTTCAAAACTGGAAAGAAGCTTTCTGAGAAACTGCTCTGTGTTCTGTTAATTCATCTCACAGAGTTACATCTTTCCCTTCAAGAAGCCTTTCGATAAGGCTGTTCTTGTGGAATTGGCAAAGGGATATTTGGAAGCCCATAGAGGGCTATGGTGAAAAAGGAAATATCTTCCGTTCAAAACTGGAAAGAATCTTTTTGAGAAACTGCTCTGTGTTCTGTTAATTCATCTCACAGAGTTACATCTTTCCCTTCAAGAAGCCTTTCGCTAAGTCTGTTCTTGTGGAATTGGCAAAGGGATATTTGGAAGCCCATAGAGGGCTATGATGAAAAAGGAAATATCTTCCGTTCAAAACTGGAAAGAAGCTTTCTGAGAAACTGCTCTGTGTTCTGTTAATTCATCTCACAGAGTTACATCTTTCCCTTCGAGAAGCCTTTCGCTAAGGCTGTTCTTGTGGAATTGGCAAAGGGATATTTGGAAGCCCATAGAGGGCTATGGTGAAAAAGGAAATATCTTCCGTTCAAAACTGGAAAGAAGCTTTCTGAGAAACCGCTCTGTGTTTTGTTAATTCATCTCACAGAGTTACATCTTTACCTTGAAGAAGCCTTTCGCTAAGGCTGTTCTTGTGGAATTGGCAAAGGGATATTTGGAAGCCCATAGAGGGCTATGGTGAAAAAGTAAATATCTTCCGTTCAAAACTGGAAAGAAATATTCTGAGAAACTGCTCTGTGTTCTGTTAATTCATCTCACAGAGTTACATCTTTCCCTTCAAGTAGCCTTTCGCTAAGGCTGTTCTTGTGGAATTGGCAAAGGGATATTTGGAAGCCCATAGAGGGCTATGGTGAAAAAGGAAATGTCTTCCTTTCAAAACTGGAAAGAAACTTTCTGAGAAACCGCTCTGTGTTCTGTTAATTCATCTCACAGAGTTACATCTTTCCCTTCAAGAAGCCTTTCGCTAAGGCTGTTCTTGTGGAATTGGCAAAGGGATATTTGGAAGCCCATAGAGGGCTATGGTGAAAAAGGAAATATCTTCCGTTCAAAACTGGAAAGAAGCTTTCTGAGAAACCGCTCTGTGTTCTGTTAATTCATCTCACAGAGTTACATCTTTCCCTTGAAGAAGCCTTTCGCTAAGGCTGTTCTTGTGGAATTGGCAAAGGGATATTTGGAAGCCCATAGAGGGCTATGGTGAAAAAGGAAATATCTTCCGTTCAAAACTGGAAAGAAGCTTTGTGAGAAACCGCTCTGTGTTCTGTTAATTCATCTCACAGAGTTACATCTTTCCCTTCAAGAAGCCTTTCGCTAAGGCTGTTCTTGTGGAATTGGCAAAGGGATATTTGGAAGCCCATAGAGGGCTATGGTGAAAAAGGAAATATCTTCCGTTCAAAACTGGAAAGAAGCTTTCTGAGAAACTGCTCTGTGTTCTGTTAATTCATCTCACAGAGTTACATCTTTCCCTTCAAGAAGCCTTTCGCTAAGGCTGTTCTTGTGGAATTGGCAAAGGGATATTTGGAGGACCATAGAGGGCTATGGTGAAAAAGTAAATATCTTCCGTTCAAAACTGGAAAGAAATATTCTGAGAAACGGCTCTGTGTTCTGTTAATTCATCTCACAGAGTTACATCTTTCCCTTCAAGTAGCCTTTCGCTAAGGCTGTTCTTGTGGAATTGGCAAAGGGATATTTGGAAGCCCATAGAGGGCTATTGTGAAAAAGGAAATGTCTTCCCTTCAAAACTGGAAAGAAACTTTCTGAGAAACCGCTCTGTGTTCTGTTAATTCATCTCACAGAGTTACATCTTTCCCTTCAAGAAGCCTTTCGCTAAGGCTGTTCTTGTGGAATTGGCAAAGGGATATTTCGAAGCCCATAGAGGGCTATGGTGAAAAAGGAAATATCTTCCGTTCAAAACTGGAAAGAAGCTTTCTGAGAAACGGCTCTATGTTCTGTTAATTCATCTCACAGAGTTACATCTTTCCCTTCATGAAGCCTTTCGCTAAGGCTGTTCTTCTGGAATTGGCAAAGGGATATTTGGAAGCCCATAGAGGGCTATGGTGAAAAAGGAAATATCTTCCGTTCAAAACTGGAAAGAAGCTTTCTGAGAAACCGCTCTGTGTTCTGTTAATTCATCTCACAGAGTTACATCTTTCCCTTCAAGCAGCCTTTCGCTAAGGCTGTTCTTGTGGAATTGGCAAAGGGATATTTGGAAGCCCATAGAGGGCTATGGTGAAAAAGGAAATATCTTCCGTTCAAAACTGGAAAGAAGCTTTCTGAGAAACTGCTCTGTGTTCTGTTAATTCATCTCACAGAGTTACATCTTTCCCTTCAAGAAGCCTTTCGATAAGGCTGTTCTTGTGGAATTGGCAAAGGGATATTTGGAAGCCCATAGAGGGCTATGGTGAAAAAGGAAATATCTTCCGTTCAAAACTGGAAAGAATCTTTCTGAGAAACTGCTCTGTGTTCTGTTAATTCATCTCACAGAGTTACATCTTTCCCTTCAAGAAGCCTTTCGCTAAGTCTGTTCTTGTGGAATTGGCAAAGGGATATTTGGAAGCCCATAGAGGGCTATGATGAAAAAGGAAATATCTTCCGTTCAAAACTGGAAAGAAGCTTTCTGAGAAACTGCTCTGTGTTCTGTTAATTCATCTCACAGAGTTACATCTTTCCCTTCGAGAAGCCTTTCGCTAAGGCTGTTCTTGTGGAATTGGCAAAGGGATATTTGGAAGCCCATAGAGGGCTATGGTGAAAAAGGAAATATCTTCCGTTCAAAACTGGAAAGAAGCTTTCTGAGAAACCGCTCTGTGTTCTGTTAATTCATCTCACAGAGTTACATCTTTACCTTGAAGAAGCCTTTCGCTAAGGCTGTTCTTGTGGAATTGGCAAAGGGATATTTGGAAGCCCATAGAGGGCTATGGTGAAAAAGGAAATATCTTCCGTTCAAAACTGGAAAGAAGCTTTCTGAGAAACTGCTCTGTGTTCTGTTAATTCATCTCACAGAGTTACATCTTTCCCTTGAAGAAGCCTTTCGCTAAGGCTGTTCTTGTGGAATTGGCAAAGGGATATTTGGAAGCCCATAGAGGGCATGGTGAAAAAGGAAATATCTTCCGTTCAAAACTGGAAAGAAGCATTCTGGGAAACGGCTCTATGTTCTGTTAATTCATCTCACAGAGTTACATCTTTCCCTTCATGAAGCCTTTCGCTAAGGCTGTTCTTGTGGAATTGGCAAAGGGATATTTGGAAGCCCATAGAGGGCTATGGTGAAAAAGGAAATATCTTCCGTTCAAAACTGGAAAGAAGCTTTCTGAGAAACCGCTCTGTGTTCTGTTAATTCATCTCACAGAGTTACATCTTTCCCTTCAAGAAGCCTTTCGCTAAGGCTGTTCTTGTGGAATTGGCAAAGGGATATTTGGAAGCCCATAGAGGGCTATGGTGAAAAAGGAAATATCTTCCGTTCAAAACTGGAAAGAAGCTTTCTGAGAAACTGCTCTGTGTTCTGTTAATTCATCTCACAGAGTTACATCTTTCCCTTCAAGAAGCCTTTCGCTAAGTCTGTTCTTGTGGAATTGGCAAAGGGATATTTGGAAGCCCATAGAGGGCTATGGTGAAAAAGGAAATATCTTCCGTTCAAAACTGGAAAGAAGCTTTCTGAGAAACTGCTCTCTGTTCTGTTAATTCATCTCACAGAGTTACATCTTTCCCTTCAAGAAGCCTTTCGCTAAGTCTGTTCTTGTGGAATTGGCAAAGGGATATTTGGAAGCCCATAGAGGGCTATGGTGAAAAAGGAAATATCTTCCGTTCAAAACTGGAAAGAAGCTTTCTGAGAAACTGCTCTCTGTTCTGTTAATTCATCTCACAGAGTTACATCTTTCCCTTCAAGAAGCCTTTCGCAAAGGCTGTTCTTGTGGAATTGGCAAAGGGATATTTGGAAGCCCATAGAGGGCTATGGTGAAAAAGGAAATATCTTTCGTTCAAAACTGGAAAGAAGCTTTCTGAGAAACCGCTCTGTGTCCTGTTAATTCATCTCACAGAGTTACATCTTTCCCTAGAAGAAGCCTTTCGCTAAGGCTGTTCTTGTGGAATTGGCAAAGGGATATTTGGAAGCCCATAGAGGGCTATGGTGAAAAAGGAAATATCTTCCGTTCAAAACTGGAAAGAAGCTTTCTGAGAAACTGCTCTGTGTTCTGTTAATTCATCTCACAGAGTTACATCTTTCCCTTGAAGAAGCCTTTCGCTAAGGCTGTTCTTGTGGAATTGGCAAAGGGATATTTGGAAGCCCATAGAGGGCTATGGTGAAAAAGGAAATATCTTCCGTTCAAAACTGGAAAGAAGCTTTCTGAGAAACCGCTCTGTATTCTGTTAATTCATCTCACAGAGTTACATCTTTCCCTTCAAGAAGCCTTTCGCTAAGGCTGTTCTTGTGGAATTGGCAAAGGGATATTTGGAAGCCCATAGAGGGCTATGGTGAAAAAGGAAATATCTTCCGTTCAAAACTGGAAAGTAGCTGTCTGAGAAACTGCTCTGTGTTCTCTTAATTCATCTCACAGAGTTACATCTTTCCCTTCAAGAAGCCTTTCGCTAAGGCTGTTCTTGTGGAATTGGCAAAGGGATATTTGGAAGCCCATAGAGGGCTATGGTGAAAAAGGAAATATCTTCCGTTCAAAACTGGAAAGAAGCTTTCTGAGAAACTGCTCTGTGTTCTGTTAATTCATCTCACAGAGTTACATCTTTCCCTTCAAGTAGTCTTTCGCTAAGGCTGTTCTTGTGGAATTGGCAAAGGGATATTTTGAAGCCCATACAGGGCTATGGTGAAAAAGGAAATATCTTCCGTTCAAAACTGGAAAGAAACTTTCTGAGAAACTGCTCTGTGTTCTGTTAATTCATCTCACAGAGTTACATCTTTCCCTTCAAGAAGCCTTTCGCTAAGGCTGTTCTTGTGGAATGGGCAAAGGGATATTTGGAAGACCATAGAGGGCTATGGTGAAAAAGGAAATATCTTCCGTTCAAAACTGGAAGGAAGCTTTCTGAGAAACGGGTCTATGTTCTGTTAATTCATCTCACAGAGTTACATCTTTCCCTTCATGAAGCCTTTCGCTAAGGCTGTTCTTCTGGAATTGGCAAAGGGATATTTGGAAGCCCATAGAGGGCTATGGTGAAAAAGGAAATATCTTCCGTTCAAAACTGGAAAGAAGCTTTCTGAGAAACCGCTCTGTGTTCTGTTAATTCATCTCACAGAGTTACATCTCTCCCTTCAAGAAGCCTTTCGCTAAGGCTGTTCTTGTGGAATTGGCAAAGGGATATTTGGAAGCCCATAGAGGGCTATGGTGAAAAAGGAAATATCTTCCGTTCAAAACTGGAAAGAAGCTTTCAGAGAAACCGCTCTGTGTTCTGTTAATTCATCTCACAGAGTTACATCTTTCCCTTCAAGAAGCCTTTCGCTAAGGCTGTTCTTGTGGAATTGGCAAAGGGATATTTGGAAGCCCATAGAGGGCTATGGTGAAAAAGGAAATATCTTCCGTTCAAAACTGGAAAGAAGCTTTCTGAGAAACCGCTCTGTGTTCTGTTAATTCATCTCACAGAGTTACATCTTTCCCTTCAAGAAGCCTTTCGCTAAGGCTGTTCTTGTGGAATTGGCAAAGGGATATTTGGAAGCCCATAGAGGGCTATGGTGAAAAAGGAAATATCTTCCGTTCAAAACTGGAAAGAAGCTTTCAGAGAAACCGCTCTGTGTTCTGTTAATTCATCTCACAGAGTTACATCTTTGCCTTCAAGAAGCCTTTCGCTAAGGCTGTTCTTGTGGAATTGGCAAAGGGATATTTGGAAGCCCATAGAGGGCTATGGTGAAAAAGGAAATATCTTCCGTTCAAAACTGGAAAGAAGCTTTCTGAGAAACCGCTCTATGTTCTGTTAATTCATCTCACAGAGTTACATCTTTCCCTTCAAGAAGCCTTTCGCTAAGGCTGTTCTTGTGGAATTGGCAAAGGGATATTTCGAAGCCCATAGAGGGCTATGGTGAAAAAGGAAATATCTTCCGTTCAAAACTGGAAAGAAGCTTTCTGAGAAACTGCTCTGTGTTCTGTTAATTCATCTCACAGAGTTACGTCTTTCCCTTCAAGAAGCCTTTCGCTAAGGCTGTTCTTGTGGAATTGGCAAAGGGATATTTGGAAGCCCATAGAGGGCTATGGTGAAAAAGGAAATATCTTCCGTTCAAAACTGGAAAGAAGCTTTCTGAGAATCTGCTCTGTGTTCTGCTAATTCATCTCACAGAGTTACATCTTTCCCTTCAAGAAGCCTTTCGCTAAGGCTGTTCTTGTGGAATTGGCAAAGGGATATTTGGAAGCCCATAGAGGGCTATGGTGAAAAAGGAAATATCTTCCGTTCAAAACTGGAAAGAAGCTTTCTGAGAAACTGCTCTGTGTTCTGTTAATTCATCTCACAGAGTTACATCTTTCCCTTCAAGAAGCCTTTCGATAAGGCTGTTCATGTGGAATTGGCAAAGGGATATTTGGAAGCCCATAGAGGGCTATGGTGAAAAAGGAAATATCTTCCGTTCAAAACTGGAAAGAAGCTTTCTGAGAAACTGCTCTGTGTTCTGTTAATTCATCTCACAGAGTTACATCTTTCCCTTCAAGAAGCCTTTCGCTAAGTCTGTTCTTGTGGAATTGGCAAAGGGATATTTGGAAGCCCATAGAGGGCTATGGTGAAAAAGGAAATATCTTCCGTTCAAAACTGGAAAGAAGCATTCTGAGAAACTGCTCTCTGTTCTGCTAATTCATCTCACAGAGTTACATCTTTCCCTTCAAGAAGCCTTTCGCTAAGGCTGTTCTTGTGGAATTGGCAATGGGATATTTGGAAGCCCATAGAGGGCTATGGTGAAAAAGGAAATATCTTCCGTTCAAAACTGGAAAGAAGCTTTCTGAGAAACCGCTCTGTGTTCTGTTAATTCATCTCACAGAGTTACATCTTTCCCTTGAAGAAGCCTTTCGCTAAGGCTGTTCTTGTGGAATTGGCAAAGGGATATTTGGAAGCCCATAGAGGGCTATGGTGAAAAAGGAAATATCTTCCGTTCAAAACTGGAAAGAAGCTTTCTGAGAAACCGCTCTGTGTTCTGTTAATTCATCTCACAGAGTTACATCTTTCCCTTGAAGAAGCCTTTCGCTAAGGCTGTTCTTGTGGAATTGGCAAAGGGATATTTGGAAGCCCATAGAGGGCTATGGTGAAAAAGGAAATATCTTCCGTTCAAAACTGGAAAGAAGCTTTCTGAGAAACTGCTCTGTGTTCTGTTAATTCATCTCACAGAGTTACATCTTTCCCTTCAAGAAGCCTTTCGCTAAGGCTGTTCTTGTGGAATTGGCAAAGGGATATTTGGAAGCCCATAGAGGGCTAAGGTGAAAAAGGAAATATCTTCCGTTCAAAACTGGAAAGAAGCTTTCTGAGAAACCGCTCTGTGTTCTGTTAATTCATCTCACAGAGTTACGTCTTTCCCTTCAAGAAGACTTTCGCTAAGGCTGTTCTTGTGGAATTGGCAAAGGGATATTTGGAAGCCCATAGAAGGCTATGGTGAAAAAGGAAATATCTTCCGTTCAAAACTGGAAAGAAGCTTTCTGAGAAACTGCTCTGTGTTCTGTTAATTCATCTCACAGAGTTACATCTTTCCCTTCAAGAAGCCTTTCGCTAATGCTGTTCTTGTGGAATTGGCATAGGGATATTTGGAAGCCCATAGAGGGCTATGGTGAAAAAGGAAATATCTTCCGTTCAAAACTGGAAAGAAGCTTTCTAAGAAACAGCTCTGTGTTCTGTTAATTCATCTCACAGAGTTACATCTTTCCCTTCAAGAAGCCTTTCGCTAAGGCTGTTCTTGTGGAATTGGCAAAGGGATATTTGGAAGCCCATAGAGGGCTATGGTGAAAAAGGAAATATCTTCCGTTCAAAACTGGAAAGAAGCTTTCTGAGAAACTGCTCTGTGTTCTGTTAATTCATCTCACAGAGTTACATCTTTCCCTTCAAGAAGCCTTTCGCTAAGGCTGTTCTTGTGGAATTGGCAAAGGGATATTTGGAAGCCCGTAGAGGGCTTTGGTGGAAAAGGAAATATCTTCCGTTCAAAACTGGAAAGTAGCTGTCTGAGAAACTGCTCTGTGTTCTGTTAATTCATCTCACAGAGTTACATCTTTCCCTTCAAGAAGCCTTTCGCTAAGGCTGTTCTTGTGGAATTGGCAAAGGGATATTTGGAAGCCCATAGAGGGCTATGGTGAAAAAGGAAATATCTTCCGTTCAAAACTGGAAAGAAGCTTTCTGAGAAACTGCTCTGTGTTCTGTTAATTCATCTCACAGAGTTACATCTTTCCCTTCAAGTAGCCTTTCGCTAAGGCTGTTCTTGTGGAATTGGCAAAGGGATATTTTGAAGCCCATACAGGGCTATGGTGAAATAGGAAATAACTTCCGTTCAAAACTGGAAAGAAACTTTCTGAGAAACTGCTCTGTGTTCTGTTAATTCATCTCACAGAGTTACATCTTTCCCTTGAAGAAGCCTTTCGCTAAGGCTGTTCTTGTGGAATTGGCAAAGGGATATTTGGAAGCCCGTAGAGGGCTATGGCGAAAAAGGAGATATCTTCCCTTCAAAACTGGAAAGAAGCTTTCTGAGAAACTGCTCTGTGTTCTCTTAATTCATCTCACAGAGTTACATCTTTCCCTTCCAGAAGCCTTTCGCTAAGGCTGTTCTTGTGGAATTGGCAAAGGGATATTTGGAAGCCCATAGAGGGCTATGGTGAAAAAGGAAATATCTTCCATTCAAAACTGGAAAGAAGCTTTCTGAGAAACTGCTCTGTGTTCTGTTAATTCATCTCACAAAGTTACATCTTTCCCTTCAAGAAGCTTTTCGCTAAGGCTGTTTTTGTGGAATTGGAAAAGGGATATTTGGAAGCCCATAGAGGGCTATGGTGAAAAGGAGATATCTTCCGTTCAAAACTGGAAAGAATCTTTCTGAGAAACTGCTCTGTGTTCTGTTAATTCATCTCACAGAGTTACATCTTTCCCTTCAAGAATCCTTTCGCTAAGGCTGTTCTTGTGGAATTGGCAAAGGGATATTTGGAAGCCCATAGAGGGCTATGGTGAAAAAGGAAATATCTTCCGTTCAAAACTGGAAAGAAGCTTTCTGAGAAACTGCTCTGTGTTCTGTTAATTCATCTCAGGGAGTTACATCTTTCCCTTCAAGAAGCCTTTCGCTAAGGCTGTTCTTGTGGAATTGGTAAAGGGATATTTGGAAGCCCATAGAGGGCTATGGTAAAAAAGGAAATATCTTCCGTTCAAAACTGGAAAGAAGCTTTCAGAGAAACCGCTCTGTGTTCTGTTAATTCATCTCACAGAGTTACATCTTTCCCTTGAAGAAGCCTTTCGCTAAGGCTGTTCTTGTGGAATTGGCAAAGGGATATTTGGAAGCCCATAGAGGGCTATGGTGAAAAAGGAAATATCTTCCGTTCATAACTGGAAAGAAGCTTTCAGAGAAACCGCTCTGTGTTCTGTTAATCTATCTCAGAGAGTTACATCTTTCCCTTCAAGAAGCCTTTCGCTAAGGCTGTTCTTGTGGAATTGGCAAAGGGATATTTGGAAGCCGATATAGGGCTATGGTGAAAAAGGAAATATCTTCCGTTCAAAACAGGAAAGAAGCTTTCTGAGAAACCGCTCTATGTTCTGTTAATTCATCTCACAGAGTTACATCTTTCCCTTCAAGAAGCCTTTCGCTAAGGCTGTTCTTGTGGAATTGGCAAAGGGATATTTGGAAGCCCGTAGAGGGCTATGGTGAAAAAGGAAATATCTTCCGTTCAAAACTGGAAAGAAGCTTTCTGAGAAACCGCTCTGTGTTCTGTTAATTCATCTCACAGAGTTACATCTTTCCCTTGAAGAAGCCTTTCGCTAAGGCTGTTCTTGTGGAATTGGCAAAGGGATATTTGGAAGCCCATAGAGGGCTATGGTGAAAAAGGAAATATCTTCCGTTCAAAACTGGAAAGAAGCTTTCTGAGAAACTGCTCTGTGTTCTGTTAATTCATCTCACAGAGTTACATCTTTCCCTTCAAGAAGCCTTTCGCTAAGGCTGTTCTTGTGGAATTGGCAAAGGGATATTTGGAAGCCCATAGAGGGCTATGGTGAAAAAGGAAATATCTTCCGTTCAAAACTGGAAAGAAGCTTTCTGAGAAACGGCTCTATGTTCTGTTAATTCATCTCACAGAGTTACATCTTTCCCTTCATGAAGCCTTTCGCTAAGGCCGTTCTTCTGCAATTGGCAAAGGGATATTTGGAAGCCCATAGAGGGCTATGGTGAAAAAGGAAATATCTTCCGTTCAAAACTGGAAAGAAGCTTTCTGAGAAACCGCTCTGTGTTCTGTTAATTCATCTCACAGAGTTACATCTTTCCCTTGAAGAAGCCTTTCGCTAAGGCTGTTCTTGTGGAATTGGCAAAGGGATATTTGGAAGCCCATAGAGGGCTATGGTGAAAAAGGAAATATCTTCCGTTCAAAACTGGAAAGAAGCTTTCTGAGAAACTGCTCTGTGTTCTGTTAATTCATCTCACAGAGTTACATCTTTCCCTTCAAGAAGCCTTTCGCTAAGGCTGTTCTTGTGGAATTGGCAAAGGGATATTTGGAAGCCCATAGAGGGCTATGGTGAAAAAGGAAATATCTTCCGTTCAAAACTGGAAAGAAGCTTTCTGAGAAACTGCTCTGTGTTCTGTTAATTCATCTCACAGAGTTACATCTTTCCCTTCAAGAAGCCTTTCGCTAAGGCTGTTCTTGTGGAATTGGCAAAGGGATATTTGGAGGACCATAGAGGGCTATGGTGAAAAAGTAAATATCTTCCGTTCAAAACTGGAAAGAAATATTCTGAGAAACTGCTCTGTGTTCTGTTAATTCATCTCACAGAGTTACATCTTTCCCTTCAAGTAGCCTTTCGCTAAGGCTGTTCTTGTGGAATTGGCAAAGGGATATTTGGAAGCCCATAGAGGGCTATGGTGAAAAAGAAAATGTCTTCCCTTCAAAACTGGAAAGAAACTTTCTGAGAAACCGCTCTGTGTTCTGTTAATTCATCTCACAGAGTTACATCTTTCCCTTCAAGAAGCCTTTCGCTAAGGCTGTTCTTGTGGAATTGGCAAAGGGATATTTGGAAGCCCATAGAGGGCTATGGTGAAAAAGGAAATATCTTCCGTTCAAAACTGGAAAGAAGCTTTCTGAGAAACCGCTCTATGTTCTGTTAATTCATCTCACAGAGTTACATCTTTCCCTTCAAGAAGCCTTTCGCTAAGGCTGTTCTTGTGGAATTGGCAAAGGGATATTTGGAAGCCCATAGAGGGCTATGGTGAAAAAGGAAATATCTTCCGTTCAAAACTGGAAAGAAGCTTTCTGAGAAACTGCTATGTGTTCTGTTAATTCATCTCACAGAGTTACATCTTTCCCTTCAAGAAGCCTTTCGCTAAGGCTGTTCTTGTGGAATTGGCAAAGGGATATTTGGAAGCCCATAGAGGGCTATGGTGAAAAAGGAAATATCTTCCGTTCAAAACTGGAAAGAAGCTTTCTGAGAAACTGCTCTGTGTTCTGTTAATTCATCTCACAGAGTTACATCTTTCCCTTCAAGAAGCCTTTCGCTAAGGCTGTTCTTGTGGAATTGGCAAAGGGATATTTCGAAGCCCATAGAGGGCTATGGTGAAAAAGGAAATATCTTCCGTTCAAAACTGGAAAGAAGCTTTCTGAGAAACTGCTCTGTGTTCTGTTAATTCATCTCACAGAGTTACGTCTTTCCCTTCAAGAAGCCTTTCGCTAAGGCTGTTCTTGTGGAATTGGCAAAGGGATATTTGGAAGCCCATAGAGGGCTATGGTGAAAAAGGAAATATCTTCCGTTCAAAACTGGAAAGAAGCTTTCTGAGAAACTGCTCTGTGTTCTGTTAATTCATCTCACAGAGTTACATCTTTCCCTTCAAGAAGCCTTTCGCTAAGGCTGTTCTTGTGGAATTGGCAAAGGGATATTTGGAAGCCCGTAGAGGGCTTTGGTGGAAAAGGAAATATCTTCCGTTCAAAACTGGA
Source organism: Chlorocebus sabaeus (assembly GCF_047675955.1). Lineage (NCBI taxonomy): Eukaryota > Metazoa > Chordata > Mammalia > Primates > Cercopithecidae > Chlorocebus > Chlorocebus sabaeus. The sequence continues at coordinate 315,023 of NW_027327559.1, forward strand.
AAGTAGCTGTCTGAGAAACTGCTCTGTGTTCTGTTAATTCATCTCACAGAGTTACATCTTTCCCTTCAAGAAGCCTTTCGCTAAGGCTGTTCTTGTGGAATTGGCAAAGGGATATTTGGAAGCCCATAGAGGGCTATGGTGAAAAAGGAAATATCTTCCGTTCAAAACTGGAAAGAAGCTTTCTGAGAAACTGCTCTGTGTTCTGTTAATTCATCTCACAGAGTTACATCTTTCCCTTCAAGTAGCCTTTCGCTAAGTCTGTTCTTGTGGAATTGGCAAAGGGATATTTTGAAGCCCATACAGGGCTATGGTGAAATAGGAAATAACTTCCGTTCAAAACTGGAAAGAAACTTTCTGAGAAACTGCTCTGTGTTCTGTTAATTCATCTCACAGAGTTACATCTTTCCCTTGAAGAAGCCTTTCGCTAAGGCTGTTCTTGTGGAATTGGCAAAGGGATATTTGGAAGCCCATAGAGGGCTATGGTGAAAAAGGAAATATCTTCCGTTCAAAACTGGAAAGAAGCTTTCTGAGAAACGGCTCTATGTTCTGTTAATTCATCTCACAGAGTTACATCTTTCCCTTCATGAAGCCTTTCGCTAAGGCTGTTCTTCTGGAATTCGCAAAGGGATATTTGGAAGCCCATAGAGGGCTATGGTGAAAAAGGAAATATCTTCCGTTCAAAACTGGAAAGAAGCTTTCTGAGAAACCGCTCTGTGTTCTGTTAATTCATCTCACAGAGTTACATCTTTCCCTTCAAGAAGCCTTTCGCTAAGGCTGTTCTTGTGGAATTGTCAAAGGGATATTTGGAAGCCCATAGAGGGCTATGGTGAAAAAGGAAATATCTTCCGTTCAAAACTGGAAAGAAGCTTTCAGAGAAACCGCTCTGTGTTCTGTTAATTCATCTCACAGAGTTACATCTTTCCCTTCAAGAAGCCTTTCGCTAAGGCTGTTCTTGTGGAATTGGCAAAGGGATATTTGGAAGCCCATAGAGGGCTATGGTGAAAAATGAAATATCTTCCGTTCAAAACTGGAAAGAAGCTTTCTGATAAACTGCTCTATGTTCTGTTAATTCATCTCACAGAGTTACATCTTTGCCTTCAAGAAGCCTTTCGCTAAGGCTGTTCTTGTGGAATTGGCAAAGGGATATTTGGAAGCCCATAGAGGGCTATGGTGAAAAAGGAAATATCTTCCGTTCAAAACTGGAAAGAAGCTTTCTGAGAAACTGCTCTGTGTTCTGTTCATTCATCTCACAGAGTTACATCTTTCCCTTGAAGAAGCCTTTCGCTAAGGCTGTTCTTGTGGAATTGGCAAAGGGATATTTGGAAGCCCATAGAGGACTATGGTGAAAAAGGAAATATCTTCCGTTCAAAACTGGAAAGAAGCTTTCTGAGAAACTGCTCTGTGTTCTGTTAATTCATCTCACAGAGTTACATCTTTCCTTTCAAGAAGCCTTTCGCTAAGGCTGTTCTTGTGGAATTGGCAAAGGGATATTTGGAAGCCCATAGAGGGCTATGGTGAAAAAGGAAATATCTTCCGTTCAAAACTGGAAAGAAGCTTTCTGAGAAACTGCTCTGTGTTCTGTTAATTCGTCTCACAGAGTTACATCTTTCCCTTCAAGAAGCCTTTCGCTAAGGCTGTTCTTGTGGAATTGGCAAAGGGATATTTGGAAGCCCGTAGAGGGCTATGGCGAAAAAGGAGATATCTTCCCTTCAAAACTGGAAAGAAGCTTTCTGAGAAACTGCTCTGTGTTCTCTTAATTCATCTCACAGAGTTACATCTTTCCCTTCCAGAAGCCTTTCGCTAAGGCTGTTCTTGTGGAATTGGCAAAGGGATATTTGGAAGCCCATAGAGGGCTATGGTGAAAAAGGAAATATCTTCCATTCAAAACTGGAAAGAAGCTTTCTGAGAAACTGCTCTGTGTTCTGTTAATTCATCTCACAAAGTTACATCTTTCCCTTCAAGAAGCTTTTCGCTAAGGCTGTTTTTGTGGAATTGGAAAAGGGATATTTGGAAGCCCATAGAGGGCTATGGTGAAAAGGAGATATCTTCCGTTCAAAACTGGAAAGAATCTTTCTGAGAAACTGCTCTGTGTTCTGTTAATTCATCTCACAGAGTTACATCTTTCCCTTCAAGAATCCTTTCGCTAAGGC